>NC_092862.1:62415400-62546636 GCF_032062135.1 Pyxicephalus adspersus | reverse complement strand
CGGTAGTTGGAGGGTAGGGAGGGGTCCAGTGAGGGTTTCTTTAGGATAGGGAGAATTATGGCATGTTTAAAAGCTGAGGGGTATTTATCAGTAGAAAGGGAGAGGTTGAATAGTTCGGTTAGGGCAGGGGCCAGGGTGGAGGAATGGGCACGGAGTAGATCAGAGGGGATTGGGTCAAGTGGACATGCGTGTTTTAGACATAACAGTCCTAGGAGGTACCTATAATATATAGTAATATTGTTAACTCTAATATCTCTGAGCATTGGTGTCAGTGGACACAACACCCAGCATAGTATCAGTAGGTACACCAAGACACCCCTAGGTTTTGTACTACCTGTATTTTCAGTGGGTACACCAAAAAAAATGTGAAGTAGTAGAAGAAGCAGTAAGGTAATCTAGAATATAAACTTTGCATTGATTTTATTTAAGTCAAATATCCAGCTCTCAACGCCATGTTATGGAGACAACTATCTATAGGCTTCATACAGCATCCTACGTTTTATATTTGGACTGCATGATGCAGTATCAAGTAATTTTACAGTATAAATAGGACCAGACAGACAAATGAGCCACTGGCTTTTTATTTTACTGTTAGGTACAGGCACCTTTACTAGGCACCTTATAATATACTTACTTAAAACATTATACTTACATGAAAAGCTAAAATAGCTAATTAATGTTCTCATATATATATATATATATATATATATATATATATATATATATATATATATATATATATATTAGATACTTAGATTACATTATAACTTTTTAATGTGTATGACACATTTTAAATAAAACAATTATTTTGCTGTGTAGTTTACAAAGATCCAAATAGCTAGAATAATTAGATTCCATAACATACACATAAATACTTTCTTTTAAATTAATATATTTCATAACACAATTTTCAGTAAAGGAAAAATATTGAATGGTTTGTAATCATATGCATAGGTTGCAAAAATTCATATCTGTCATGGGAGAAATTACTTAGCTATTTTCCATACCTCCCTGCTTGATATGTATTGATTTAAACTCAGAACTGGCTTACAATCCTATAACCTAATTTGCTTTTTTTCCGAATTTCAATAGCATGCTCTGATTACGCTGCCTGACCAGAGTCATCGTTTCAGTGTTGAAGCAGAGAACACATGCTGTGGTGTGTGGGAGAGTAAAAGGTGGCTGACCTTATACTATGCCCCAGCAATTCATATAGAAATCAAATGCTGACAGCTGGGGTGGGAAAACGAGCTGGAAAACTGGCTATGTTAATGGACTAGTGGAGTATTTTCACAAGCACAAACATTATCATGCTTACCTAAGGCCCACCACACTGCATTCTATCATCAGGCTCTTTTGCATTTTTCATGATTTGCAAATAAAATAAAGCAAATTTGAAATATAGCACTTTTAATTATAACATATTTAAAATTTAATTGCTGTAAAATAAATATCTTGATCTTTAAATATAACTAATAACATTTCCTGTGACGGAAATGTGAAATTTTATGGCACATTAGTCTTAATTTTGTTTTTCTCTGTAGACTAATTTAGGAAGATTTTATATTTAATAGGTACGAGTCACAATCAGTAGGTGGTTACAGTAGATTGAATCTGCCAAGTGCTGTCAGCATGGCAACTAATATTATCTCACTAAATTTTAAGCTTCGATTTTATTTCAGCAGTCACTGCTGGAGACAAAACGCCGGAGGGCATATTAGCTTCTGCCAATATAGGTGCCACCACCCAACGTCTATGATGGGTTAGAGTAGAGTAATGGAGAATGAGATGGCATCCCATGTCCCAGAAGGGTTTTGATTCATTGATGTTCATGTGCTTTTATGGTGTGTGTGAATGCATCTGCGCATCATGTGCTCAATGTATGCAGCTTGCTGCACAGTGGGAGCACCATGAAACAAGTCTGCTCATATAACAGATGCAAGTTTCCCATGCTTCTGTCCACTTGGGACTAGACACTGTAAAGCAGATATAAATCACATGGAACTTGCTGTCATTTCTCTCCTCTGCTTTCAAGCCATCAGACACTGTTGTCTGACTGGCTGGAGTTGTTGTAGTTTTTAAATGAAGTCTGGGAGACTGGCATCCGCAGTACTGGCTAATTTTTAGCTAATACCTTGGTGATTTCAGCGTTCGCATCTGGCCGGTGCGCTCATGCTGGGTATGATTATAATATGCTGCTGATTTTTCCCAAGCAGGAAGCTAGGCCACTGCTACTGACAGACTAAACAGAGGCTTGTTCCAAACACAACAGCACATTACAGCCAGCAAAGGGTCTGTGGTGTGGGACTTCTCCCAAGGCATAAAAAAAAAAAAAAATGTGTTAACTGTGCTAACAGTGCCAAGTAATATGCTTCGTTAAAAATTTAATCACCTGCAAGTGCAAAACAAGTGCAAAACAATCATGTTGTAATTAGCACAGCAATTAACACCTCCCTTTTTTGATAGCACATGCATCCTTGGAAGTGCATGATTGCAAGTGTTTATGCTTCTGACAGACCAGTAAGTTTCCTATAGAGAAGACAAAAAAATGTCTAAATAGATCTTATTTGGCATTTTGCTGCTGTGTGCTCCAAAAAAAAAATCACAGCAGAGTCTCTATACTGTTTTCTCATCTAAGTTGGCATATTCTGTGGCACGGTATGTTTTTTCTGTACAGTGGTCAGACCAGAGAATTATACAGCTGTAGCTTGTGTTATAAACCTATTTTAAAAATGATTTTGGCAACTTTTATGGAACCATAGTTTTAGGATTTGGTAGGTTTGGCAAGAAGAAAATAAAACACTTTCTTTAAAAAAAATAATTAGCATTTTTATTCATAAAAAATAGAACATTCAGAAAATGAATTCCTTTGTAATAGCCGGTAGTGTTTTATGCTTTGGAACTGATTTACTAAAGAAAGTATTTTTTACTGAACATTTTTGATTTTTTTTTATATTTTCTGAACCTCATTAGTGCTTGAAGAGAACACAGGCTGCAGTGAAATAAGTGACAAAAGCCATTGTATTGCACTGATTACTGCAAAACCGTATTTGTAGTGGGGAGTTCTCATTTTAAATTGTTGTGTGCAAATATGTGAATATTGAGCCTTCCCCTGTCAAATATCAATTCACAATAACAACACAGAGAAATATATCTGAACATAATTTGAATTACCTGAAATGTCATGCAACATCAGTAAACTGAACATTTTGGACAAAGGCTTTTCTAGAGTGTGCAAATGTTTTTCTATAAGATATTTATGATTTAGAGGTGAAGTTCATGAAGCTCATTTTGCTACCACCCAATCATTTTTTCTAGCCTTGCAAAGCAATATATACTCACCTTATTCCCATATCCTGGTTCCTTTATTAATCCAGTGCTGCACAAGGGTTCACTTTACTCTGACAAACCACTGTTGTCTTTACTTCTAGATCTTGAAAGGAACACTTAGTGGAGTAAGAGAGAGAGAGAATGAATGAACCCAAAGATGGGCCCTAAAATATATTCTGTCAGTGATTTGCCCTACATTCTGATTTGGAATATCCTCTTCAACCTGCACATTTTCACTCTATGAGATGCCTACTTTTTTATGTCTTAGAATGGACAAACATGACCACAATTAACCATCTTACCTTTCTCCATCTCATACTTTATTTGAAGTCTTACACTTTCAGACCCAGCAAGTAGGCCAGAGAACGATTTACTTTCCAGGATGACCACCATACTACAACATTTTTGACCAGGAAGGAAAGCAGAAAATTAGCGGTTAATTAAACGAGCCAATCCTTTTCTGGCAACTTGATGCTCACCTTGACAATTTAAATGGGTAGATTTCTTTATTAAATAGAAGGGAATAAAGCTTGCATAGGGTGACCTTGCGTGCAAAATTTAGTGCTATACCCAGAGGTAAATTGTATGTTATAGAAAAGCATTTTTTATGGGATCAAAAACACTGATTGGTTATTGTGATTTATTTATAAGTTATCTTGTTAAGACTTAATGATAAAAGCTGCACAGAGCTCACAACATAATTAAAAACAAAGAGGCTTACCCCCTTAGCAAACCTTACATATTTGAAAGAGATTACCATGGTAGGAGAATTTTGATTATAACCTGATAGAAAATCACTGAGAAAGGTCCAAAATCAAGACCTATGTACTGACAAATAGTCAGCCATTTGTCCCCCAGAAAGGATGCCTAAATAAAATAATAACTGTCTTGTATTGGGAACTTGCCAGGAGGCACGGTAAGAGTCCAATTTGGTGTTGTTGTTTTTTAGCTGATTCAATTTTTTTGCCCTTGTCTTGCATCTTTTTGCCAGTTTAAAGTGGCATAAGGTTTATTTAGTATGTTAAGTAACCTGTAAGTGTGACATTACATGTATTTATAACTTTAAACTTTTCTCTCTAGAGAGGCATTCAGGTGTCCTGCAGGTTCATACAGTGTAAGAGGTGAGAATGTGAGGATTGTGTTATTTTGCAGGTGTACCATTTTGCAGGATGTTTTCACTTTTATATTTAATGCTAAATTGTACATATTTTGAATATATACTATAGTATTTATAGTATCTTGTGACATGCCAAAAATGTATTCATGCGGACACACATTACATTTTATAAAGCTCACTATAGTTGTATAGTTTACAACATCCCAGCATCTTTGTCAAGGTTGATGTATGAAAAAAACAATATTATATATATGGTATCTGTGTCCCCCACCATGCACCTTGGTTCCATCCTCTAACTTTTCATCACTCCTGTATCCTGTAGTGATGTAGGGATTGGAGGATGACACAACAGAGTAAGGCAGGGGGCTCAGGCAACTAACAGTTTTTATTAGGGATTTTTTAGGTATTATGAAGTTCCAGGGAAAAAAACTACTAATCAATTACAGTTGATATTTAATGATCTTTCTATGTGGTTAAGAAAAGAGCAAGTATTTCTGAAGAGAGGCTAAATAATGAGTAATAATACATATGCCTTCCTTCAATTCGAAGAGGAATTGACTAAGAATTAAGAAGTCATTGCACCCCATCTTTTCCCCTTTTTCCTTTTGTTTAACCCTTCAAGGAAGTACTTGCTTATATAGAATAGAAATCATGATTTTAAACCTGCAAGCTGCTGGACATGGTCAGCCAGTTCCAGAAAACATTTGTGTCCCCTTTGTTTTGGTAGACTATGATTTGTTAAAATTTTGTATTTTTTAATGTGTGGTTCTGCGTGATAGTTTGGAGCATTATTGATAAAAGTTAATAATAACTTTATTTTTATGATTCTGAACTGCCCCTCAGTGTGCATATTATTTACCAGTTCTTTGACTTTCAGATGATCATTAGAAATACAAAGCCCAATTCACAAAATCATTTTGCAAAGGAAAGTATATTTCCACACTAATGTAGATTTTTCTGGGAAGCATCCATTAAATCTTCCATGTGGTGTTTTTCCAATGAAACGCATCCAGCACACTATAGTTTTCAACTTCTATCAGTTCCATCAGCCAATTGAGTGTTCCCATGTGTCACTGCAAAGTCTAATCAATTTGGACAATGATGTTACTCCGGATTCCACAGCGCAGAGGATCAGTGTTTTAATGATGGGTCTCAGTGATGGTAAACATCTGAGAGCATAGGGTTGTCATGACTGGCTTTACATCACTGGATAACATGATTGCCCTTGGATCTACTTCTGGGAACATACAAAATGGTAGTTTTGAAGCTGTTAAGTATGTGTTTGCTTTCCTATTTCAACAAACACAGTTTTCACAGTGTGTGTATACTGTAAATACTAACATAAATTTAATTCAGTGGCAATAGGTTAGGAGTATGATTAGGTGGTAAACAAGTTTTTGGGTTGACCCAAGTGTTATTATATATTGTAAAGTGTCCAGTTGTAGGATCTCAGTGCTTTTTTCAAATCATTATCAGAGCCTTTTTACCAGAAGGTTTCCAGTATTGAATTTCAGATTATTGTGAAGTTCTTGTTCCTGCAGAATAAAACTGTAAAGGAAATCCATGCATGTAGAATTCAAATGTTTAGTAACACATGTCCTTTATGCTAAACTATAAAGAAGTGGTGCTACAATTCTCAGTGTGGAGATTTTAAAACAAAATAAACAGAGGAAATAGGATGCCTTCAACAGTGTTAGTGTAAGACCCTGGTGCTGCAACAGTATTCACCAGACACCAGTCCCCCAACCTAACGCCGCACTCTTCACCTATAGCAAGCCCCTCCGCTCAGCCTCGGGAGACTGGTTGGGATTCCCAGCACACAGTTGCCCCCAGGAGTGCGCAAGAGATGGTGTCTGGAGATGGGCTGGCAGAGGACCAGGAGCTCACAGATAAAGCAGTACCAAGATTCCAACATAGTCGAGTCTAGAGCAAGAGGTCATACACTGATAACCCATCCACCAGACAAAGTGCATAAGGGCAAACCACAAGCAGAGTCGGGGTCGCAGGTAAAAGGTCGGTCCAGGCGGCATAAACTCACAGGGTCAGAAACAGGCAAGGTCAGTAACAGTAAATAACTAAAAGCTGCAACAGGCACTGGGGACTGTGAGCAATAAAACTATAAAGCCCTAGCAGCCAGTGACAGTGCAGGACTGAGTAAGGAGCTACTCCGCCTCCAGAATCCCCTTCAGCTGTGCACAGCTTGAGAGTTTGTGCAGAGGATGCCAATAAAGTATCTCAAGCTGCACAGCTAAAGGGAAACCGGGGCTGCTGCTATTTCTTAGTTGTTCTTGCTGCTGCAAATGACATTGCTGGACAGAATAAAAAGTGTTTGATACTGTGATGGCACACACCACGGGATCGTCGGACAGATAAACAACTCCTAACAGTCAGCTCCTGAAATTGTTGATGGCCCACAGGCAAATCTTGGTTAAAAAACTATTGCAGAGACAATCCAGGAAATGCATAGGAATATTAATCCACAAACAGTTGAGTATGCAAAGTTTGTTGGCTTATGAAAAGCTGTGAGCGCTTAAATGTTTGAATATAGACAGTGTCACCTCCAAGTTTATTTTGGAGCACTTTAAGCAATTTAGTGATCATTTTTGGAATGATTTGTGACTGTAACAAAACTTTGTTACACAATTACAATCTATAGACCAAACAACAGTTCTAGCAGTGGTGATACTCAAATTCTCCACTGCCAATGAAATTCAAGTCTCAAAAGTCAGCAGTAAGAATCATTGCCAAGTCTGTGTAGGATAAGGAATGTATTTTGATGACTGACTCTCTTGAGATGGGCAGAACAGTTATTGCAGAATACTACTTTAACTTGATGTGCTGAATAAAGGAGGTATTGAAAAGAAAAAGCAAGGAGAACCTTAAAAAATTGAGAGGGAGAAAATTTTAAAATGATAGCACCAGAGCAGTATTTCAATAACCAAACATCAGAATTTGTTTAGAAGGGTTAAAGAAACTTGAGAAACATTGTGCCAAGTGTGTTGGCAAATATGTGAAATTGCATTTCAGTTTTCTGTCTCTAGGTGAGTGTTTATCAACCTTTTTTACACAGGGAACCCTTAAAATAGCTTTCAGGTGGCCATTGCGAAGAATGCCTCTTACATTGCTTGCCAGTTGGAAATATGTCACTTTTACAGATAAACAGACCTGGGAGGCACAAACTGCTCATTGCTCAAGGAACCCCTAAAAACCTCTGGAGGAACCCCAGGGTTCCACAGATTCCTGCTTAAGGATCAATGCTTTCAAGTATTTCCTTTTTGGTCACACCTAGGCCTTTGCAGCACCTCCTTGTACTGATGTACCCTTGCACATGGGGTGGGGGGGGCATCTACTTACTTCTCTATTACAGGCTAATACCACTATACCCCCCCAATGACAGGATCAGGATGCTGCACATCTAATCCTGATGAAGGACAGCATCACCTTCCAAAATCGCACTGATTGAGAGTTTTAACTTCCATGAATAACAGAAATGTGCAGAACTAACTTTTCTTTGTGCCTTTCCAAATTGAGTAAATGTTCACATGCAAGCCAGCAATGCTATGCAGGCCCCCTAGCTTGAAGAAACACTAGAGCTCTGCTAGTGAATGCTGTAGTTCCTAAATTAGGTCAATTGTTACCTGAAATAGGTAAACAGGGCTATATACAACAACAAGAGAGGGTGGGTAGGGTTTTTGGAATTACAGTGCTTTAAAGAGTAACTGTGCATTCAGTGAATAAAAGTAACCCCTTCATCCCAATTATATACCTACCTGAGTCCAATGATATGGCATGCAGTAATTTCCAAATTCCTTGGCTGCTCCTGCATCTAATCCCAATCTTCTACTCACACAGGAGTGGACATTTAGAGGTGTGTAGGGATTACGAGCCAGAAACAGTATGGGCAAATGGATTTCAGCCAGGGAACCAGGAAAGTTCGCTTTAGGCTGTGACGATCTACTTTATATATGTATTTTTGGGAGGAGGAGAGGTAGCTTTACTGGGGAGAAGAACAAAAGAAAAAAGTTGCTAAAAGTGGTAACCCCGAGTCACACTCAGGGTAGGTAAACCTATGAGAGGTAATAGTAAATAGAGTCTTACCTGATCCGCCGGCGTCCCGCGCCGTCCATTCCCGCGATCTCCGTCTTCTGCTCTCTTCTTCCGGCCAGCTTCTGCATCCGATGAGTCACCGGGGAGTTCCCGGTGACGTCGGTGCGTGTGTACGGCGGGGCGGGAAATTCAAAATCTATTTGTATTGCATTCAATACAAAATAACTGTATTGAATGCAATACATTGGATTTATATGTGTAAAAGCAGTACATTGTTTTCAAGAACATTTATTTTACAATATATATATTAGTATAAGTATATTATGTATTTTTTTTTAAAAATTACAGATATACAGATTTTTTAATTTATTCAATTTAATATTTTTATATGATTTTGTGTTTCAAACTTTATTATACTCATACTTTTATATTATACTGTAAAATACATTTTCATGAAAAACAATGTACCGCTTTTAGACATATAAAACCAAAAAGAAATGATCCACTAGGGAGGTTACGAGGAATTTACCCCCTTATGAAGGCTGCATCAGGTACGGAGACCCAAAAACTCGCACCACCACGGACAGATAAAGGAATTTGTTTGGTATAACACTTTCCAGCATCTACTAAAGTCTGATATAATACATTTTGGTGTTTTTTTTATTTTCTATTATATTTTTCAAGTAATTGCAGCCTACTACCATACCCTCTATGATTACCAAAGGATTGTTAATAGCTAAGATACATGTATATAAACTAGATCTTTCTTTGTGAGTTTGACAGCCATTGTATTCCACTGAATTGTGTTAGGCTGTTCTTTGCTGATGTAACACATTTTCCATGGCCAAACTATAGAAGTAAAACTGTAAAAGTAAACAGGGTATAACTTTTGGGTCATTTCCTAATAAATATGAAATATTTAAAACATGCAAAAGAGGCATTCACAGATGAATTATTATTATCATGTATTGATATATTTATATAGCATTATATATTATAGGGCAATTATATAACAAGGTCCCAAGTCTAGTTTGAAGGTAGCAGAACTTTGAGGTTGTCCCAAAGTGACTTTTTAATGTATTTATTAAAAATCCTGCAAAAAAAAAAAAACGAGATTAATACTTTCCTCTGCGGCGGGTAGTTGCACAGATGTTGAAATGTTATGGCATCCTTCATCTTATACCTCTGGGAATGTCAGATATCTGCGCATTTCCATCCATTGGTTGTTCCTACGCTGTCCCTATACTGACACAGTGGCTTGCAGAAGGAACCATTGCATTTAGTTTTAGCATTTAGTATTCTCCTAGAAAGGTAAGAATAAATCTTTTATTATATATAAAAAAAAGTTGTCAACAGAATTGCATTAGAGAGCAAATAACCAACTAATAATCTTTGTGCTATTTACTTCTATAACTGTGTGTTAAAATGTGAAGAGCACATAAAACCAGATTTTATATAAATAGCAAGTAATGATTGGTTAAAATAAGAAAAAAAAGCTCTGCATATTTTTAGCTTAATTCATCCCAGCGTGTCAGTTTATTTATCCAATTTATCCAATGCATCATCTGCCAGGGTTAAGTTCATAATGGCTTGATAACAGTCATCAAGAAAAGAAAAGACATGCAAAGCTGCATAAAAATAGCTTGGTTAAAAAAGATTACTTAAGTAATACTATCCTATTCACTATTTTTTTTTCAAACCTTTTTTTTTTTAATATCAAAGGACGCCCAACTAATTGAACTTATTTTTATTAAAGATCTCCTTTATTAACCAGGAATAAACAGTACTTCTATTTATCCACAAATTAGAACAAAAATAGAAGTAATTACATATTTGTACTTCACTTTGTTAGAATTTTATGAGCAGAATTATGCACAGCTGTCTGAGGAATCAGACTCCTTAAAAAAAATTGTAATTGCAACAAAGATCCTTTCAAATAGGATATTGTAATGATTTAAGCATTTATTTTAAGCTGCTGCTTTACCACAATGTTTGTATGCTTGTTTTTGTATATAAATAAATAACTTAATGCTATAACCTAGAAGCTCTTTAATTGCCATATTATACCTAGAACATTAAATGCTAACATGAGCTTAGGCCACCACAAATATGCCGGAGTGTTTGAACGCGCTGTAGACTTTTAGAGGTCTACTAGTATAGGAAGTCATTTAATCATTTCAAAGCTGCTGGTAAAATAAATTGTGTTCAACTTAAAAGCGTAATTGTAACTGAGGATTTGCTTTCAATTATATCTTTGCAACACTAAGTATGGTGGGGTTTACTTTCCTGCAGTGTCACATAAACCCACAGTTTAGATCTCTACACTGATTCAATGGTAATCAAGGACAGCCAGATGTCCTCTTTAAAATACAAAAAGAAAAAAAAATAAAGTTTTTAGCCAGTCCCCAAACCTAAAGCGTTATAATTTATACCCAATGACAGCAAATCAAAAATCTCAAAGCTGATTTCCATATGCTTTAGCCAAACACCCCAATGTAAAAAAATAATAATGTTATAGATACAAAGGCACACTGAGAAAGTTAAAAAAAGAGTGTAAGAAAACGAGGGGAAGGAAAGAGGGGAAGTTAAAATTCGTTTAACCAACACCATCTGATGGAGCCAGAACTTTACTTATTCTTAATGTAAATTGATGCTTCTTTCCAAAAAACTAATCTAATTATATATTTCTGGGAATGTCAGCTGTATTGTTTCTTAAATTTCAAGGAAACAGGAAACACCCAATTTAAGTGCTGAAAAGGTTGCAAAACAACAGAATTTATTCTGTATGCTTTCCTCTGGGTGAATTTACATGTATTTAAACATACTTATACTTCCATCATTTTAATGGGAAAGATGTATGTTTGATAAAGAGTCAAATTCAATAAACAAGTTATATGTAAAATGTTATGTCAGTTCAGAGAGTTTGTATGTTTGTGGATATACTTCAGTTTAACATATTATTATCACCAAGTCTCCAGCTTGATTAAAGTGCTCCATTTGCTTTAAATACTTACTTAAAAGTGGAAATAAAGTAAAACAAAATGCTAGAAGGTATAGATGTATTTGGCAGAAGCTCTTCTGCCAAAAAATCTATCTCGGTTTTCCTAACAATTTGTGTGTGTTTGTACATTGCCTGTGACGCATGTGCTGTGTAGTGTACATGTTTAGTTCAATAACTTCATCTGATATAGTGAATATAGCGCCTGTAATAGGAACAAACTAGTCTGGAAGAAATGCTAGAGAAGTTGGCATTAATAGACATCGAAATCACTTTTTTTTGCAATTAACACCAACCAATTGCAACATGCATAATAGGAGGTGGGTTTGTTTCTGACTGCTCTACAATAGCCTAAAACATATATTCAAAGTTTTCGTTAATTTACCTAACTAGCGATGGAAAATATCCCTTGCTGAAGCCTAAAAAATTGGGTAATAAAATAGGAACCAAAATTATGGAATGGGTTCTTATTTTATTACCTTATGGACGCATGGGATCTGATTTATTAAAGCTCTTCAAGGCTGGAGAAGATATGTTCATCAGTGAACCTGGGTGAACAAGCAAACCCAGCAGGGATCTGGTCCAGGACTGAAAACATTTGCTAACAAAAAGCAAATTACTTTTAAGAAATACATTCTAAGTTTGCTGGATCTACCAGCTTCACTAATGAAAGTGTATACTCTTCAGCCTTGGAGACCCTTAATAAATTAGGCCCATGGACTCTGGGTTCTCCCTCCCCTCTGTTCTTTTTTTACTAGCAACTACAACATTTTGGATTTAGCATCATGACAATGGGTATGTGGGTGGATGAAGAGGGTAAATTGCTGCAGCAGTACATAAACAGAAATACGTATTTCACAGGCTTTAACACTTCTCCACTTCATTTAAAAATTTAAAAATCAAATAAATACATATTTTGGCTTTAAATAAACCTTAAATGATAAAACAGGCTCATCTCCTGTTATGAAAATGTTCTTTTTTCACTATACACAGTCAGCTTTTCATTTTGTGCATTGGAGTCTGCAGCAAATCAGATAGAGTGTGAATCTGACTCCTGGACATCCAGAATAATTATCTGGCCTTTTCCTTCCAACCCAAACTGACTCAGGCCTTAGCCTGTCATAACTTAAATTTCAGTATTTTTAATACTGGAGGCTCATTATAACATGTGGGCATTAGCTGGGTTGGAACGCATTGGTGCTTTAGGACTGCCATTAGGGTGGGACAAAGGATACTCCTGTACCAGGCCCTGATCAAAAGAGCTGACTTTTGTAGTGATGAAACTTTTAGACATGGGGGAGGGGTACTCAGAAAGCTTTTCTAGTATGGGCCTAGAAATTTCTGCAGCCCTGGATGCTGTAATGGTTTCAGTAATCTATGTTTACTAAAACCATTACACCATTAACATTACCATTAAACCATTCTGTTCCACTCGTCAGCCATAATCTGCCTGCATTGCACAGAGAGGAACATAAACAAAATAATAACACTTCTGAGTCTAAAATAAGGTATGTAATAAAAAAGAGGAAGACAATTAAAGCAGATTATAAAAAAGCTCGAGGAGAGGTTTATGTATGCTTTTGGGGACAGCTAGGGGTGCACCTCAAAGAGGAGGTGAGGAAAAAAATTTGGAGAGGTAAATATGTGTTTTTTACGTTGGTCCTATTGGAGTGATTTAACGTGGATAGAAGTGAGGGGGGGGGGGGGTGAGGGTCATAAGGAAAAGAGTAAGCAGCGGCGGTATAGGTTTATACTGCTTTCTTCAATTCCCTGCAGGCTTTTGGGATTTTAGCAAGTGTGATAGGGGAAAAGCGAGCAGTATTCCCCCTTTTTATGCTATCAGGATACAATTGGGGAGGCGTACAGGTTATATGGTGGGATTGCTTGGTTGAGATATGACGAGCAGGTTTGCCAGCAAAAGGCGATGCGGCCATAGCTGCGATGGGACCACAAGGATATCGGCTTTTGGATGCGCTTGATGACGTCGGCGAGGCAGGTGAGCACACAGTTTTTTCAGGCTGGGGCCGGCGGGCCACAGGCAGGAGGGTCACCGGCCAACAAGAAAAAGGGGGTCTGCTGGCTTGAAGGGGGATGTCGAGTTAAGCATGAGTGTTCAGAGTGTGGGGGAGCCCACGGACTCCCGTGCTGTTTTAAGCAGGGGGGTAGGGGCTGTGAGTCTGGTGGAAATAGGGATGACCCCAGTGAGGGTAGGAAGGATGCACCCCTTTTAAAGTGTATACCCAGATGGGGAGGCAGTGCAGGTGCTGGGGGAGGGTTTTGAAGTTGGATTTCGAATCCCATGTGGGTAGGTGCGGTCTGCAGGGATACCGCAGAATTTAAAATCTGCATTGTGGCATCCTGCTGTGGTGGAGGAGAAGTTAGCGAAGGGTGGGATTAGCGCGAATGAGTGGGTTGTTTAGGGAGCCCCCATTGGAGGGTTTGGTGGTCTCTACTCTGGAGATGGTACCTAAGAAAGAACAGGGTAACTTTAGAATGATCCATCATTTGTCGCTTCCGCCGGGCGGATCGGTGAATGATGGTATCGACCCAGGGTTTTGTGCGGTGGCCTTTACGTCTTTTGGCACAGCTATTTGCTGGGTTCGCTGCTAGGGGGCTGGGTCACTACTGGCTAAAGCGGACATTGAGGCCACTTTCCTATTGTTACTGATTCATCCCGAGAGTTTGCAGCTCTTAGGGATTCAGTGGGAGGGGCAGTATTTTGTTGATCACTACCTTCCTATGGGATGTTCGATTTTGTGTGCTTTATTTGAAAAGTTTAGCATGTTTCTGGAGTGGGTGGTGCAGATGGTGACAGGGGTGGAGTCAGTCATTCATTACTTGGTTGACTTTTTGATGATTGGGCTTCCGGGCAGCTCGGTGTACCGGGTGTTGCTGGTTTGATTTTAGCCTGTTTACAGACGCAGCAGGGGCAAAGGGTTTTGGGGCCTATTTTGGTGTTAAGTGGTGTGCAGAGGTCTGTCTGGCCTCAGGAGTGGGTGGAGACAGGTTTGTTGGCTTTTTGGTGTAAGTTCTATGGGGTGAGTGATGTAACAAAAGACTTTGTAGTTTGGCAGACAGTAAAAGGGTACAGGAAGGACAGGCGGGCGCCAAATTGGAGGAGACCAGTGTCTTTTCAGCTTCTGCAAAGGGTGGTTGTGGTGTTGGGGGAGGTGTGTACAGATAGTTAACAACAGGTTTTTTTTTTAGAACAGTGTTTGTGCTAGCATTCTTTAGGGTGATGAGGATTAGCGAGTTGGTGAGCCTGTCCAGGTCTCGGCCAGGTGATGTCTTACATGAGGATGTAGTTTTGTCCATGGATCAGGTGAGTTTGTTGATCCGGCAATAAAAGACGAATCAAAGGGGGGGGTTTCACTGTGTTGTACTTTTGTCCAGAAGAGTCGGGGGTCTGTCCAGTGGGGGTGGTGGAGGAGTTGATGAGTCTGTGACTGTGAGGTACGGGTCTGTTGCTGATTCACGAGGATGGTAAATTTTGTCCTAATTTCATTTTTTATCAGTTTACTGGCAGTGGGGATGGGGACCCAAGGGTATTCTGCTCATTCCTTCTGTATTGGTGCTGCTACTGGGGGAGGAGGGGATTTGACGTATCGGGAGATGGGAATCTCAGAGGTTTCGGTCAGTCATTTGCTAAAAGGTGGGGTAATGTTGCTGTGGTTGGCGGTTTTTTGGTTGTTTGGAAGGACAGATGTTGTTTATTTTCAATACTTGTTTTTCATAGGTGGTCAGCATTGCTTGGTGCGGATCATCGGGCATTCCTATGTCTGGTGGGGTGCTAGAAGAGCAGAGGTGAAGCTGAATGGTCAACAACTGGGCCTGTCTTGGGAAGATGTGATGCTTTGATAGATTGGTGTGCCCATAATGTTGTAGAATAGGATGGTGCTGGAGATTCGTAGGTTTGCGGTGCTGAATAAGCCTCTGGGGGTAGTATAGATCCATGCCAGGGGAAATGATCTGGGAAAATTGTCAATGAGGGACTTGATAAGGGCTGTGAAGGCAAACTTTCTTAGGTTGAGAATGGAGTTTTCGGATTTAGTTGTGGTTTGGTCCGATATAGTGGCCAGGTCTGGTTGAAGTGGGGCGCATTCTATTGAGTGTATTATTAAAGCCAGAATCAAAGTTAACAAGGAGGTGGGTCGTTTTGTTGCCGGGAATGGTGGTTTGTGGTAGTATTGTGGAGGAGGAGACATGGAAGTTCCTGAGAAGTGATGGGATTCACCTGAATGCTATTGGGACCAATCTATGGTTCCTGGGCTTGCAAGATGGGGTTTTAGCAAGCCCTTTGAGTGTGGCGGGGCGCACAGGTGTGAGGTGTCTCACCTGTGCTTTGTGGCAGTTGGGGTCCTGAGAAGGCAAGGGTCTTGTGGAAAAAATGGATAAAGTTGGTATGGGGAAATCTTTTTATGGTGGCTTCCCCCGTAATTTAAATATGGTAATGAGCCCCTGAGGCGGTGCTGGGCGACTAGGGGCTTGGTGTTGGTTTTGGAAAGAAGGTGAACTGGTGGTGGTACGGACCATGCTTTATCCGACCTGCAGCCTGGTTGATGGAGTTGGTAACTGGAAGTTATTAGGGTTATGCAGAAATTGAGTTAGGTTGAATTCTGTGAATTTTGATAAGGAGAAAAATATTAAGTTTTTTGTGTTAGCTATGTATGTTTACTTATAATGATGCAGTTAATTGGTTAATGTTAAATTTAAATGTTGTTTAATAAAAAGTGTTATTTAATAAAATGTGGTATTTAATAAATGGCTGCTTGCCAATTTTGGGTCCAAATCTGAAATCGGTCTGAAATATTGGGGAAGAGGAGAAACGGTTTGTATGGCAAGTGGGTGAGGGGTGGGGGTTTTGTGGGAGAAGTTTGTAGTGGCAGGGTAAAGGGAGTCTGGGTTACCCTGGTCATGTACATAGGTGCTGAGAAAATTAATGGGGATAGCAAATTTGAGTTAATGAAGTGAATGAAGTGAAGCTTTGCTGACAATCCTAAAATAATAGGAGAAACAAGTTGTTTGGTATTTTACATTTTCTTTGGACATAATTGGGTATTCTTTGCAAAAAGAATTTCTACTAGTTTCATTGTATTAACTAAGTTATGGGAGAATTTGCTTTGCAAGTCCCACCTTTTAGTAAATCAGCATCAGACCTAAACAAAGAAGTTAAACCAAAAGAATTCAGACAGCTCACCCAAAACCAATATATGGCAATACATTTGTTTATGCAAAAAATTCTTCTACCATAGTACTGTCATTTTTTCTTCCCTTCAACCTCTCCTCAATGTGCCAGAAAGCCAGGCTGCTCCACAACTGCACCAAAACAGCCATGAAAAACCCATGACTGCTCCTGGGCACCAAGCTGTTGGAAATAGCCAAACAAAACAGATAACAGGTATTAAAGCAGAAAGCCTTTTTAGAAAGCAATCAAGTAACCCAATCAACCAGGTTGGATTCGTTTTTTCGCTATAGTTGTTGAATTTGGTTTCCTGTCCTCACTGAATTTTCACTGAATTTAATTTTAATGTGATATTTAGGATTATACATCTTATCAAATAAGGGGTAACCAACTTTGTTATAACATTCTTTACAAGCAGCACAGTACAAAAACTGACAAAATTTAGGTCAACAAAAGCTAAGACAATCAACTTTTTAGTTACAAAATAACTTATTAGTATAGTTGCACACATTTGGTATAGTTGGATAAATTGTATTTAGAATTAAGAATGTGCTATTACTAATTTTGAGAAGTGATATAATTATATATCTAGATATAGATATGGCTGGCAAAGCCAGCCCCTCATCATATGATATAAGGAGGTGTTAATGCTGTGCTTTTAAATGTGTCCTGTGTCATAATGATTTTGTGCGCACTTATGAAGTCCCAACCTTTTGTAGTGTTGTTTTGCAATTCTTTTAGTGCACCAATGTTCAAGGCACAAATAAATCAATTTGACATGTTTGAACAAAGTAAAGATTAGATCTTTATTCGAACAGTGCTTATACATAAAGATGAGATACTGTAATGGAAACACAAGGAAAGTGTGCATTTTAAGAATGTACTGTGCAAAAATCCACCTGGACATTTCAATTCCATGATGGGCCAATGTAAGTACATGCCCCAACTGTTAGGAGTTTCCTGAATATCCAGTGGTGTAATTTTGAGGTTCTTATTAACTTTTTTTATCATTAAATTACCGCTTCTGGGGCTGACTAGTCATATACAAAATGACTATTTAATAATTTATTCTATGCTACCATTATATCACTTTCTTTTAAGTGAAATAAATTCATTGGAAGGCTCTTGGGCATCCAGAACTTTGATTGTGGGAACCTTTGATAGTTAATTTGAACTGATGATACAACTGGATATCTGAGGTTTAAATATGACAGGTTTTAGTGATTGGTTATAGGAGAAAAAGGGGGTTTAAATAGCGGGGGGGGGGGGGAGACAACATCCATGCTACACAACATCTACAATATTGTTTAAGTTATGTGCTGTATTGTACTGGGTTGTCACTATGTAACATTATGTGCTTGCAATGCACTGAGGGAGAAACCTAACATGTATAGGGAGTTTGCTAAGTCTACTATAAGACTTGATACACTGAATCATTGGGTCACATCATCTTCTCCAGCCTTGGAGCTTTATTATTCACGCCCATTGTCTTTACTTGCCACCTGGAATAGGTCTGTAATCTTATACATCTAAGAATATCAGGCTGTTCATGTTTGGATTATATCATCATCATTATTTAAGTCCCACACATGCATACTACACATTAATTTAATATTTTTCTAAGATTTCTTAGTGTCATCTAAAGCCTGCATATTCATTGTGGTATTCTGTTGTTGCTAAGTGACGCTAACATTAAAGTACTCATTATTTTTATACTAAGTAAACTGTAGAAGTGTAGCTGTCTATTTAAATTAAATGCCGTTTTAACTAACAGTTAATAGTGTTGACTGCTGTGTAATAGTCATTTTCATTTTTTACAGTATTTAATGACTTTCTGATGACTTGAATTCTCTGTAGGGATACTTAAATCATTGCATTAAGGATGAGCAATTTTAGTACACAATGACTGATTGATGTAATAGTATGTAGAATGATGCTAAGCTTAATAAATGCAGTCATGTATGCTACTGTGTCTACCAACTAATGTTTAAGGTGGTATCTGATTACTTTAAAGGAGATTTTTGTAGCTTGTAATGATTAAAGGACTTCTGATATTTGTCTGCCTACCATAGCTATCAAGGCTTTAATTTTTAAGCTAAACAGCTACCATATACCATACTTGTACCCTCCGTTCTTTTCATTAGTGTCAAGATACCTATTGTCTATTTTTAAGCAAAGTACCATTTATCCTTTTGTAAATGTAAGTCAATGTCAAAGACATATAATTTTTAGTGTTAGATGTAGATGAACTCACACAGATACACAGGGCTTTGCTTTTTGGCTAATCTACCATTGTTTTCTGTATATCAAAGAAACAACGAGTGCCTATGAGTACAAATACAGTGTTGCTTTTTTGTATTTGTATGTGAATGTGACCTATAACTTCATCTAATTTTCAAACACGTCCTAAAAGTAGAAGAAAACCTAGTTAAACAAATGAAGCAAAATGTATTATATTTGGTCACATTTATTAAAAAAATGACCCAACAAATATCTGCATGTTGCAATTAGGTGAATCATTAAGATTATCATAGAATTTGAAGGTGAAATCAGAGTCTGGTGTCTTTTCAATCAATGCGATGATAATCAGATGTGATTGAGAGACCTGAGCAAAGCCTGATCACACATACAACACATTTATGTATTTGCATCATGACTCAAACAAAGGAGATGTCTGAGGACTTAAGAAAAAGAGTTGCTGATGCCTATAAAGCTGGAAAAGGTTACAATACTATCACTAAAGAATTTGGACTTCAATAAACAGTGAGTCATATTTTGTACAAATGGATAAAATTCAAGACAGTTGTTACCTTACGCAGAAGTGGTTGACCATCAAAGAGAACTCCAACTGCAAGGCGTGTAATAGTCCAATAGGTTACAATGGAACCCAGGGTAACTTCTAAGCAAGTAATAGCCTGTCTCACAATAGTGAATACTGATAGTCCACCATCAGGTAAACACTGAATATCAACCAGGTGTATGGCAGGGTAGCAAAGAGAAAGCCACTACTTTCCCCAAAAAATGTTGGTAACCAACCACAGTTTTGGTTCAGATCATGTGGACAAACCAAAGGATACTGGAATGAATCTTGGAATGTTTTGTGGTGGTAGATGAAGCCAAAATAGATTTTTTTTTGGCCTAAATGAGGAATGTTATATTTGGAAAAATAAAAATACTGCATTCAAGCAAAAAAACGTTTTTCCTTTATGAAATATGGTGGTGGAAGTGTTCTGGTTTGGGCCTGTTTTGCTGCATCTGGACCTGGATACCCTTCTGTCATTACTGAGCATTGAGTTTGTAAACTATACCCGAGAATTCTAAAGGAAAATGATAAGACATCTGTCCAGGAACTGAATCTCAAGACACAGTGAGCCTGATTTTTTTAAAGCTCCCTGAAGCTGGAGAAAATACACTTTCATCAGTAAACCTGTGTGATCCAGAAAACCTGGAATGAATTTGTTAAAGTAATTTGCTATTTGTCAGAAAATGTTGAAAATCCTAGACAAGGTCCATTCCAGGTTTTTTGGATCCCCCAGCTTCACTGATGATAGTGTATTTTCTCCGGCCTTAGGGAGCTTTAATATATCAGGTCCACTGTTTTATGCAGCACCTGGACAACTTCACACCCAGAAAACAATCCTAAATACACAGGCTGTTTTACCAAAGAATGGTTAAAGAGGAATTAAGTGAATGTTCTGGATTGGCAAAAGTTCTGACCTTAGTCCAAAAAAAAAAAATTGGGGGAAATTTTTGAAGTGAATGCTTGCTTTTGCCAGCAAGTTGTTTTCCTTCTATTCCAATAATCAAGCCAATGTTGTCTCTAGGGGTCACTCTACCAAGGCATTTGGGAGGAATCTTTGATGCCCTTACAAAGCATTGGCCATGTAATAATGGTAGTTTAGGTAGTAAAAGCAAGTCTGCAAGTGATGCATAATAAACTTATATAAAAGTATATTTAGGGTATCACTAGAGAGTCTTTGGTCATATAATTGTAAAAGACAGAAAAAGACCAGCAGTGAAGGACAGATACTAAATGTTAATGAGGACATAGAGGACAATGGAGATGGACGGAATGATCAGAAAAAAGAAAGGGGGACATCATTCTTAATGCAATGATTTAGGCATCCCTACAGTGGGCACCCGGTAGGTGGACAAGAGCAGTAGTAAAAGGAGACATTAGAGATATTGGTTCTTTTATTGTGGCTTTATTCTGCAATAAACAGTTCTAAAATATTTAGGTTGCATCCTCATGACTAGATACCTAGGGGTCTCCAATACAGGATAAGGTAGACTATCATGTCAGAATCTGGATGATCCAGCAAACCTGGAGTGGTTTAGGTTTAGGATTGAAAGCATGCTTTTCGGGAAATGCTTTTTAGGAAATCCATTACACATTTGCTGGATCAGTCAGGGTCTTCCATGATAGTCTATCTTTTCCAGAATTGGGAATAATAAATCAGGCCCTTAGTTTTACTTCAGCCCTTGCTTGAGTTTCGCCACTACCCCTCCTCCAGCTGATGGTACCACTCAGTAGAAACCATTAAATTAAATTAAATTAAATGACCGTGAATCAAATATTACAGGTAATGTTTGATCTGGCTGAGAAACATAGAAGTTTGCACTAAACCAGTTGCCCAGTTGACCCATTCTTACTTGGTTGAAGAGACGGTATTCTTTTAATTTACGCTCATTCAAAGTGGTAGACTTTATTTTAGTTTCCAAACTATAAGATTAGTAGTTATTTTGTTGCTGTTATTTTTGGAAAAATAATATTTCTTCCTATTAAATGTTTTTATATTAGTTCCATTAGCATTTCAGCTGTCTAAATGGCCTATGTTGTATAGCATTGCTGTCCAACTCCAGCCCTTGAGGGACATATACAGGCAAGGATTTTCAAATAAACATAGCAATCATTACCTAGTAAATTTACTACTGTTTGCAGATCATGGCCCTCTGGATTTGGACACACCAACAATACTGATAGTGGTTACTACTTTGTAATAAGTATGATTTATCATTCAGCTGTTGTTATTAAAAATTATATTATAGAAAATATTTATAATTATATTATATTTTAAATATATTTGAGTATATATACTCAAAACAATGTGAAACTTAGTTATTTAAAAATTATATATATATATATATATATATATATATATATATATATATATAAAATATGAATATTTTCATTTAAATGCATTAAACACAGCACAATCTACTATTATACCTATTAATATACACATTGATCATTACATACATGTATTTTAAACAATACAATTTTATTCCATGTGTGCTTTTATTTGCAATTCAAGAGAATCAGTGATCAGTTTATTAACTATATAAAATCATGGTGGCAGCTGTAATATTTTACATTTAGAGGGAGTCCACAACCTGAATGACACATATAGACTGTTTGCAGAAATAATTCAAACACCTACAAAGTAGGAGGATCTCATTTGGTTTTAGAAGGAAATCATGATTAAATCTCTTTTTTAACAGTGTGTATCAGATTTACATTACAGCACTTTTTACAGTCTACGTTAATCCTTCACCAGGAATCATTTTGTAAGATGTTCTATGCCTTTGTGTTCTTCAGGATACATCCCGTTCCATGCAAACAATTAAAAAAAGGAGTCCTTCCAGTGTATCGTCCTAGTTTGTGCCCTCTGGTGCTTTCCAATCCATTTCAAAGGCTGCATGAATCCAATCTTCTCCACATTTTCTTTTTCTATTGTTCTTATTCCTCAGAAAGAAAAACAAAAACAGCTTTAGTACTGTAGCTTACGTTATCTGTCAACAACAACAGACTTTTTTTTTTCTTTTATACTCCTCGCAGAATTAAATCCCATTGCTCCCGCCCCCTTCATATTTTATTGTCTCTTTTTTCAGTGGTAAATGGTAATTAGAGTCAATAATCTTTTGCTGAGAGAGCACCTTGTCCTCACAGTGTTTATATCACCATCAAAGATCTGCCTTTAGGCCCTGGTGTGTTAATAATTTAAGGTGTGCACAGCCTAGTTATAGCAGGAAGCCTAGTTATTGAGTTTGTAAACCAGCTGATGATTTATAGGAACACCTTGCATGAGTCATGCTCATTAAATAAAATACTTCACTTTAATAAGGAACATGGGGTAAACAGCTCTTCTCATTACAGACTGAGCGGGCAATTGAAAATTGTTGAGCTTTTGTCACCATTTGTGCCATTTCGACTTTGTCCTAATTGTGCTAGCGGGATGTGTGTTTTTTGTTTTTTTGGTGATTTTTTTTTTTTGCTGTCTAAGCTGGAAGTGTTTAAGTATTCAGTGGTTTCCCACACCGACCTAACATAACTTACAGCCTTCAGATGCTTGAAAACGTAAAACCCCTTCAAACTAAGCAGTTAAGTGAAAAAACAGAACCTTTAATGACATATATAAGTTCTCTACACGTTAAATCATGTTTTGTTATACGTACCCATTATATTTTTCCTTCTTTCTTGCAAAAGTATTGAAATATTAAGATTACTTTTTTGTGATAGTAGGTTTAACTTTTATTATGTCACAATACTTCAAAATGTCACGTGACATCATCACAGATGGGGTGTCTACTCAATCCTTTTCCTAAAAACCCTTCTCTTTATTGCTATGGGGTATGTCAGTGGTCTTTACATGTTATTTCTTTATATGTTACTTCTTTAATTACTAATATGAAGAGAATCACTTTTTCCGAAGGAATACTTTAAGCCTGTATTTTAGGAAGACATTTAATAACAGATTCTCATCTTATAAAGGCAGTTTGAACGTGTGCCTTTTGAGTACCATCCTGTTGTAGAACGTCCGTAACTGATATGCATAAGGGATTAGGATATTTATATAAATATATATATATATATATACTGTATATTGAAATAATAAACAATAATGATGCTCTCTTTAAAAAATGGTATAGTGATTTGAATATGATACTCCCATCATCAAATACCTTGGCAGATGACCTAAATCTTATATTTTCAGTAAAAAAACAATTCATCTATTGACACTTGGCCTTTTGTTAATCTAACCAGAAAGCATTCATGTCCAAGTTATCCTTTATAACTTTGATATTATGAAGATAATTGTATGAAATAAATGATAGTGGTATCCTTGGGATTCTAAATGGTCTCCTTCCTAAAACCATCCAACATTCAAAGTTGTAAAAGTAAAAAAACATTATTGTTAAAGCTTAAGGTTTTAAAGACTACTTCTACCAACATTTTTAGCCTTGGATAAAGTTGGGGGGAGCTGAAGGAAACCTTTCCTAAGAAAGACATGGAAGCTATAACTGGTATTTCTAGTTCTGCATAGTTTTCTAGAGATTTCATGTTTACCTCAGTGTTTCAATACTTTGTAGGAATAAATAAGGAAAGGAGAATATTGGTGGGACAGAGAGTGAGATAACAGACCTAACCGTTACCCACTAGGTAAAAAAGTTTTTTATGTTTATGTCTGTATTTCCATCTTGGACAGATTCGGTCCGATTTATTAAAGCTCACCATGGCTGGAGAAGATACGCTTTTATCAGTGTAGCTGTGAGATCCAGCAAACCCTGAACAGATCTGGTCCAGGACTGAAAACATTTGCTAACAAATAGCAAATAGCTTTTAAGAAATCGATTCCAGGTTTGCTGGATCATCCAGCTTCACTGATGAAAGTGTATACTCTCCAGCATTGGATAGCTTTAATAAATCAGGGCCATTACGTCCATTGCGCACAGGAAGTGAAACTTACCCAATGAGGACACAGATGGCAATAAAACACAGTCAACTGCCCAGGCCAAAAAAAAAATCATTGGGTTACTGTTTTTATTCTGAAAATACAAAAAGTGTTTCTGCTTGTATCTGTACTAGTGCTACTACCATTGATTGCATCATTTTCATGTTGTCCTTACGTGCTGAGAGACTCTAACAGAATTAGTCATCCTTACAAGCAGTAATTTGCCCACCTAACACAGACAAAAAAATTCCAACAAATCGGCCTTATGATTTTGTCCTTTTTTTAACACAAAAACAAAAGCAAAATGTAATACAAACCAAAATGAAAGTAGTGAAAAACAAATAAAAATAATAGTTTTAAAGAAGAAAAAAGATAGAAAATTGACAAAAAATAGATAAAATAAGCTACAATAAATGCCCTAAATAAAACAAAAAACCCACTTTTTACAAAAAAAAAGCCAATCACCTAACTTACCACCAGCTAAATACTTTTCACCAAAATCTCTTCTCACTCCAGACCTGGGTAAAAAATAGCCAGTGATGGGGACTTGTGGGTATCTTTGGATAAAGACAGTTCCTGTTAAAAGTATTGTGTCTAGGCTGTGGCAGTTGTTCTTTTCCCTTTTTTTACCTTATGCCTTGTTTTCTATGTGAAGTAAGCCATCTTGTAGAGAAGCATGGTTATGCTTTCTCATGTCAGAGCTGCCCAACTTATGCTTGAGACCTGATTACCAGTGGAGAAATATTCAAAAGCATCAGACAAGGTGCAAAAAGCACAGATCAATAAAATAAATGAAGCAAAAGCAACGAGATCCTTACACTGAAAAGAACAACTTTCTCTCCAGCAAGGAGAACAGTGGGCAGCACAATAATGACCAGATATAACTCCAAAGCTTGTAAGACTTTAATCAAGAGGCATTGTGTTTTAGAATATTTACCCTCAGATATACAGGAAGCAGAAACAGGGGAGCCTAGGTCACATATTAGGAGGTGCACTGCAGGGGTAATTCAAGACCAAGGTACGAGTTATGGGCTCTATTATTAAAACAGGGAATCTGACAATCCCTCAAAAATTTCCTGGTGTGACTCTTCCAGGTTCATGAGTTTCAATGGCAGTAACTGATTCCCACTAGGAATGCTGTGAGAATGTCCGAGTCCTTGGTTTAAATATAGAGCCCTTAGTATCCCCCAGAAGATAACAATACTTCAATTTTGGAGTTAAGGTCAACTGTAATGAAAAAATGGTTTCTAACTTTCACTATACCTATAAACTATTATTTTAAATTTTTAAAAGTGAAAACATTTTTTTCTAATAAAATGATCAAGAGTATTTTAGGAAAGTGAACCAGAGAAATTTCTCAACAGACACACCAACAAAAAAACGTATTAGTAGAGGGGAAGAACTTCTGAAGCCATTCTTGTAGACTTTGCCTTTGCACCCTCTACTTCACAGGGACAGAAAGTAGGGAATATCTCACTGGGGGGGACAAAATTATTAACTTTTTTGCACTCTATCTATAAATTAAAAAAAAATATTGTCTTGAGTTAGGTTATAAGGACCCTGAAGAATGGCATTATGAATATTTAGAAATTGTGTGATCATAATCAAACACATTAAATATTCACATTTTTTTATTATTTAAATTTAAAAATATTTATAAATTATGTATTTAAAAATAAATAAATAAATAATCATAGTATAATATTCAGTGGCACATTTTGGTATATTGTAAAATATGGTCAGTTTATTCACGACAAAAATAAACAGCCAAAAAAGGAAGTTATAGAACAGCATTCTCTTCAAGTTAGCTTTAGTAAGCCAGCTTTTGGCCATTTATTATTATTTGAAACAACTAATCACAAATGATTGTATGTCTCACAATGTTTTTACTTCAGTCTCTTTAATGTATTGGCATTCAATAGAATACTTTATTTATAGGTTATAAAAATCAAGTGATGAACCAGACATATAGTCTACTTATGAAGTGCAGGATCAGGCATGATCAGGTCGGTCGTTCAGCATTTATTTGCTGCTCCTGTCTACATGGGACCTTTTAAAAAAAGACAATAAAAGTTTGGTTCTACTTTACAGAGTTGCTTTGAGGCATTTAGAGTAGGGGATATTTGAATATCCCACAACAAGTGAGTACCGGACTAATGAGATGCTTGATTTATGAGACTGTACACAAAAGCCAGGGTCTGGGTGGGCGGAATGTTAAGGAAAAGACTGACTACGTTTTGTTTTACTATGATCTAATCTTCTATGAAGCTGATTTTTGTAAGATTGTAATACTTATACAATAAAGAAGTAAAGCTCCATTCAGACAGTTGGATGCATGAGAGATGTTTTATCTGCTGTAGGATTTGTATTTCTGACTATGCATTCCTGGGATTTACATAACCCGATCAGGTAGCACAGGCATGTGGATGACAGCATTTTCTTTTAAGGAATAGAGTGGTGTCTGTTGTCCAATTGCTGCCTGTTGATTGGCCAGTGAAGGAGCAGCAGCAACCCTATGAGCCCATATTGCTGTTTACTTTGCTTTCTCCTACTGTCAGCTTGTTCTTTGCCATTATATTAGCACACGGTTTGCACCCAGTGTTGTACCCTTCTTCCCCAGTTTCATTGATGGTTTAATAGTTGTTAATAGCAAGAGGTTCTAAATAACTCAAGGCTTCAGTATAATCAGCAGTTTTCCTTTTAAAATACATTTAGTTATGTATTATTGACTACAAAGCATTGCTGTGTTTTTGCCTGGAATTCAGCTTTAATATATATTTTTTAAAACTTCTTGTTATTGAGGATTGAGTTTTTTTTGTGAGTATTCAGGACAAGCAGTGCAGTAAGGTAACAATAAAGCAAGAAAAAAAGAAAGGAACAATTTGAATAAATTGCTATTGTGATGTCAGAGTTAATCTAATGTTCGCCATTATTGCACAGTTTCTTTGGATAGATGTGGTCCAGGAAAGTGAGGTTTTAGTTTCTTTGGCGTAGGAGGCTTTAACCCATCCATTTGAATAGATGTTGGCGTAAGGAACAACTGGATCGAGGGAGGGGAAGTGGAAATCCAACAGTGAAAAAAGGATTTCTGTATTTGGTATTCTACTGATGGCAATGCTTTCCAGGACACACTTAACATTTGCAGCATGAATGACATTTCTAGGTTGGGATAATGTTGTGACCAGGCCTGTGGTCAATGTCTTGTGAATTAGATTTTCCTTGCGGAATCTATAGAACTTGGAAATTGCTTTGGAGAAGGATGGGGGACCTACTATCATGGTGTCTAGGGGATTATTCCAGTCTGTGGCCCAAAGGGAATAAGTGATTAAGGAATTGTAGTTGCGTGACTTGAGAGCAAACAAATTACTTGTGGTTTTTGGGTATTCTGATTGTAGATCAGGAATAGAATAAGGCTTGCGTGTTTTGGGGTTTAGTAATGATCAATCTGAAGGTAGACCTGTGTCTGTCCAAGCCCAAAAAATAGGGAAAGTAAGTCCAGGAGTGAAATCAGAAATCCCCCACAGAAGAAGAAAAAGAGAGGTGTGGGCATTGAGGAGTGCTCCATTGTGAAGTGTGTGCCAGGAGAGCCATTGTGAAGCTAATAGCGGGTTGTGTTCAACGCCATCAAGTAAAAGCTCTTTGTGGAGATGTAATAAAAAAAAGGATGTAAGGGGGCACTAGGAGCAAAGTCTATTTTTAAGTTGGTGTATATGGAGGTGCCATGGAGCCAATCCTTGAAGATACATAATAGTGATGCCTCATTGTATAGTGCAATATTTGGTAGATTGAGGCCTCCATCGGTCACTATGTTGATGGAGAATGGATCGGTGGATCCTGGAGTGTTTACCCCAAATGAAATGCCTCAGTAAACCATAACATACTGGGTTTTCTTGGGTGTGAGGAAGATAGGGAGTGCCTGAAAAAGAAACAACAGCCTGGGGAAAGCTATCATTTTTATCAGGGCTTTTCAACCCATAAAAGAAAGGGGGAGTGAGGACCATGATTTGAAGGAGTCTTGCATGGTATAGAGCCATGAAAAAGTAAACTTTTTCAGTCAAGCTGGGTTTTTAGGTATTTGTACCCCTGGGTATCTGAAAGTCGCTTTAGCCCACAGCTTTAATATTTTATTACATAGTTATTACAGGTTTATTATGCTAGGTGCACTGACATGTGCAGCCACCATGATCTATGGTTATGAAGTATGAGCCATTAAAGTGCTCCGTGAAGACATATATTCAACGTTCAGCCTTACTTCACTATATATATATATATATATATATATATATATATCATCTAGCTCAAAATATTATTTTTTAATTTTTCTTTAATTTCATTTATCAAGAAGCATAAGCTAATGCTCTTCATAGCCATGAGAACATCTAGGCAAAAGTTGCTTATATTAAACTACTGGATTGTTTCCAAATGACGTGGATTTTCTAACTAATAAAACAACTACATCTGCTCTTTTAAGGAACTTATCTTCAAATAAATAGCAAATGCTCATACTACAGTGTATATCTTTCTGACAAGTTTTTGGAATAGCGATATGATTCAGAGTAGTAGAAATACTCTATGGCTGATTATCAAAACCATTCATTTTCTTGCTAAGCCAGATTGTATAAAACAGCAAAGGCATAATCTCTTACATATTTTCTATGCTTTCAAGAGAACGGATGTAGAATTAATTTGGATTTCGTGATCTAGGGGAAGCAAATGAATTAATTAAATCAATGTAAAATATCCTGAAAAAATATTTAAAAATACCCTTTAAAATGGCCTTAAAACTGTATATAATTAAATAAAATAAAAATAATAAAATAAAAGTCAATGTCTGATCTGTAACAGACAGTAATGTTATATCATATGTTATCATTTGAGTTTCTTTAAAAGAAAAAAAATATATGCTCAAAAAATTACAAAGGGCATCTGCTTGTCCTCTTTATTTTGCCTTGACATTTTTCAAGAATAAACAGCTAAATGGGACATTTAGGATCAAAACATATTGAAAAAGTTATATTAAAGCATATCTAAACCCAATATTATTTTGATTTGTTGGACCTGATTTATTAAAGCTCTCCAAGTCTGAAGAGGATATACTTTCATCAGTGAACCTGAGTTATTCAGCAAACCTAGAATGGATTTCCTAAAAGACATTTGCTACGTGTTAGCAAATGTTTTGAATCCTGGACCAGATCCATTCCAGGATTGCTGGATCAACCAGGTTCACTGATGAAAATCAATGTTCTCCAGTCTCTTCTCCAGTCTTTATGAACTAACCTAAATCAGGTCCATTGTAGCTAACTAATTCTTTGATGTATTGGCTGCATTTGTTTATTTTCATTAATTTGTAAGATTATTTTCAGCAAGTACACAACATGCATGTTGATCTTGTCAAGAATGCAGAAAGCCAATTCAGCCACCATATTTGAGACCTAGTAAATTGCAATAAATTTAAATTGTAATATGTTACTTTTTGTTTTTGGTTTTCAATATACTTTTAAGCTAAACCCCATCTTTACTTTCAGTCTTGTTTGTTTGTACAACCCTCTACTCTGTACTGAAATTGATTAACATGATTTCAGAGCTTTAGCAAGTAATATTGAGCACAACTCATTTCCAGACTGGTGGACATCTTACATCTTCTAACCCATTCCTCCCCCGGCATGGTGTTCCTAACCCACCCTTTACTTCATTAGATTTCAATCCTTTCCATCATGGAGGCTTAGCATCACATTTGGGTGTTACCCTATAGGAATCTGTTTGAGTCTGGTGATGTTTTCAGGAAGCTATGCCTTTTGGGCCATGATCTTTTATTAAAAAAACAAAGCAATGATGTCACTGGTTCCAAAATAAAATATGTAATGAAAACATAAAAGCTTTATTTTAAACAATATCATTGGAATGTAGATGAGGGAAGAAATGAGAAGCCAGGAAGAAAGTTACATTTTAGCAGAATAAATGTATGTGTTGATTTTTCTTGGATGCATCTGATTTGTAAGTATTGTCCAACTACAGTATATATTTTATTTTTGTTAAATGTTTGCATTTTTCAATTACTTGCTACCTATAATTTTTAAATCACATAACGGTCCTGATTTATTAAAGTTCTCCAAGACTATAGAAGATACACTTTCATGGGTGAACCTTGGTGATCCAGCAAACCTTGTATGGATTGATTAAAATTATTTGCTATTCTTTGTCATATGTTTTCAATCCTGGACTAGATTTAATCCAGGTTTTCTGGATCACCCAGGTTCACCCATGATATCCTATCTTCTCCAGTTTTGGAGAACTTTGATAAATCAGGCCCAATTATTGTGGCATTCAATACTCTCATTGTTTAACTGCCCCTTCAGAGTATGAAATAAATCATCCCTTGTATAGTGATTACTTACAAGTGAACAGTCTAAACTCTTTTAGTAAATCAAGTCCATTGATATTGCCCCTTTGATTGCTTCCTTATTTTGCGAGCATAATACAACAGGAATTAAAAAGGTCCTTCTTTGGAAATATTGGGGCTATTCTTCATATTCAGTGGTTATTTCTGGGTGATGAAAACAATCATCAGAATGCTCTTATTTATTGTTAATCTAAAAGTAGATAGCAATGAATATTCTATGCAAGTGATAGAATATAATGTTAAAAGAAAGAGACAAAGATCAGTGAACCTCAAATCCACTTGACCTATATCTGTATTTTAATATTATGTAACATAATAATAAAATCAGCCTAGCACACAAGGCGTTTCATCTAGTATCTCAATGAACATTATTGTTTGAGCCACTTTTTATGTTGATACCTGTCCCAATAACTTGTCTCAATATGGTTTGGGTTTTAAAAAGGAGACCGAATTTTATCACTGTCCAAAAGCATTTGAACCCAAGGCAATGGTTGTTTTTTTCTTTCCCTTCTTCCCCCTTCTTCTTTCCCCACGTACATAGCATATTCATATAATGGGAATTTCATGGCAGGTTGGTGGTGCAATATTTATTAATGCATGGCAGGTCTGTTTTTCTGAGAGCTCTCTATGTTTTTTCTAAAAATTCATGGTATCCTAAGTAGTATACAGAGTAGTGTCAGGATAGCAAGAAACACACATTTTCCCAGCTCTCTTACAATTAGAATACCAATCCCTATGATTATCTTATTTATAAAACATTTACCAAACATGTTTTTCCCTAATTAAAATATATTTTTAAAAATGGGAAAATACTTAAAAGTCCGGTCAGTAAGTGTTTGTTTTTTAACGATAATTATTGCTTGTGTGTATGTAGCCTAATACAGGGAGCTACAACACAGCCTAATGCATGAAAATGTAGTATTGTATTAAAGTTAGGTGTGCTTGGGCCCTTTTTAACCCCCCAGCGGTATTCCCGAGTGTAACTCGGGGTGGATTTTATAATCCCAAGTCACACTCCGGGTAGGAAAAAAAACCTCCTACAATGTAATCTGCTTTTAAATGCTTGAATACTGTGAAATATAATAAATGTACAAGTACATCTTTTAGTGCATAAATCATCATAGTCCAGTGCCCTGATTTACATATTGGACAAATTTCAGTGTTTTTGATTTGATAACATTTTTAAATTACATTGATTGTTCTTTTGTTTCATTATTTTTTTTATAATTATTATTTATATTATTTATTATATTATAATTTATGATTTGTGTTTCAAACTTTATCTTACCCAGGAGTTATTCCTAAGAATTACAGGTCCACAATATTAAACAACAAATTTCCTTGCAAAAAATTGTAACGCTTTTAGAAAATACTCAAATAATTAGAACACTAGGGGGGTTAAAATTAAAACTCCCGCCCTTTCGCTAAGAGAAATTCACCATTTATTTATTAAATCAAATGCACTGGCTTCCTATGTGATGAGGTTTCCAAACCTTTGGTTCTGGATTTTTTTTCACTTAAATTGGAGAAAACTTGTTCCTACTTAAACTGTTGCATTTTTCATTATTAAAAATTTAGCAAAAATATATTAACAAATTCTAACAAAAAATATAATAACTATTTTAGGTGAACAGATACTTTAAGTTCCAACTTCAGTCATTTGGGAAGCACAGATAACATAAAAAAACACTGTCTGTGTGTTTGGGTGTATAAAGTGTCCGCACATCAGTTGTGGTCCTGGGGCACACATACCAGAGGCTTTGAATATCCTTGTAGGTACTGTAGCCCCTCCACCACCACCACCAAATGTCAAAATACTGGACCCAGAAACTTTATGGCCAAGTATGTAGTGTTGACCACCAGCCCTGTTAAAAGACACAAAAACAATGTAAACTGTTATATTTTTTCTTCTGAAAAAGTTTTAAGAAATGTGAGGTGTAAGGAATGGTAATCTGCAATATATTATACAAAAATATATTCCTTTGTGTTGCTTATAGCACTGCTTCCACTGAAAAGTTTGTTTAGATTTTCCATAGGACAACCGATTTTATAGTTTCTAAGTACATAGTACAGAAAGTAAACTACAGTTAGCAGCAGATATATGTCTAAATGTAAACATGTCTACAGTAAAGAAATATTCAGAGACCAGAAACAAAGAGAAACCAAAAAAGTGGACATTGAACATTTGAACATTTTAGTGATAGGGTTTTATGCTATAGCTCTCCATTAATCCCAAATGTTTGGTTTGTTAGAAAATCCACACAGTCCTCACCTTTACCTACAAAAACAATTTGCCATATTGTAAAATTTCATCTTTCACAGATCATTCTCAGTACGGTCTCAGTTGTGATTCACTTTGATACTATAAAACTGGGCAGAGTGCTGTATTGTACTTCATCTGACATGTAATGGGAGATATGGCCAGCGCCATGGCATGAAGCTTTGTAACAATTTGGATGGAATGCACAGCAACACTATATTTTAAATCAGTCCTGCAGTGTATGGCTGTCACTCCCTACACATCTTTTAAATTCCTTGTTGTTTATACCCAGGAGCTATACCACATTTTAATTAGTATATGTCACTTTCTCCACACTGATAGCAGTTGTTTTACAGATAAAATCCATCATACTATTACCTACCAGAATGCCACTGGCAGCTACTGTAACATAATTGTCACATTATACAGTGATCAAATTCTTTGCACTCTAAATCTTTGTAATTTAGAAGTTCTTAACACTTCTTTAATTTAATCATTCTATTCAAATGTATTACAATAAAAACACAGCACATGTTTTTTTATCTGTTGTTTATGTCTTAAAGTGGACCTATCAATAAATTTAGAGTTACTAAATCATGTTATTTTTTTCATTTTTTTTTGTGATCAAAAGACTGTTGCAATAGAACTTCCCTGCCAGTATCTTTAGGTGCTTGAATCAAATAGTCTCTAGCAACTTGGAGCATTGTGGGTACTTTGTGTCATAACAGATCGAAAAGATAATATTTAAGGCATTACATTCTACAGCACCCATAGGCAGGTGGCATATGGAATAAACACTAGGTATTCTGTAGGATACATTTCATTTTGAAGGTAATATGATGTTGTTAGGATCTTCATAAGCAAATTAATTTATTTACAATCAAACACAAATTATTGCATGTGGTAGAAGTAAAGAAGAAGTAATGGTAAAGGGCTACCATTGCTGTCCATGGCTTGAGTAGATTCTAAGTCATTAAAGACAAGTAACTGAGAGAAAAATCAGGAGACCCGGATTACAAACCTGGTCCAGATTTGGCAAGTGTTAGCACTAGAGCATTAACTTCATGGCCAGGCAACTAGGAATTTTGGCTCACTCTTTACAATGTTGATTCTTTTTATTGAGGTTTGCAGGCATTCGTTCATGCACAGTTCTCTTAGCATTCTGATTGGGTTGGAGGACTGTATTTTGTTTTTTGACATAGCCATAGCCTTGCTTGACCCAATGTTAGCCAACCTTAAGCTTTACATTTGACTTTATAATACTTTGGTGAACAGAGGCAGTTCTGCTCGACTAAATGACTGAAAGATACCCAGGTCCTGTGACTGCAAAAAAAGCCCAAAATATTAACCATCCACCACTATGCTTGTGGAGGTGTTTGTGCTAATTTATTAAAGCTATCCCAGGCTAGAGAGGATACACTTTCATCAGTGAAGCTGGGTGATCCAGCAAACCTGGAATGGATTCTTTAAAAGTAATTTATTTCTTAGCCAATGTTTTCAGTCTTGAAACAGATCCATTCCAGTTTTGCTGGATCACCCAGGTTAACTGATGAAAGTATATCCTCTCCAGTCTTGGGGAGCTTTAATAAATCGGACCCACTGTGTTTGGTTTTCGACAAGGATGGTGCTATGCTATGGACATTTACACTTTGGTCTCATCTGTCCAAGGGACATTGGACCTGATTTAATAAAGCTCTTTAATTCTTGAGAGGATACACTTTCATCAGTGAAGCTGGGTGATCTAGCAAACCTGGAATGGATTTCCTAAAAGTAATTTGCTATTTTCTAGGAAATGTTTTGAAACCTGGACCAGATCCATTCCAGGTTTGCTGGATCACCCAGCTTCACCAATGAAAGTTTATCTTCTCAAGCCTTGGAGAGCTTTAATAAATCAGGCCTATTGCTCCAGAACCTAAGTCATGCTGCCATGTTAGAAAGAAAATATTTTACCTATCAACCCTTCCAAACAATCAATACTTGTTCAGTTTTTTTCTAATCTTACTTTCATGATCTTTAACATTGAACACGCTAACTGAGGTCTGCAGAGTCCAAAATGTAGCTTTTTTTTTTTTTGCAATTTTGAGTATTGCACAATTTGGCATTGGTATGAATTTGCTGAGATGTCCATCCCTGAGAAGACTGGCCACTGTCCTAAATGTTTCCCACTTGAATAATCTTTCTCACTATAGAATGATGGACTTCATTGTGTTTGGAACTGATTTTATACCCCTTCCCAGATTTATAAGCAGAAACAATTTCTTGTAATAGTAATACTGATACTATGGAAGTGGTTAGGGTGTACTTGATTTTTCACACACAGTTTCTGCATTTTGACATAGTCTTTGTTAAATAAATAATGACATGATATAATAAGTCAGGTGTTTTTGTTCATCTGAGGTTGTGTTTACTTAATTTTAAGACCTGATAAGGACCAGATGAATTTTTATGTTCTAATATACAAAACCTTAGAATTGTAAGAGTACTTTCTTTTTTTTCTCATGGCTTTATATTATATAATAATGATTTTTTGTGTCCTGGAAGAGGAGATGCTGGGGATTATGGCAGACTGAAAACAATTGCACATGTGCTTCCAAGATGGTGTGAAAGTGGATTGATCGATCATAAACCTGAAACTTTATAGAGCTATGAACCACCCATATTCACATCCGTACTCCAGACTCACACAAACAAGTCCGGTCATCACTTATATTTATGGATTGCTGTGTCTGTTTAACCATTTCAGGGAGCAAAGTAACTATTAAATAAGGATGTTCAACTAACAACTAACTGCCCCTCACCTACACAAACACATACACACACACACTGATATAAAAGATCATTTACCCGATTTCACCATTTATGGCCAGATTGGTTACGAATTGTTCATCTGCAAACCATCTTAGATGCTACTTTGCCGAGCCTGCTCAAATATATATATGGTCAAGTATGGGTTTTTCCCATAAGAAAAAGTGTAATCATTTCCACCTGTAAAAAAAAGCAGAACAAGAGCAAATTGAATTATCTACATACAATGAATATTTTACTTACCTTCGTGAAAGTAGTGAAAATTCACTTTGCAAATAAAAAGCCAAATCAAGTGCAAGGTAATCCAGTTTCTTGCACATGATTGGGTGGTTAAAGTCAGCAGAGCTTTACTTCATTCCTAGGATAAGTGATTTATCAATTTGAAGAGGATAATTCACTTTGTGGCAGCCCCAACAGTCCCTTAATGTCCACTAATGTCCCTACCATAATCATATGTCATTACCACAGTCTACAGTCGATTTGGGGGGAAGACAATTAACCTAACTGCATGGAATGTGGGGGGAAATCAGAACACTCAGGGAAACCCACACAAACATGGGGTTGAACCTGTAAACTCCATGCAAATAGAGTCCTAAGATTCAATCCTAGGACCTACCATTGCAAAGGCCAGAGTGCTGCTCATTATACTTTTTAATTTTCTTTTTGTGCCTAATGATAAAAAAAGGTTGCACTTTCTATACCAAAGGTTATATCAGGTATGCATACCACATCAGGTATAGATTTTGCATGGTTTTTTTACAGTATCCTTTAAAATGGAAAAAGTGTCCATGGCAACTAAACAGGTTTACTGTCATCTTTCAACCAGTTTTGAAGTGTGGTTAACTACTGCTTGGTTGTCGTCATCGTACCCTCTATTGCTGCAGTTTACCCTATGGGCAAATTCTGGAAAATGACTTTGAAAACTGACATGCTGCTGATTAGTGATGAGGGAACCAATTTACAAATCAGATTTTTTTGTCCAAATAAATACATACAGATCTGTCCAGTGTGTGAAAAATTACAAAGTTCATTAAAGTAAACCTTGTGCCATTTTTTTTTCTTTCATGTTATTTACATTTTAAAATGAGTAGTCTTCAATTGGCATGCTTACATTTCCAAGAACATCTAGTGTTGCCCATGTCTTTTTCACTGTACCAGTTTCGGCTTAATTCCTACAATCCCACCTTCCTTCCTGATGTATATATATAGTCCACTCACCCAGAAAGTAAAATTGGTAGGGTGGTGGACCCACAACTAAACAAAATCTTTCCTGTATGCCAATAAATTAGATGGTCCACCCCTCAGTAAATGGTAGGGTAGTGGACACAGACCAACTATACATTCGTTCTCGTAATAGCATACATCAAGGTCAACCACCCACTGTACCTGGTGGGATAATAGACTCAGCACTATACAGAAAAAGCTCCTGTCAATAAATGTCTGTTGGTCCCATGCCAACAGCAAAAATAGATGCCGTAGAGGATGAAGAACAAGGATTGTCTCGTATTCTAATGCATTTGGTCCAAAAAGCTTCCTCAGGTATGGGAAGGCTTTCTGAGGAAGCCTTCTGTGCAAAACATGTCGGGATAAGTTGTGCACTTTTTTTATGTTGAACACCAATTTAAGTAATTTACTAATTATACATTTGCCAAAAAAACACTGCTATCTCCTCTCTTTTTAGATGTGTATATTCCATAGGGGTTGGCATAAATGAAAAACTAGGAGAGAGAAAACCCTTATATGAATACATTGACTGTAATTGGGAATTAGTTGCCTTAAGTTTTCCTAGCTGGCATCATGAATGCACAGATGATGTCAGCATTGTCATCTCTACATGGGGATATTGTTGGACTTGAGGCCTGGAAGATACCTCTTGTCTCCTGGGATATGTGATATGGGTATTCCAGGAGGCTGCAGGACTTACGTGTGCAATAAACTCTGAGAAAACAGAAAGGGGTGGGCCTGGGATTTAAAATCAATAAGTAATATTAAGTAAATAATATAGAAAAAAATGTTAACCCTTTTTAGGAAGGAGGAGGGAGCCTTAGGTTAGTGTAACATTTAGTTTAGCATGAAAGGTCAACTTCAATCACAACTTTTCTAAATTTCTAAAATGTTTGGTTCTCTGCAGATCAGACAGATCTGATTGCAAATATCTAGGCTTATCAAACACTTGCAAATCATATTTTTGTTCAACAGTACTGTTAATTTAATTCTAAGCTCAGCGAAAGTTTATTTTATGTTATGATAATACATTTATGGTTTATAGTTTTTCCTAATTTTTGTAATCTGTTTACTTAATTATTTGTATATTTTGGGAAAAAACAATAAAGAGCACAATAACATAGAAGAGTAGATATTGCTATCCTCTCACACTACAGCCTATCACATTCATAAAAATCAGGCTGTGCTGTATAACCTGCAAAACCCCCATAATATCCACTCTGATACAAAAAGCAAATTGGATAAAATCGGGTCATGTAACTTTAACAGGTCACATAACCATGTTCTGTTTTTTAAAAATAAAAAAGCAAGACATAAAGCACATTTGTATAGCATATCACTGTGCTATATAAATATTTGGTGTTTTATTATTATTATTATTATTATCATTATTATTGACAGTAGTAACAATATGGCCGCCCAAACATCAGTTTTTTTCTAAAAAGCCACTTATCTTCCATCTCATATTTATTATAGAGCCTGATTTACAAGTGTCAGCCACTGTAGGAGTACAAATATGTGTGGTTCTTACAATATTACAGTTTTGAGCATTTTAATATCAGAAATAAAATGCTGTCAACCCTGAGAATCAGCTAACATTCAAATCCCTGCTTTCTCAGTCTCCCGGACCTTACTGGAAGAATATTTTCCAATGGTAAAGGTGCAAACATAGGTGCAATGCAAATCCCGACACAGAACATAATCCCTTTAAAGACCCTTTACTGATTCTAATTGGAAAAATCAGTTCATGATTGGTTACTATGTGTTACTATGCTTTGTTGTCTGTCTAAATTAAATATATCCAAATTTAACAACCAAGATGTAATATATTACAGCTGACCAGTCCTTAGATGTGGTGGCTGCAATCTTTTACATTTATATTTGTGGGTTTGCGTACACATGAAGTATAGCCCTTGTGTTCCCTTGTAACATTTTTTTCACCAGTGAGTCAGTTAGTCCAGACATTTCTTGCAAGATCTACAGTTCAGAGCCTCTTAATTCCCTTCAAATGAACAAAGTGATAATGTTTAGGCTTCTATCAAAAAAAAAGGAAAGGAAACAATGATACAGTGACAGAGAAGCAGCTGCTGAGAATAAAGGGCACTTGAAATGCATTTGCAGTGGTCAAAGCTTTTGAGACTTGTTAACAGTAAACAGACACAAAGTGTTAGACGGCTTCCATGTTATAATGTATAGCCTCACTCTGTAGCTCCAGGCAAAAGAAGATTTCTTTAGTGGAGATGCAATCAGCTCTGACCAATCAGTAATATAGGTTAATCAGCTGATCGATTGGTCCATGAGTAGCATGGACCTGGCTCCTCTCTGACTGGCTCTAGCCTGGCCTTGGGCAATAGGTTGGAAACTTTTAATTATCAGCAGCAGCTTCTCTCCTGATTGAATGGTCAATGGCTTTACTACCAAGGCAGCCCTGTTTGAATAATAATAGGAAACAATGTGAAAAGGGCAGGCAGCAGCAAAGTAAGACACATGGATGTGGACAGCACTGAAAAGAAGAGTTAATTACTTGGCAAAAACAACATTTTAGGACATCAGGGGGCAACCACCCCATAATTTAAACTGTGCTGACATTCCAGCATGCAGTCTGCTTTTTCCATGCCACACAGCAATAGACTTTACCTCTGTATTCCAGATTTTCTGCAGCTGTCAGGGTAAACATGCCTTACCAGCTAAATAATGCAAAAATCTATATCAAAATGTAATTATTTAACATTGCACAATATTGGGGGCTGAGCGTAGTCGGCATCTACATCAGTGCATAGTGACCTAGAGGGCATAGTCTGTTCTGGCTGAGGAGCTAATTAACCCTGGGTCATGAGTGAGAATTTAGCCTATTCCTCTTTGCCACTTACAAATATATTAGAAGTCTTCTAAGTTTGCTCCACACTGGAATAGGGGGCTGCAAGACACTACATCACGGCTCGTCATTACTATGTATTTCTCATGTAAATTATTATCACTGTTTAACAAATTACCATAGCCTGAAATGACACCTCTGATTAAAACAAACCAGACAAATAAATAAAAAGAACAGCAGGCGTTTGTAAACATTTCTCTGCTTAATGCAGTATTGTCTTTTATTATGCTGACATTTTTTTTTCTGGGAGAGGTTCCTGCAACGCATTGTGGCGCAATATATTTAAGGCGCATCTGGCAGCACAGGCGTTAAACACTGCTTACCAGCATCACGATTAGCCTGTGTGCCAAAATTATAATTGCATATCGCAGTTCCTTTGCCTAGCCAGACATATTAATGGGGGCTTGAGGAGATGGATACCACTTGCAGCTAGATTTGCTCATTCGGAAGGTTCTGCAATGTGTACCCTCGTCCTTGCTTCATTCATTTCTACCAGTTATGCACAAAAATATATATATTTATAGGTACATGTTTTGTCTAAATGCAATCTCACACAAAGAAAATGTTTCGAAAAGGTCCAAAATATCGGCAGGGTGTTACAAAATTGTCGGTTTAAACTGAGACTACCTAAAAATCTTGTCTTTTTTTTCTGGTCTCAGATAAACACAGTGTGTTCATCACATTGAGCCAGCTTCATTACTATTTATATTACCGTGCACTGGCTTTGTGCAGTCAATTCATAATTGTCCAGTTTTTCTAATTAATCACAAAAGATTTTTGTCTTGCCTGGAGCTAGTTCTGGGGTGACTCACAATGGCAAGCCAAAGCTCATACATCAAACACAGACCCTCTTTTACTTCAGCCTTCTGCTAGGGAATGCTTCTCCGCTCTTCTCTAGCACGAAGGGACAGACTGGGCATGTGCAGCCCCCAGGCTACGAAGAAGCACTGCGCCCTGTCCTCTGCCGTGTGGCTTGTTATTTTTATCTGATGCTTGCATTCGCGGGCCCAAAACAGATCCAGTTAATTTGGCACAGACTCTTCATTCAAAGTGTTTGGTTCTCTCTATTCCGCTGTCCCCTCAGTTTTGCCTTGGCTCCAATTTACATTTTCAAAGCTTCAAAAGAGAGCTAGCATCCATTGTTTCACTGTCCGTGATTTCCTGATTATTTCAGGGCCATGCAAAATTGCAAACAGTGGCAGATATTCTTAACCTGATAATATGTGTTTGACTCAAGTGACTGTAATACAATTATCTTACCAAGAGGCAGGGTGATTTGTTGTAATTATGGAACAGGCCAAACAATATTTAGCAAATTAAGACAATGAGATTACATCAGTAGATGCGAATGGATGTTGATTAACTCATTCAGGCCGAGTCTGGACAGCAGAATAAATTGCATAATATTGCACACTAATGCCCACCGTAGATTTTTCTAAATACTCGGTGACACAGGGTTGGATACCAAGCTATAACAAAGGCAATATTGGCTGTATTGGGCACTTACAGACAATAGGCATTCTAACAGTAAGCTGTGAATTTGCACAGCTTTGTACAGACTAATATGCCTGCAGCTGACAAGTGTTCATTTTTATATACCAACACAAGCTCCTATTATAATTCCAGCCCTGATTACCCTCATTACAGACTTAGCACAAATATAAATAGTGCTAGCAGACTGCTATATTGTCCGTATTTACATTTCCATAACAATGAAAAGTTACACTGGGAATGCTAACTGGTTCTGCAAAGATTCTGTAACTGAATTCAAGCTCCATTACCCAAATCCATTCTCTACATAGAAGAATTTGTGGTAGCCACATTTCATTTATCATAGCACGCCTTACCTTTTATCCACATGATATCATAGAAGAGCAAAAACTGATAATTGGTTATGAATGTATTTTGTATTTGCGTTCCTCAATGTTCATATTGTACAGTTTGTGAACAATGTTTGTATTTGTGGCAGCTGTTATTGTCTATTTTATAATCTGTACAGTGCCACAGAAAATGGCGGTGCTATATAAATTTTAAAAAAATTAGATATATAAAATAAAAAATGTTGCTGATAAATTATGTGTCTTAACTGAGGTTTATTTTTCTGTTATTTGCCATTACTACCCCACCCTCACCCCATGGATATTTTTGAATAAAACTTTTTGTTTTCATGGCATGCCTTATCTTAGACACTGTGAAGTCTTTGTAAGGCCTCTGTAAATGGGAGGCTGCTCATGTATTTTAGGAGGGCATGTGCATAGTTTTCTGCCTTGGCAGAACTGAAATCTGAAGGGATGAAAGTGGGAGGTCCAGGCTTTAAAGTATAAAATAGATAATGCTTAATGGCTGCCACCATGGAATGAGATAGGTTCTCTATGACTTTCTGCACAGTCTGTGAGTGTGCAGTGAACTAAAGCTGCATACACACATGCAATATTAGTCACTGGAAAGGATCTTTCACGATCCTTTCCAACGACTAACAACTGCACGATGCATGAACGAGTGCTGTACACACAGCCTTGTTCTGCTCTATGGAGAGGGAAGGGAGAGAATGACGGAGCGGCACCCTGCTGCGCGCTTTCCCCTTCCCTTGCATTACGACCGTTCGTCGTCCATCGTCCGTGGATTTGCCAGGACGATGGATGAGGGGCGCTGTACACGCCAGATTCTTGTCCGATATCGGTCCTGAGCCGATTATCGGGCGAGAACCATTGGACGTGTGTACGTAGTTTAAGAGTAGGAATTTCAGCACAGCGGTGGAGACTGTAAAACTGCAAGACTAAAAATAAGGCTGGAGTTCAGCTTTAATGTAATACAGTTTTACTGTAATGAAAAAGTGTAATTTAACATCCCCCCCCCAGCCTACACTATATCCTTCTCCCCCTCTCTACATGTTTAGCTACCTGTTTTTAAAGGCTCGTAAGAGCCTTTTGTGCTAGACTTCAGTGAGATTGTTTACAGAATGTCTTGAATGTGAATAATATCTGTCCATCCAGGCCAAAGCCATAATAAGATGCAAGTGATAAACATCTGGCTTTGGGGGAAGGGTTGAGTTCTGTAGGTGGGGAAGGTCAAATAAATGTGCACTGTGGGTAAACTATTTGAAAGAAATGCATTTTGTGCAAAATGTTTTGTTCCTCTTACATACAGATGAGCAGGCATGCAAACATACCATAACTTAAATATAATGGAATCATGTCAATGGAAATACCCAAATCCTGCAATATCTATCATGATAATCAAAGTTCCAGATAATGAGATCCTTAACAACTATGGCCACGCAAGTGCATTAGCAAATCCGTCCCAAACCAAGCTGCATGAAAGCACAGTGAGAAAATATTGGCACCACTTAAATTGCATTTTCCTTCATCCTGAATATTTTATTATTATATAATGGAATACTAAAATTTGAACCAAGCTCTGGTATAGGTTGTTTTCATTTGCAATTAAGGAAGACAACCAGCATTTCCATGTTCAATACAGGTTTGATGTTGGGAAAGCCAAAATGTTATAGTATACCAGTCATTTGAAACATATGAGGCTGCTAATGTCTTTGTGGATTGACGTTTTCTGTGTTTCAATCCAGTAATGGAAGTCCTTATATCTACATTTAATTAAGGTGAGTGCCTCAAAGTTCAGCTAGGTAACTAGAAATTTCAGGAGGAACAGTTGGCAATGGCAGCCCATATATCTCTCCTAAATTAGGTTCCAATAAAGACATTTCCCATACACCTTTATATAAATTGCTTTCTTTAACATTTTAAACTGCACATCCTTATAATCAGAATTTTGGTAAAGAACAATGAGAACTTTTGATGGAAGAACAATTTCAGTCAAGTTTATGTTGGCCAAAGCAATGTATCCTTACTGAACTGGCAGAATAAAAGATAGAATCTGATAATCTGTGATAGCTTCCACTACCCATACATGGGAAAATTCTTCTATTAGATTTATAAATGAAAATGACAATCATAACATTCTAGGTGCAAAAAAGATTGCTAGCTTCTGATAACAAGTGAGATATCAGTGAAAATGACTTTCCAGAATCCTGAGGAATCACACAATATAGGTCATTTTTAAAATATTTTATATATAATTGAGCACTATGAGAACAAACAATTGCAGTTTAAAAGGTATATGAAGCTGTTAGAAGTGTAAATGTTAGAAAACAACAACATTCCAAGATGATGCTGGTCACATTAATATTTTCACATTTAGCATCATTCTGAAAGTGAAAAAATATTGACCCTGATTCATCAATAAGCAAGCATCATGATGGGTTCATGGTGTTTACCGCTCCTAGGTGCCTACTGCATTACATGCCCAGAAATGGTAACAAGCTGCTAGGCTATTTCAAGCATTTGCAAATGAGTGTGTGGGCATTTGCAAGGGGCTGCAAAAACCTAACTGAGTGGTTCTTTTCTTTCCTCTTTTTTTTTACACTTTAAGCATTTTTAGGCAAGTGGCATCAATTCAAAAATTTGGAGGCAGCAGGGGTGGAAACTGTCTCTCAATGCTACATGTAGCAACATTCTACTTACTGCCTGACAAAAATAACTGGACCCATTCAGTCCATTGTTAAACACATACATTTTTTGCAAGTAAAACTGCTTACAAAAATGTTTAGTCCGAACCCAGCCTTTAGGTAGTTTTAAGTTAACTTTAGGGATGCTAAAATGGCCTTTCGACCTAGGTTATCATTTTAGTTTGACTTAAATACTAGTCAGCCCTCCCTTTATGACCCTGCATCTTGATGAGAACCATTCATATTCTTGCAAATCTTCTGAATTCTGTGTGGGTCTATGGTCTTCTCCTTAAGACTTTATTAGTTAAAGCCCAGGGCACACACATACTAACAGTTTTATATTCCTTGGTATTGTTCTCAATACTTTAACCAAAGGTAGAAGATTTATTTTCTACCAGGAAAAATATATTTGAACATAGCAGTGGATTGAAACAGATGTAAGTGGTATCTCAAGTCCCATTGTTTTGAGGGGGCAATCGTACACTTTTTCAAGGAATACAGATTATTTATTATGATTGCCTCAGTAAGTGAGAGGACAAAAATTATTTTGGAGTGAAGATCTGTGCTTTAAGGACTGTCCAGGGCCCAACAAATATCAAGTAAGGCTACAAAGACCTTAGGTAGACAGGCAGACTATTATTCCCTGTTGTCAGGCCCTGGAACATGAATACTTTAGCTCTTGCTCTTGCTCCAAGTGCACTGCGAACATTGCCAAAGTCTGGATACTGATTTTTTTTTTTTTATAAAAAAGGCTGGAGTTTATTATCTGGACTGTTACTGAAAAAATTGCAATCACCTCTTAATATACTCTGAAAAAATCAGATTTTACAGGTTTACAGTTGTAGATTTTGTTTTCAATATTTTTATTAGAAAGAAGTTTTACCATTTTTTGTTGAAAGAATCAAATAAAATGATCACAGAACACATAACAGAAATAGGACATAAATAAGACATACCTAAAAGATTGCAAAATAGCATATACTTGTAATCCCAGTTAGTAGGCACTTGGGAACTCTTATCATAACTCAGCTTTTTCTGTTGCTATGTTCACATAAAAATAAGAAGAAAAAAGATCAACTATATTAAAGAAAAAGAAGACCCAAATTAAAGTCTCTTTGCAAATAATGAGTGATCCAAGGCATCCAAACATTACTCCATTAAATCTGCCGCTAGTAGTTCATTAATGAAGTACCAGGTAACTTTATGCTTCACCTGTATCACAGTTGGAGTGCCAAAGGTACAAGCCTTCACAAGCGTTTGTTTAGCTGCGGTGAAAACAAACTTAAGAAGTTTAGTTTGGTGTTTTGTACAGCCTTGCGGTTTCAGGAGTAACAACACGTCGTAACAGTATTTCCTCAAGCCCCTTCCTTAAGGGATATAAACAATTTGGAAAAACAACAATCCAAAAATACCTTATTCGGGGGCACGTCTACGGGATATGATAGTGAGGGCCCACAGCACCACAGTGTCGAAAACACAGATCTGACATTTCTGGTTTGAATTTTGCTAATCTAGTCGAAGACAGATACCAGTGCATGAGTAGTTTGTAATTTGCTTGTAATCTGCCCACATGCAGTTGTAGATTTTACCAAAACTGGCTGCCAATCCTGCTGCCAGTAGTATACTGCTGTTGCTCCCGGTATAGAATCTCGCTTCGATGCTACATAAGAAATGTCTCCAGACTCAGAGACACAGCCTCCACCTCAGCACAGTCAGTGGCTCCATTCCCCTCATATAGACATTCCAAGACATCCCAGCAAAGGTCAGGTACACCTACCACAGAAAAAGCTGCTAAGAACAAAAATGCAATCACTCCCAAAATGTGCAACAAGAGAAAAGTTGATGCAGAAGGGAGACAATTTAATGAAAAATGGGAAGTGAATATATGTTTATGCTTCACGATAACAAGTATGTTCCTATTTTCAGAAGATGATTAATGTGTGAGGATGGCGTGTGATATGATGTCCCTGGGTGAGAAAAAATCTATACTTCCATCAAGACTATGTACCTTAATAAAAAGTTTGGCCTGCAACTTAGCCTGTGTTTTAGATTTCGGCCCCTTATGTGATTTGAGTTTGACACCCCTGGCCTTCTAAGACATCCATGCTCAGCCTTTTGGAATATCTGCATTCTGGTTACCCAGTAGCATTCTGGTTACCCAGTACTACATTGTGGACTATGTTTATGCAGACCACTGCTCACCTGGATCCTCTTTTGACAGGGTACTCTGATAAACCAGTGTTGTTTAAACATTTCACCTCCTCCGTATCTATAAAATATTGACCCACACAGAGGAGTGTTGCAAGACATCTACAAAATAACTCTTAGTTTTCTCATCTCTGTAACATGGTGGATGTCCTGCAATCCTTATTACTATTTCTGTCCACCGAACCCAAGACAGTATAATGGCACATTCAACTAGTACTTTTTTGCACTTACGGAACAGATATAACAAAATACTTGACATCCACCCAGCATGCATGCACACAGGGTGATCAGTCATTAAAACAGAAAGTGCTGGAAATCACGTTACAGATTTTAAAGAACCTTCAAGGAAGCCTGGGGAAGCACCAATAGAAAGGCCCAATGTACATTGGGTATACAATTTATTGCATTTCTGTAATATGTCAACGCTGATGACTTAAAAAGCAAGTGAAATTTATGTCCCAATGCTGTGCAGCTGAAAGAGATGAGAGGTTCCACTGAACTAAAATAAAGAAGAACAAGCACCCCAGAATGGTGCACATAATTACATTTTTTTAAAGAAATTGACCACAAAAAGAGTCATATATATATATATATAATCCCTGAGGGGGCTGAGGTCATGGCTGGAAGGAATCTACCTGTAGTGGAGATCCTGTTTGTTCTCCCTATAATGTAGTTCATACTAGAAAACCCAAAAAAACATCACAAGATACTTAATGAGATTTTGTTCTCTCTATGTATTATTATCATGGTGAATGGCTCCTCTTTAATTAGGCTTTTTTACCTAACTTTTTGTTTACTTTAAACTCCCCATATCATGCTGAGTTAAACAGCAAGGATCTAACACTTGCTGGGTAAATAATGTGTTTTATATTCAGGTAATCACATAAAGGAACAACCTTCAGTGACCAGATTACATTACCATGAAAATGGTTGGATGATGGATTGTCATCAAGGCCCTGGAACAAAGCAATTGTCAGATACAGACGGTAACACTTATGTTCAAAGGTGCTTATAAACACTAAACTTTACTGTAACTGTACTCATACCAGACCATTGTCACCCCTAGTTGAGAATCTAGCTCTTAACCATGATGGTAATATGGACAGTTGCCTACACTAACCTAAAATAAGACCAGTATCTGGGTATCTGGCCACCCCTCCAGTCTTGTTCACATGAAATTTCTGGTAATCTGAACATTACCTGGGTTGGTTGTATACTCAATCACATTTATTATGAACAAGAAACATAATTTATATTTGCTTTGTTGTAATTTTTATCTAAAAGGAACATTAAGAAACAAAAATAGATTTTCTGTATTTTTCCTAAAGTGGACCCCCATTAAAAATGACTTGATATATGCTCCTTACTCCTATTGGTTCCAGCAAGAAAAATGTTACAAGCCTGGCTAGTTCAGTGTTGTTTGCTTTCAAGAGGCAAATTCTGTCTTAGCTTAGGTACAGGATCCAAGGATCCACTGTCACTTCCTTGCTGCTCCCTTCTAATGCACCAATCTGTCATGTGTACAGCGCTCGTCATCCGAATGACCATCCCGGCAGATGATTGTAAAGTGAGGCCCATGAGACTGCGAGCAAGGAGCTAGGCGAGGGCGTACATGACTGTGGGGGGCAAGCCAAGAGCGGAGATATTTTGTAAATAAAGGGGGGGAAGGTTGAGTTGGGGATAAGAATATGATAGGTAAATAAAAGAAAACAAAGAGTGGAGTGAAGAAAGGTATAAGACGGAGAAAAGGACAGAGGGAGGTCACAATTTTTAGGAGAATTGAGGAGCTTGGGGGGTAGTGAGGTAAGGAAGGTTGTGGCAGTTCAAGGTCCTCAAAGGCAACGTGGTGGAAGGTGTGTGTTTATTAAGGTAATGGAGAGTGTGTGGCGAGCTATCTAGGGTATAGGTCTCCAAAAAGGTAGAGGTTAGGCAGTTAATAGATGTTTTTAGTGTTAGGAAGGGAACGGGTGATTGATATTGTTCTTGGGGCAGTGGAGTTGCGCCTGGGAGCGGGGTATATCAATTGGTGGCGTGGATCCCTGGTTAACGGTGGTGAAAGTGTTGATGATTATTGAGGACCTGCAACCTAATTGGAGGTTGTTAGGGATTGTTTAAAGTATATGGGTGGTAAAATAAAAGTTGTAAGTAATGTTAATAAATATGATCTTTCATAAAATGGCTGGAAGGCCAAGTTTTATTCCACAAATGAGTTGTCATTATTGAATGGGTTATGTGGCTGAGGGGGGGGCTTTCATACCACAGTCATGTAACTGAGGGGGAGAAAGTACAGCGAGGTACGCTCCACTGTTTTCCCCCTCCCCTCTCCATGGAGCAGAATGGTGCTGTATGTACAGCATGCTTTCATGCATCGTGCAGTCATTTGCCATTGGAAAGGATCATGAAAGATCTTTTTCAACGACTAATATTGCACGTTTGTACATAGCTTAAGACAAGGTATTAGCATGAACATAGGGAGATGAACAAGGAATGATGAAGTCAGGTGGAATGCAGAAATTCATGAAAGTCAACAAGATAAGTATTTAAAAATAAGACAATTTAAGAGGGGGAGTGAGCTGAAGTCACTTTAAACAGAAGGTTCTCCTTAATGTTCAAAACATGTTTTCCATTTATCTGTTTTTCTTTTGTGGTGGACTTAGTGAAAACCTATATGTTTACAGAGTTCACTAGCTCAAGTTCTAAGCTGTTGATTGAGCTTAGTGGATATGTTGAAAAATCACTTTGCAAAGAATCACATGCAAGAAAATATAAATAAGCACATTTTTTATTTGCACATATTTAGATGGTTGAAGTCAGTGGAGCTTCATCGTATTCACTTAGTTAAGGGAAATATTCATTTTTTGCTTAGTGAAAAACCTGTATTTCTTAAATAGGTCAACCCTAATAGGGCACAATAGTGAATCTGATTGTCGATTGATCATGCAGGCATGATCTGTCCGTCCTTAAGGAAAGCTGACCTCACAGAGTACTCTGAGTTATGAATTTGTTTAAAAAAGAGCAAGAGGTCAGTATAGGTAGAAGCAGACTACCTACATCTTATCTGAAGGAAACAGTAGCAACTAGGACAAGGTTTCTAATATTTCTAACCTATATATAGCCATGAAGCAAGATGCAAACAGCTCAGGTATATTCACACATTCCAGCCAGATTGTATGACTGTCATTTCATGTCTATAAGTGCTGGTAATGCAAACAGGCTATGTATACACAAGCAGCTGATTATCTTAGCTTGTTTGCTATGTACACAGCATGACATGCAAGTGTCCAACTCTTGGGCTTGTTGTCACCAGAAGAGGACCAAAATAACCTTTCTTTTCCAAAACTCTGCCTGTATATTGACAATATGTGAAAATATGAAAAAAAGTAATAATAAAAGCCCCAAGGTCACTTGCTTCTAATTTCTCACTATATAATTAGACTAAGTATGATGTTGCAAATTATATAATCAACATGATGACTATTTGATGTCAATATTTTATAAATAACCTTTTTAATGCAGTGCACGCTAGAATAAAGTATCAGTACTCAGTGTAACTGCAATATGCTTATGTTTTTATGTTTAAATATTAAAAACCAGAATACTATACAAAGTTGGGGCACTATATTGAAAAAATGGACAATAACTATGACAAATCAGAAGACTGGGTTAAAAAAAGGAGTATTAAACTTAAGTATTAAAAGTAGTAATAAACAAATAAACAAACAATTGAACAACACACTTGCTTCTCAACTATACTAAATATAGACTATTTACCAAATGTTATCATTTTTAAAAATTGAAACACTTCCTTTGCCTGCATTCTCCACACACAAAATATTGACATGTTGTCTAAGTTTACCTTAAAGAATGACTTTATTTTGTCATTTACATAGGCCTCTGATCACAAAAATGGCTGCAGCATTCAGTTATAGGTGTATCTGAACCTACTGTTTTCACTTAGTCCCCCTGCAGCTAATAGGACAATAAAAACACTGATCAAAAGTAAAACGCTTCTGGGCAGGGTCCTTTCCTGTGTCACTGTCTGTATCTGTCTGTCTTTGTAACTCCTATTTAATGTACAGCACTGCCTAATATGTTGGTGCTATATAAATACTGTTGTTTTATTATTATTATTATTATTATTATTATTAATTATAATATTATTAACCACCTGGGCGTTACACTGATGTCTAGATTTCTGTACCAAAAGCGTTACAGGTTTTCATGAAATTTTTTTTTTTTAAATTGTAGACCTGTAACTTACAGAAATATGTCCAAATAGGGGTCTAGTAGATATAATGAATATAAAAAATGTTTGAAACACACAATCATGTAAGAAAAAAAATTACTTTTAATAAAATTAAAGGAAAAACACTAAATTCAGCTTAAACAAGAATACATAAATAAATGAAAAATACTGAAAATGCGATAATTCGGTATACTGTATAGTAATATATTTTTCTAAAACACCTCCCTAGTGTCCGTCACATACCTATAAACAAAACCACATAAATATATTTTCTATTATTTTGGATTGGATTGGATACAGGATTTTGTATTCAATCAAATACTGAAAATGGGATAATTCGGTATAATGTATAGTAATATATTTTTCTAAAACACCTCCCTAGTGTCCGTCACATACCTATAGACAAAACCACATAAATATATTTTCTATTATTTTGTATTGGATTGGATACAGGACTTTGTATTCAATCTAATACAAAATGAGAACAAAATTCAAACTCTCAATATGTATTGGATTGAATTCAAATTCCTGTATCCAATCCAATACAAAATACATACTTTGTATTTATTTTTAATTGAAACTCATTCATTTATTTTGTATTGGATTGAATACAAACTCCTGTATTCAATCCAATACAAAATGAATGAATGAGTTTCAATTTGAATTTCCCGCACACGCGCCGACGTCATCGCGCACGCACGCACAAGAAGCCGGCTGGCTTTTTTTTCCTCCGCCATCCAGCTTCTTGTTTCAGAGAGCACCCGGCGCTGGAAGGAGAACGACGCGGGACGATCAGCGGGACCAGGTAAGAAGCCGGCCGGCATCTTGTGGTCCGCCGGCCGGCATCTTGTGTTCCGGCAGATCACAAGATGCCGGCCGGCGGAACACAAGATGCCGACCGGCATCTTACCGGTCCCGCTGGTAAAGGAGACGGCACCCAACGCTGGAGAGGGAGATCGACGCTGGAGGATGACGCTGGAACATGGGCACGACGCTGGATGAGCACAGCGGGACCAGGTAAGTGGGGAGTGAGAAAAGTACGGGGTTATCGATAATTGCAACTTTTTTACGAAATATTACGAAAAATTTTTACGAAACTTTTTTACGAATACGAAAAAGTACGGGCTTAACGGTTGGGAGGTTAATAAAGAGTATGTAGACCATTACAGCTGTCAGGAATATATAATGCTTGGTAGAGCTAACAAAGTGCAGTGGGCAGGAATATGTAACTTAGAATATGACTAAGGGGTGCTAGGAATAGAAAATTTCTAAGTTGAAAATGATTGCCCGAGCCCTATATCTATTACCGATATACATAGATCAGGCTCAGCCAGCCAATCCAACTGGTGAATGTTGACAGCTGTCACTTTCTGCTGAATGGATTGGATGAACCAATGTAAATATTTATTTAGCAGGTGCGTGGAGTTTCTGTTGCTTTGCAGAGGGAAACATCCAGCATTGGTTGTGCAGTGGAGATCTACTGGTGCTGGATGGATCTTTGTGGGATCTCATCTTTGGACATCCCTCCTTCCTAGTCAATAAAGGCAATTGTATTTACAACTAGTGATCCATCACATCACACATCTGATAATTGTTTAAACCTGGAAGAACAGTCTATCTTATGTTGGATAAAAATCTGACATGTGTATAGTGGTCCCCTTACATCGTTCATCAATCTGCCATTGCACATTGATGAACAATAATTTAGTAACAATCACTTTTTACACTTATATAGGGTAGCACAGTGATGTACAAGTATCACTCTTTCATCCTTCCCCTTTCCCTCCATATGAAACAGAACAATGCTTTGTTTACAGTGCTCCTTTGTTCATCTGTTCATGGAAATGATCACAAAGGATTGTTATCAATGACAATCCTCTGATAACCATTAGATGTCTATACAAGGTTTTAGGGAGATTGCAAGTATTTTCAGTTTCTGAATGTATTTCTCTTTTAAGAAAAGAGTTAACCGATGTGTTTAATAATGTTCGGCTAAATGACGTCCCCCCTTCTTCAGTAGTTATCTAATTTCCAATAATGACACAGGTCCTTAGTCAATGTCAGTGCTAAACCTTTGTTCTTTGGCAAAGAATGGTGATTGATAGTGATCTGTAAATTGATAGCATGTTACAAAGGTACAGAGTTGTCCTGCAATCTCAAGAGAGATGAGGTGTCCTATGTGATAATTACAAGATTATAACATTCAGTATTGTTCCAGTACTGTTACAAGCGCATTGGTATTTTTTCACTAATAAAAAGAGACTCATCCACCCACCAATTGATACTGACAATGAAAACCAGGGTGGTTATTTTATGCTTTTTTTATGCCAACTACTGATACAAAGCTATTTGCTTTTGTGTAAGCTCTTCAATTTGAGGCTCAAATAAAACTGGTACCCCCCCCCCCCCCCCCCAACACACACACACACACCCTAGAAGAATAAAGCTTGGAACATGGCATCTGCTGCACTGACCAATCAATATGGACCATACCATCTATAGCTATATGTAATGTGACACACAGCATGTATATAACAATATTTCATTAGGGAAGTTATGGTTTTATAAAGTTGTAATCCACAAAGATCCGGCACATCACAGTTACAGCTCTTGATGTATTGACTCCTTTAGTCTATTTCTTTTTTCCAAACCCCAGTTAGAGTGCAACCAAACACAGTATCTCAAAGTGTGCAGCCAAGCAATTTAATAGGTTAATAACAATATAATTATATATAAGATTCCTTTTTTTTCATTTGTTCTCATGCTTTGTGCAATTCTTTGTGACTGATAATTCAAGGGGGAAGTGATACACTGTATGTGTTATAATAAGGCAATGTATCAAATGCCATGATTGATTGGCCTCATTTTCTCTACATTTCCTGTGTCAAATGCTGTGGCCAGGTCTGTGCCAGTTAAAATGAAGAACATTTAAACTAGAAGGGATAACAATACAATGTTGCTGTGCTATTTTAAAAAAAAAACTGCTGCTTTATATTCATATTAGGAAAATCCACATCTTTGTTTATTGTTCTGGTTATAAAAAAACTTGCTTTTATAAAATGAGCTTTGAAATAATTAACTGAGCTGAAAAAGAAAATAACTACTGTTGCTGTTTTATAAAAGTAGTGATATGCTGTCTATTTAAAGCCCGTTATGAATAGTAGACACCACTGATGACCCATCAGCCATTGATCAAATCAAACTAAAGGTAGTCACAGACAAAACAACTGCCCCTCAGTTTGCTAGATTAACCTTAATCATCTCTTTTGAAAATATGCTATATTTGAAGAGATCAGCTTTATCTATTTTACATGTTGCGTGTTCTTGCCCAGGCATCGTGAGCAGCTTTACAAGACTTTAATTGGTGAATCCAACTGCATGGACTACAATAGTACATATTAGCAGTTATCGTTGTAGTGATCCAACATGATGGGTTGCTAATTGTCATGACACGTGTACAGACTCTACATTTACACAAACCCATAAGAGTCCTAGGTCATATAGGTTTACCATCCATGTATCCAATAACAAAGGTGGAGGGTGTTGAGCTGGAGTCAGCTACCAATACTATTACTTCCATATTGGTTGCAGTATGCAGAAGGACAGATTTAAGTTAATTATATTGTTAAAATTATGCAATGGTTCATTTTTATTAGCCAGCATCATTAGGCCAGATATGTTAAAGCTCTCAGAACTGGAGAAAATAGGCAATCATGGGAGAACCTGTGTGATCCAGCAAACCTGAAATGGATTTATTACACTTGCTATTAGTTGGCAAATGTTTCCAATCCTATAGAAATAATATCAATACTTATAAACTCTTATTTTTTAACATACATGGAAGTTATCCATGCAAACCAGATTTAATTATATCAAGATTTTACAAACTACACTTTTATGTCATGTTATGTCACTTCAGACCAGGCTTTTGTGGCCTTTCCACAAACTAGGTGTGTGCTTTCTTATTGTGCACACCCTTCAACAAAGAAAATAGTTTGGCACCAACAAGAACAAGTACTTATTTTGTAGGTAGGCATTATTTTATTTAAGGACATGGGCCTGATTTATTAAAGCTCTCAAAGGGTGGAGAGGATACACTTTCATCAGTGAAGCTAGGTGATCCAGATTTGCTGGATCACCCAACTTTACTGATGAAAGTGTATCCTCTCCAGCCCTAGAGAGCTTTATTAAATCATGCCAATAGCTGGGGTTTTCTAAGTGTACACATTGTTCTTTTTTGTTTAAAACAAACTCTAGAAACAGCCAATCAACAGTATCTGAAAAGAAGAATTAAATGTCTCAATCACATTTACATCCTTTAGATATGCTTCAGAATAATGGATTTTCCCTATAAGTCACACATTGCACCTTCTTTCTGGTCCTTGTGCGTTGCATCATTTGCATTGAACTAGCCAGCACCACTGCAAAGCACAGGGTTGGTAGTAAACAAACAAAAACCCAAATTAATTAGGAAGGCCATGAAGATTTGTAATGTACTATATGATCTCTGTATAGGCATGTTCAGTTTGTTATGTTCCACCTACTCAAAAGAGTAGAAGCCTACTAGAGTAAAGATAAACTATTGCTTTTTGTTAGTTTCCTTAAAAGGAACAGCAAACAAACAGCATTACTACGCAGGGAGCACATTCTGCATATGTTCCATATTTTCATTATTATATATCATGTACAAATTTGTAGACTATAGTTAAAGTGTATATCTGTTTCCCATCAACCTCTTTCCTGACTGGCTGCTGAAATAAAATCAAGGGTCAGAGTTAGTAAACGCTGCTTACCAAGCTTTTACCACAAAGGTACCTGTTTCTGTTTACTTTTTAACTTCTGAGGTAGTGAGAATACAATGGGGAAGGCTATTAGAAGTACTCTAATCTAAAACATATTTTCCCAGTGACCCATAATGAGGGATTCAGTAAAAAAAAAATTGCCGTAACCAGATAACAATAGGTTCGCTAAAGATATCTTTTATATCTTTACAATTTTCACATTTTTGTCCATTTTATCCTGTTTTACCCTCGATGATCTCCTGCAACATAATTGTACCCTCTTCCTGTCTAATTGCACACGGGGTCTAACAGTGGTGGCACATTGCTCTGGATTGGTTTCCTATTGGTGACAACAGCAGAATGTGGCAGTGCCATGAGCGTCAGTGGGTTTGAATGTAGTCTGCACTGGGAGGACAATGTGACAGTACAGGAGCACCGTTGGAAGAGCACATGAAAAAGTGATAGGATGAAATCTATCATGATTGGATCTTCATGTGTAATTCTAAAATAAAACTGTATGTCATTATTATTAAAACTTAAAATGTTAGCAATTGGTTTTTTTTCTAAATAATATTTTAGTGATTGGTTTTAAATCTGTTTAATGATTTTAGTCATTGAGTTTATATCTGAGTATAGGATTGTAATGATTAGGTTTATATCTGGGTTTGCATTTCACAATTATAAGAACAGACTTTAGGAATAATATTACAAGATAAGCCTTCATTTATCTGAGAAAGGGACTTGACACAGATAATACAATGTACAATGTGACACCAGCATTTCACCTGCCATTAGTATTCATTGAACCATTTTAATAAATATCCATATGCCATCTAGTATTAGTAAATCCTTCCCTAGTGCCTAAATTTCAATTCTATATACACACAATCTTAATAAATACATCTCTAAATATACATTTCATATATATTTCTTTTTAAGAATACCTTTCTTTTCAGTCCACTTTTAACATGTCTTCAAATAAATCCCAATAGAATTTTTTAGAACTGAATACATTTACTTGCTTTTTAAAGTTATTGAAGGCCAAGTTTGAAGATGTGAAGTGTGTAGACTTCTGATCTGTCAGGCTCTGTTGTGTACAGAAATCAATACATGAATATACGGTATAGCAAAAGTTGTTATGGGTGGGTTCAAAGGTCACAAAAGCTATTATGCTATCACCCTGACATAAAAACAGTGCAATAGCAGGTTTAGACTTCTGGGGCTGAGACCTCCTGTTGTAGGAATTGAAAAGCATTGTTTCAGAAGAGGAGGAAAAAATGCTTAATCAAAAATTACACCACTTAAAACAATCAGGATCTTGATTAAGTAAAAGGTAACATGGGTCAATAAAACTTTGATTTTTATTGATGTAGCTTCTCTTGTTCTATAAGGTAAGGATAAAAAATGAAAAAAAAAACACAAAAGAGACAATCAGCAAAAGTTATAAATAAATACAAGTTACAAATGAATAAGTACCCAAGCACCCAAGAAGCAACATCAAATAATTCTTTTGTGGTTGCTATTATTGTTTTTGCTGTTCTAAAGAAAACATCAGATGAAGAAGAAAAAAGATCCTTAATGTCAGCTATGTTTTCTATGGAAAAAAATACATTTATATATCAAATATAATTTATTATCTCAACTCTTTCTTCAGTATTACCTCTCCAAATTATCTGCACACTGGTTTGCATAGGCTAAATAACATGTTCTAGGCATTTGGGCCTATGTTTAGATAGATGGGTGCAACAAGAATTTACCCTGTATGGTGGTAAAAAATATTATTCTTGGACCGATGAGATGTTCCTCTCTAAAGTCAGAGAGGGACAGCACCCCACTGTGCTCTCTCCATAGGAGAAGACTGTTACCAATCAGTTGTTCAGCCATTCACTGTGGAGGATTCAAGAACGCAGAGGAATACTGTACATTTCACATTTTAGCCCAGATAAGAACAATCATTTGTCTTGGGCAAAAATCATCTGTCATGTGTATGTAGCCTAAATATTCATAAACGAAATTCAGTATTGTACCTGCATTTACAATGAGAAATAGGAAATGCCGTATTTTGTTATTTAGAATTTACTTCTTTTTGGAGTACCAATGATATAGCTGTCATATATCTTCTCCAAAGGGTTCAAATACTATTCAAGAATTACAATACATATTTGGGCCACAATCAGTAAGCATTGCTGCTGGGATTTCAGATTCAACCTTAGCCTATCCGTAAGCAAGTTAATATTATGGAGGGCTAAGCTCTAAACTGAATAGAGGTAGTCCCCGGGTTACATACGAGACCAGGACTGTAGGTTTGTTCTTAAGTTGAATTTGTATGTAAATCAGAACAGGTACATTATGTTAATAAATGCAATTAGGACAGATATTTGTCTCGACATATTACTAGGCAGCAAGGTGTTTGTGATCACCAATAATTTAAATGAGTCTAAAAAACAACATTAGAGCAAAATAAAGCAAAAAAAAGTTTTAATTGCTCAGATGCAATAAATCAGCTGTGGTCCATAGAAAAAACTTGCTTCAAAATTATTCACTTTAAGGTTATTGCAAAGAACAAAGGAACACACTTTGCATTTGGAGTAAAAAAAATTGATCTCTGCATATGGAGGGGATTCTTCAAAGTAAGGTCTGTGAAAATGTGGAGTAGGCTTTCTCAAGATTTAGTTAGTACTTTTTTTAGATTGCATTAAAAGAAAAAAGCTGCAGGATTTTCTAGAAGTACGGAATATAACTTCTAGAGTATTTCATTTTAAAAGGCATGACACCAGAGACTGTTGATCCAGGGATCATCTGATTTCCTCACAAGATCAGAAAGGATTTTTATACCCCTGATGGAGTAAATTGAATCGTGTTTTATGTTTTTTTGCCTTCCTCTGGATCAACTATGTATATATGATTCCTTGGAATATGCTGGTTTCTAGTATGTTTATGTCCCTAGTAGATAACCCTGAAGGACCTATCTTTGTCGTTACCTGAATGGAATGGATTGGGTTCCTATTTGAGAAAATTGTGTAGCCGGGTGAAAGGGAAAGCAAATAAAATTCCCCAGAGGGGTCACCAGCAAGAGGAAGGAGGTCTTTATTCCACCATATAGAGCTTTGGTTAGATCTCATTTATAATACTGTGTCCATTTCTGTAGACCTCGTTTATAGAAAGGTAATAATTGGATCAAATTCAGAGATGGGCAACAAACATGGTGCAAAGTTTGATGGATAAAACATTAGGAGAATCTAGAGTAACTTAATTTTTACAGCCACAAGGAAGGAAGAGAAAGTAGAGACATGCCTGACACTATTATCATCATTCTATGTTTTTATGGCATAAAATGCAGTGATTTTAATGTTTGTTCATTACAGAATAACAAACAAATCAAAGATTGAAATCCAGCATATAACTATGTTGTATAGCAGCTCATGGGGGAGCACACATTGGAACTGTATAGTTTAGTTATTGCTCTTTTTCCAAAACAGACCCACAGGAGTTTTTTTCCAAATGTACATTGTGTGCAAAAGGACTTGCTTTAAGTAGGTTATTGTTTGTGTTCTCTTTTCCTTCCATCCTGTATCTAATAATCTTTCATAAGACAAGGGAGAGGATCCATCTAGAAAATATTGCCGTGTTAAAATTCTACTTCAATTTCACTGGCCAACACATTCATTTTCTACAAATGTATGAAAAGTCGAAATGTACCGGCCAACACAAATAGGGTATTACAAGCTGAGGAATGGTTCCTAAGGCACCGTTTTATTAGAACTAGTGTTTATATCAAACAATACATCCTAAGTACTTTCTATTAAATTTGGACAAATCATTTGCCTCAGGATTATGGTGTTTTGCCATTGAAATGCAATCTCTTTGTTGATTTTGTACCTGCCAACCTAAACAGAGTAATGGAGATTTCCATTAAAAATAGGAATTATAAAAAAAAAAGCTTCTTAAATGTCCCTATCTATGAATCAAGTACAGAAAATACAGGCATAGCCAGTCTGTCTCAACAAGAGGATTTTTAAACAATAGCTCTTCAAAAACATTATAGTAAACTATATTCCTTAGTTTCAAGTAAAGCTTATTTAATTTGAAACCAACCATTAAGGGCTGTTCTTTAACCTTGCATGATATACCCTTCAGGCTATAGTGCATTAAAGGTATGCAGAACGTGTTGGTTCTCTTTGTTCACAAAGTACCTGTTCACCACATGGGGCAAAGGTCAATTAGGAGACAGTTGTGCTTTTCCCGAGGTGTGTTACATCTTCAATATTTACCCTGCAAATTATAGTTTACAATACAGTATATTTTATTTCATTATTTGAATCACACCTTACTATAACTCAGAATATACTTTCCTGGCTTTGTGCTAGCGGGAGTGACTCACTTTTGGAAAGTCAGAACAGCAGTAGTCATACTGTAAACGAAATACTGAAGTCAGCACACAAATAACATGTTCAGACCTGATACTCTTAAAGTGCTTTTGCTGAAGATCAAAGGAAAGTATTTCAAACATCTGAGAATTTGACAGATCCAAAAATATTTCAGGCTGATAACAGAGGTGTCCTAAATAGTATTCTGGGTTTGTTCACTTCAAACTAGAAATCCTAAAATAGTCAGAGGAACATTTTTCATCTGATAAATTCAAATTATACATTACAGCATGGAAATAAAAGCCCACAGGTTTGAACAATGTAAAAAATGAGAGATTTTCTGCACTAGCTAGGCAGTAGGACAAAACAGAATGTGCAGAAATAGAATTATATGGCAATGCACTTGTTTAATTTACATTGTTCAAACTTTTGCAAACATAAGTTCTAAAACAAATACAGTTGTTTAAAATTTGAAAATACTTGGTAAAAAAATAAATCTGACAAAACAAAAAAAAGGCAGCAAATGAAAATAAAGCAATGGCTATGTACCCCCTAAATCATGCTAATAACCCCCAGTAGCCACCATTGCAGGCTGCAGGGGTATTGTTATTTTTTGGCAGTTTTTGCCCATTTCCTTATCCTTAGATACCAGAACATTCAGTGCTGAAGAAATGTCATTTTTATCCATAGATTTTACTGGGGTTACAGTCTCCACTTACCTGTTCTTCTCCTGTACTTTAATTTTTTCACAGTCATTTGCTATCTGCTAGCAAATGTTTGAATTCTGGGCCAGATCCATTCCAGGTTTGCTGGATTAACCATCTTCACCGATGAAAGTGTATTCTCTCCAGCCTTGAACAGCTTTAATAAATCAGGCCCAGTGTATCTGCTTTTAATGTAACTTGAGTTTTGTATTGGGGACTTTGCTGTCCCACTGGCACCAACACAGAACCTGCAAAAAATGACCCAAATCTTGCTATTTCCAAGCTGGAACTGTTAGAAGAGAACCATAAAATTACACGAAACATGTCTCATGAACTGGCCAAAAACAGCATTATTCAGGGGTTGTCAACGCTTGTCATTTGTTACAACAAATATTTCTGTAAAGACACAACATCATATAGTTGCATTGCAGATTTCAGCCAGTCAGTATAAAAAAGAGAGCTATTAGCGATGCTGGTACATCCACGTAGCAGCTTGTTCATGTTAAACATTTTGTTTATCCTTTCTTGTAAAAAAAAAAAAAAAACATTTTTGGGTTCATTTTGGAAGCCTAACCCATCTGTTACCCAACTGGGCAACTTGTCCTCGGTTTCTGTGATGTGTGTACCAGAATTAGGTGATGCAGTTGCTATGGGCATAGAAATAAAAACAACTGAAATGTCTGTCAGGAATGTGATTTTGTTTTCAACCACGTTGTTACAGAAGGTGAGGGCACATTTCTCCAGCAGGGACATGGACAGCATAGCAGAGTCTTTCACTTTCATCAGTGAACCTGGGTGATCCAATAAACCTGGAATGGATTGTTTTTAAGTAATTTGCTATTTGTTAGCAAATGTTTGAATCGTGGACCAGATCCATTCCAGGTTTGCTGGATCACCCAGCTTCACTGATGAACATTTATCCTCTCCAGCCTTGGAGAGCTTTAATAAATCAGGCTCTTTAGGTCTTCCGCATTCAGTCCCAAACCAGATAAATATTTGGGCTAGAGGTGTAAAGTGTATCAAAGTAAAAAAAAAACATGAATGTAATCTACAGCAGATTAGATGTGATGGCTACAATATTTTCTTTAATATTTATTTTATTTTTGTTTCTACTTTAAATCTGGCAATTAGGTAATTTCATGTTCATGGTAAAAATGTGGAAGACAGAAAACAAAGGACAAACATAAAACCAAATTTATATATTAAATGAATTTATTTATAATCCTCTCACAATAGTAAACCTTTTTAAATGTAAAGCTTTAACTTTGCTTGTATGTTTCATGCTTTCTGTGCTATTACATATGTACAGATAGGCAAAAATATAATTAGACTTTTCTATATATGTTATATATTCTAAAATGTTGGATTTATACAATACTAACTGACCTAGAATCTATACACTGACAGCAATGTATCTTAGTGTATCCTCATGCATTAGATTTACCCGTAACCTTGATCTGACTATTGGGGATTGAGTGCTAATTTTATCATGGGCAGGCTGATTCTGTCTCATAGTCATAGTCTTGTTGCTTTCTGTTAATGTCAATCGTTGCCGAGTTGACACATTCATTAAACATCACTTTGATCATGGTGAGATTCACATTGAGACTCCTACCTTGGCCCTGTGGAAAGAAAAACATTGTCATAACAATCTGTATCGATCTTGATTTTTTACAGTATTATGATTTTTCAGCTGAAGCACTTGTGACAAAACCTTATGTACAGGACTCTTTTGGAAACATTGTAAATCTTTCAGCCCTAAAAGCAAAATTTAAATGTAACTAAACACAGATGCAATAAAGAGAACCTGTCAGTCTGTAACAAATCCAAAAGTTTATTTATAATACAAGAGAGATAACACCTATCTTTTTGGTGGCCTGTGTCTCGTACCCTAACTCCATTGTAACCCAATAATAACACTTCCAGGTAATGTCAGATACATGTGTGTGCTCCCAAATTCTCTAGTACTTGAAGTCTACATTTTGTGTACGCAGTGAGCATGCTTCAATAGACAAAATATGAGTTAGGTCTTGTTTACTCTAGTGGTCGAAAGTGGTGCCACCAACCAACCACCAATGTTTGTAACCAAATCCTAATGCACTTTAAAATGATAGTGTGTAGTCACTTCTATATAGCTCTACAATCCACAATCTAATATCCTTACCATTGTCTTATGTGATTACACAGTATAAGGGCAATTTTGAGGGGAAGCCATTTAATCTAACTGCATGTTTTTTAGGATGTGGGAGGAAACTGGAGTACCCGGAGGAAACCTATGCAAGCACAGGGATAACATACAAACTTCTTGCAGATAGCATCCTGACCAAAGACCTACAGTTGTTTCCAAATCCTGAAGACTGTAGTAAAATTTATATTTCAGGAATATAAGGTGGAGAGAGTCTTAATGTGGTTCTATTTTATATGAGACAAAATGCTATGGATACCAAGGAAGAAGTAACAGTTAAACCAGGAGGACCATCTAATCTTCCAACATCACCCTGTAGGACTCTGAAGGGCAAAAGTTGCCTTGCATATCTTAAACTAGTGTGTCATCACAATTGTACAGTTGGTAAACCCATACATCATGGTAACTGTATGTATCAAAACTGACCAGCTAATTCTAGAAGGTTAACGTTAACACCCCCATACATAGTAGCGGAAGAATAGAAGATTATAAGCATTTTACCTCCTTAGCATTGATGCCTCCTCTTTCGTATAGACTACCACTATCTCTCACCTCAGTTCTGCAAGAGTTCACTTATGTCATGGGATGAAAGTCAGAATTCAAATTGTATAGTTGGCTGCACAGGAAAGAAGGGCCCAAAGCTGAGGCAGGAATTATACACTTAGACAAACCTCGCAGTACTCCTCATAGGGGAAAAGCCCAGATAAACAGTACTAAAGTGACGAGGGGCTCCTATTGGAGGTAGGGAAGGTAAGAAATTAGGAACCTCCCTGCAGCCCGGGAACTGCACCCCCTAGTAGCTACACTTGTGCAGAAAATATGAATAACCATTTATGAAGCTAGTAAGGCTTTGTGCACATTCTCTTCTAAACCTACTACTCCTATTTGAAGTTCCATGCTATCTCAGATTGCAAAATGCTAGGATTTTGAAGGAAGGTATTCCTTACACGGAATGCTGTTGAGTTACTGCCTGCAGGAATTGCGGCCTACCTTTGGTTTAGCAGAATGTGGCTGAAGGTTATATGTGGGCTTGTTTATTACACAACGCCCTGGGAACTGCATAATGTTAATTGGGTGCTAGAAACATGTACTGAGTGTCTCGTTTTGACCCTTGATTCTTTAAGGGCCTGAATATTGATGTCTGGCCAACTACTAATAATTTACCCCTTGTTTTTTAATTTGTTCACAAGAGAATACTAGAATTTTGGATTCACAAATTATGCGAAATCTGGAGGATATTTCACTCCATTGACTGGACTTTTTGTAACCTTTATTACACAGCCTAGCTGTGCTACAAATATTATTTGGAGCGTGATTTCAAACAAAACTGGATTGAATGTACAAACATGTAGTAAGTGTGGAAGATACAGCTGGGACCTGTGCCCTCGATATCAGTAGCAGAGGTCCCACTTTTGTTTATCTTGGAAAACCCCTTTAGGATTTATTTTATTGTTTTACATTTTATGCCTGTTTGATGTGTATATATATCATGCAACTGTTTCTAACCAATTCAGCTATTTAATTATATTTTATTATGCTCTGCTGTAAGATTTTGCATACAAATACCAAAATATTATAGCATTTTATCTGAAGTAAAAATATGATTCTGCAATATACTCATAGTGAAATATTATTTTATTTATTCCAATAAAACCAACAAATGCTCTATAATAACACTGCTAAGTATGCAGTTTTACCAAGTGTTCATACTGCCACTAAAATCCTATTATGTTACATTAATTCAAACATATGGGGCAAAAGAGTGGAGTCATTTTTTTCCATTTTTTATTTCCATTTGGGAAGTAATAGTCTTTGATCACTGGAGTACAATAAATTTTCTTTTATTTAACTTTCGTTTACATGTTAAATTAGCGCTGAAACATTTACATTAGCAAACAAATAAAAAACAGAAAACAATAATTTGCTCCAGGAGGCCATCCTAGGCTCATACATCCTAAGTGGCAATGTAGTATTCATCTAAGAAATGTGAACATTAGCTTTACGATGACAGTATCTTAATGGATGACTATAAGCCCATCTGTTTCACCAATAAACACAAAGGCTGTTAGATTTTTTAACACTCACCACTGTCACTGTAAACATTAATTGTTACACATATTTACTTGCAGCCTCTTTTGGCAGATGCCATTTTTCCCTCCTCAACTAATCTCTTCGATAACTCTTCTCTTCATCCTTTTCATCTTGACTTGGTTATAGTATTAATGTCTTTTGCTTGTCATAGCGCTTATTACTAAATCTTGACTTTCCATACTAGAGGAGGATTTATGGATATTTTATGTGTATGAGTGTGAAATATTGGCTTCCTAAATCTGGGGAAAGATGTCTTGAGTTTTACTTGTGAAGTCTTAAGCCATTTAACTGTGTTGACTCCTATGAGATATAAGACTGAACAAAAAAGTGGCTATCTTTAAAATCTTGACCCGGCCGTCACTTTCTGTCCTAGTGGCAGTGGTCATGGGGAAAAATAAAAAATGTAAACACAAGTTTTACCCTAAATATACTATAATGGTGCTCGCATACAGGCCTTTCCATACTGCTTGTCTTTTAGTGAAATCACAGTATTTGTTTCCGAAAGGAAGGTTGCCCCCTCAGTGTGTATTCATTGGCACATATATTGCAGGAGGTATTAGGAACTAAGCTACTATTCTTTTACACCAACCAGGGATTTTTCCCTTGCTCCTTGTAGAAATATTATTTATAGAGGTTTTGACTTTCTCCTAATAAAGCAGACATAGTAGACTTTGAAATGCGTTGGGATTGAATGTTGAGACATGTTGTTATGATTGGAACAAAAAATGTTTTTTTTGTGTGTCTATTTGTCCTATTGATTTTATAATTAATAATAAAGAAATGTAGGTTTCTATTCTTATGGATTATGAAGCCTTTAAGGTTCTGATGTCTTGCCAAAATTGAATATATATATATATATATATATATATATATATATATATACATATAACATTTAAAAGAGCGCTCAAAACCCATTTTTTCAAACTTGCCTACCCGTCTTCTTCTGTCAATTGAAACCATCACTACTTCCCACCACTACATATTTCCCATCCTATTGTGTGTACCTACTAGATTGTAAGCTCTTCGGGGCAGGGTCCTCTCCTCCTGTATCACTGTCTGTATTAGTCTGTCATTTGCAATCCCTATTTATTGTACAGCGCTGCGTAATATGTTGGCGCTATATAAATCCTGTTTAATAATAATAATAACTATATACATATATATATATATAGGGATGTGACTTTAGGCTTGATTATAGAAGGTAGTAAATAAATTGGGTAATACATTGAGACCTTTATTTCTACATATGAGGAAAATGTTAGTTTTTTTCTGCAAGTAAATGCATGTGAAACAGTGTTCAAAATATGCAATGAAAGCATCAATAATAATATAAAATATTTATACTGTTCTCTTTTCTACGTAGCTGACCCCCTTTAACAATACACAAATAAAAAGTAAGAAACATTTTGTAATGACAACAAAAAACACAAGCATAAATCCTGCTGTTAGGTTAATTAACTAAAATATCTTTCTTTTTCAGAAAGAAAAAAAAAAAGTATATTTCTTACAAACAATAAAATTGGATCTATGCAATGTGTCTTTGTTTTCATCTGACTTCAATCATTTCTTAAGGTAGTCCCCCTGATTGAAATGAGCCTAATCAGAACTGCATGTTATGTTTATGTTATACAGAGCCAGCAGCAGTTGGGAATTACGAATAGTTGCTACGATACTCAACTTTTGGGTTGGTTATTAAAGTACTACTATTGGCTGGTGTTAGTGAAAAAGTACTACATCAACCATCCATAACACTCACCAAACTTCCATGTATACCCTAATTCTATCATAAAATATAAATTTAGAATTGAAGAAGGTAAACCTTTCAAACTGTGTTCAATATTAAATAAGTTACCTATGAACTTATTTTATGAGATTGATTGCTAATGGAAATTTAGTATTAGATAGACTGACAAATGGAGGTCATGATAAATAATCAAGAATGAATCTGAGCCAGTGAAAAGACACACAGCTGGTTAATAAACTGTCAAATCGTGTCTTCTCTGGCAACAAGCATGCCTTCTGCTCAGCCTTTGACCCACCAATTATTATCAAAAGCTCTCAATCGGTATTTAACCTAAAGATCAGTATTAACCTAAGAAGAATACACTGACCTTTAACAAACTAAATTGTGTTCTGTGGCTTGCATTGCATACACCTTTTCATTAAAGGAGCTTTTCGAGTTTTTAAAATATAGCCTACATATAGGTAAAGCATGGTTAATATATATATATATATATATATATATATATATATATATATATATATATATATATATATATATATATATATAAGCTATGAATTTAAATATGATAGCCATATGATAGCCTTGGATTATTTCTGTTGATACTTCAGCATTCATCAATAATTGTAAGCTGTCAAATTTAAGTAATCTTTCAGCACCATAGGTATGTAGACCTTGTGCATTCTGTTACTTGCTACTCTTACATTTGACATAGGTCATTCTTGGGAACACCCCTAACACTTTTTCAGGTTTAGCTTCCACAGTTGTCAAGGGATTGTGTTGCATCCCTTTGGAGTGCATTAAGGTGGCAATTTTCGGATTAGCTTTTTATTCCCTCTTTGAGGAGCATGAAATGCTCCAGCAGTTCATCTGGGAATGCATTATACTTTTGTATTACAGATCTTCAATTAAATCAGGCCAAAAAGAACACAAGCCTCTGGCATCCTTTTTTAGAGATAATGGCATTTCGAAACATTTAAGATCTTAGTATAGTCCTCTTATAGGTACTTCCTGACCAAAACAGGTTGTGTTTGTTTTCAGATACATTACAATTGCCCCTGCAATTCCCAATCTATTCAATCTAATGTTTATGTTCTTTGGTGTTACTAGAAAGTAAAACACAGACATTACTAATTTAGCATTATACACTCGAAAGAAATGCATCTGTATTGTATGTTGCCAGGCTGATTCCTTACATTGCTTTATTAAAAACCAGCAAATTACATGTACTTAGGAAATTTTAAAGTAATTAAGTACAAAAAAAATGTTTGAAAAATGTTTGCTATGACCAATTTGCAATTTAGACCTATATTAACAGTAAAAGTAATTGAACCATAAAGTTGAAGTGATCTATTTTTGAATGAAATGGAGAATTAAAATACATTCACAAGAGTAATCAATTTCAAGCAGTTATCTGTAGACTGAACGATATTATGAAAATTAGGAAAACTTCTTCAGAACCACTAACATCATTAAGATACTGCTCTTCTTGGTCAAATGTTCATGAACCACTGTGATAAGTCATGTTTTAGTCTTTAAATTTGGTTTTTAAATTCCATATAACTCTTTATAGTACAATTAGCCTTTTCTTTAAAATAATTGTAAATACAGATCCCCTCCACAGAGTTAAGAAAGCACCAGGAATTTTATGAACTGGTAATAAAGACAAAGAGGAGAACAGAATTTTGTGTTAAGACCTAAAGAAGTCCTGCAGCCATTGGGAAGAACTCATGTTACTGATATGACTTCAAACACTGGGCCTGATTTATTTAAGCTCTCCAAGACCGGAGAAGATAAACTATTATGGGAGAACCTGGGCGATTTAGCAAAGCTAATACCAAAGTAGTTTATTATTTTGTAAATGTTTTCAGTCCTGGACAAGATCTACCCTGGGTTTGTTGGATCACATAGGTTCCCCATGATATTTTATATTCTCCAGCCTTGGAACAATTTAATAAATCAGACTTTATAAAACTTTAGCTTATTCCAGTGGCACCTGTGAGCCCATTCGAGGCAGAAGTTTACACCGATCATCTCCAAATGTATTCTTCTTAGTTCCATTGTATTCTACTAACCTCTTATTTGTGGCTAGACTCTGAGCTGGCTGTCCTGAAAGACTGTACTAGACAGACGCTGGGGGATGCCACCTTTCTTACTACCTGTTTTTAACATACAGGTATGTTGTTGCATGAGGTCAAAGAATTTCAGATATCAATTGATGTGCAGCTACTGGTTTTATAAGAGCTAAAAATACCTGTCATCATATGGCACTTTTCCTTACTCCACTTTTCCAACCAGACCATCATGCGGCTGCTAAGACATCCTCAGTTCTTTCTATATAACAGTTCTCTAGGACTACATAAAACACAGTGACACAAATAATGTTGTGTTACTTATATGAGAGAAAACGGAGACCTCTTCTTGGTCTTTGTTACCTTTATGGACATTGTCAACTTTTTACCCACACCTTTTATTCTATAGATTAGGCCAGCTTTAACATTTCCAACAGCCCTGATTTATCTTTACATTTCTGAACTCTCCTGTGATAATTTCAGTCTTACTTTGTAGCCTCTTTAGGGTTATGGTAATTAAACTACTTTTAAAAGCAAACACCAAAACACAAGTAATTGGAATTCCCAAGCCTTTAAAGGATAAAAAGTGCACCTATGTTGGGACAGCAGCACCATGGAACTAGAAAGAGTACTTTCTGGAACAGAAAAACATATCCTTATTAATATTTTCCAGATATATTTAAAATTGCTCCAGATTAGAAATTAGATGGGAAGAAATGTGGCATGGGTGGTTAGTATGCGAGTGTATTTGTCTTATTTATTTAGTGTTTTTTATTCATTTTACCTAAATGTTTTTATCTGTACACTGTTCTTTTGGCCTTATAGTTTTTATTTTTCTCTTTATTTCTTTTCTTTGTTTTTCCAGATCCAGCAGACATTGGAGGGCCCATACTTTTACCAAGGAAGAGCCTTGCAATGTGGGAATCCAGTAATAAGAACGAGCATAGGCAGGTCAGGTAATAGGCAGGGGTGTGTCGAAATTGTTGGTAGTAGGACATCAATATGACAGTTTTGATTTTATATAATAATATATAAACCACACATTAATAAAGAGCTCCTGCTAGAAGAATGTGTGATCCAAACTATTTGTAGGGATTCCACATTCTTTGTTGTGTGACCACTTTATCTGATATATATGTAGTTTTCTATCTATCCACTATTATGTCCAAAACTGTTTATATACCGTAGAATATATTTCTTTTGAGAATGCAAATCATTAAATATTAACATTCATCACATACTCACATGCTTTTCTCCTATCCAATTTTTTTTCTATCTATGACCATCTGCCCCTTATACACAGTATTTGATTCAGTCACATATATCTCCCAGCCACATAGAAAGATCATTGTTTGAGATGGTCAGCTCATAGACTTGCATTGTAGGAAAAAGCACTAAATTACAACTTTAGTGCAGCAGCAAACAGCAGGAAACAGAGCCTGTAATGTAATGAGAAAATACAGTTGCATTCATGTATATGGAATTATAATAATAAATATCATAGTATAATAATAAAGAAATACACAGGAACATTTTTAGAGAAAAAAAGGTACACATGTTGATTAGGGTATATACATTAGTTCATCTTCCTTACATAAACAAAAAATAATTAAAAAGACTAAACAATCACTTTATGATTGGATACATGTGCATATATATATATATATGTGCATTGCTTCTTAGATGACTAAGCCTGATCAGAGGAAGAATTAGCCAACCAGGATGGACATTCCAGAATGATCATTTTTTGGAAGATGTTTCCTCCTTAAATATCCTATTTGCAACAGAGAGTATACCTAAGGGAGTTGCATTAGTATAGCAACTGGTTTGCATATTTGTCCACTTTTCTGTTATTATGATGCATATGTAAAACTAGTGTCATATCATCATTTGGAGCCTTTATACCGCTTCCCCAACACCATCACCAAAAATTTAATGTCAGGATGTGATACATGTAAGCCTCTCATTACAATTCAGTCACCAACATCTGGCAGATCTGTTTGTCCAGGCAAATGTTGTACTGGCCTATAAATATTGCATATGCAATATGGCTGTCACCATGTAAAACCACCAACGCAGGAAGAACAATTAGGTGATAAAACACTGACACCAATGATACCACCAATATAAGGGGGGCATTTAAAAAATGGCATTTGCTCTATTAATCCAAGTATTTCATATTTAATTATTCACTAGTATACCAGACATATTTACACTGATCAACAATTAACCAGAGGATTCTGCGATAGCCTACAACAAAAGTCATTTTACTGATCATGAAAGTTACCAAGCATTTAAGCTGACTACCATTGTAAGTGGGCTGTTTAGGGGAATGATTCACATTATATGCCATTGTATACATTACATACTGTGAATCATTGCATTATGTATGCTGTGTTGTATGTTACATTTGCTAAACCTACTGCACTGTGTATGATGTGTTACATTTTTCTTTGCACACTATGTTGTACATTTGGATACTTTGGATCACTGCACATTGGACATTCACCATGTCACAGTATATATATGCACTATGCACCTTAGACTGCAGCAGTTTGTATGCTGTGCCATATAGGACATTCCCCAGGCCACTGACATTTGTATACTCTGTTTTATATTCAAACTGTATTGCCTGTTCAGAGCAAAAAAACAGTGTTTTAATAAAGGGAGCCCCAACAATTTATATTATCATTGCCAGATTTTCCCCACTGGTGATACATTATGACACATTGTCCACTGTCACAGATGACAATTACCAGTTCTTTCAAGCATAAGGGTACATGTGACTTCCTCCCTTGTGATAGTGCTTAGGTCTAGCAGCCAATTGCTAAGTATGAATACTGGTATATGACAAAGCGATTAACAGCTAAGTACACACATCAAATTTCTCTTTATTGATTGTTTTCAAGAACAAATGAGCACTGTACACACTGTGCTCTTCAGTTCTGTGGAGCAGGGAGGATGAGCAGAAGGGCACCCCACTGCGTTCTCCCCCATGGAACATGAAAGCAAACAGCAGCCTGGTTGGCAGTTTAGTGATCTGCCATGGTGGGTCAGGGGATCCCTGTACACATGCTATGTACACCTGAGATTATCACAATTGTTTGTATTGGGAGACATGTTTATGGCTTAAAGGCATGACCAGCATGGCTTGATGGCACACCAGTGTCCAACACCAGCCCATGCTGGGAAATTTAGTGCCAGGGATAATAAAGGAAAGAGGGGTGGGGTGCTGGCAGATAATATCATAGCAGAGGGAAACCCCCTTTATTCTCAATAAGCAAGGTTACATCGTCATTTTAATCACACCTGACAAGAATAAAAAAAAAAGTCATACAGAACTAGATTTCTGACACCTGCACACACTTTTAAGTCGTTTTTTTAGTATTTAGGCAATGCCAAATAATGGCATGTGCAAATTCTAACAATGCTTGCCCCTACCTTTTCGTATCTTACTTTTAGCTAGATAGGTCAATAGAAAATTATGAACAATTATAGGTTTTAATGTATTTCATGGTATTATGGAGGGGTTTATGTGTCTGGGGGCTGTTCCCCATTTTCCTTTAAAAAATAAAGAATAAAAATGATCAAAGGTAAAAGGGATTTCTAATTTACATAAAACAGCCTATTATGCCCCTTAAGAAGACATAGTGTATCAAGAAATGTGTAGGCACCACCTCTTTTTTAAAAAGGAAACTATTTTCTACTGGGCAATTTAGAATTTAGAAAGTGAAAGCAATTTCTGCAATGTCCAAGCTTGCTCCATTACATCATGGTCCCCCTTCATGTGTGACAGATTCACTTTAAAGTATAATGTGATTTAGAAGGACATATTAATGAAATTCCCCCAGCTCTTGCACCCCATCACTGACATTAGAAATTCATCATTCGCCATTGTTAACTCACATTATTATTTACGTCTATATGTATTAATGTATCCCCTCTGTCTTATTTTATAGATTTTGTATTATTGTCTTGGTGTGTCTGGGACTTTTTGATTTCTTTTTCTACAGGAGAGCAAAAGTAATGTGAGAAATTGGATTTAAAAGCAGAGATTGACTTTAAACGTTCCAGATTAAAGGGGAGGAGGTGGTGATTGCAATGTTGTGGCTGCACAATGATTAGCTCTGATCTACAAGCTGCTGTGTTTTCTAACATATTGGGTAAGTCCTTTATCATTGGGTGGCAGTGCCATTGCCTGTGGCTATAGCTTGCCTACAGCTAAACTCTGATGGCAAGCAGGAGTCTATCAACAGCCTTCATTAGAGAATTGAGCTAGCCACAGCTGCGCTATGACCCCTACACATCATAGGATTGCCAGCCCACAAACTAATGTCCTGCTTATTGAACAATCACTGAATTTATGAATAACATCCATGGATTGAGCAATGACTTTTTTTTGTCTTCACATGGGTCCAGGTTTTGTCTGGATAACACTAGAGGAAATAGAACAGTGCAGGAAACTCATCATTGTAAACTGAGTTGACACAATGCCATGCAGCATTAACTAGCTTTGTAGCTGAATAGAAATCTTGTATATATTCATTGTAAAGAAATTGTTCTGCTGCAATTTAAAGAAACTAAATTAATTATTTTAGTTAAATGTACCATGCTAGGTGTTATTTATTTTAATTTGCATGATAAAAATTGCATTTTCTTGAAATTTTAATTTATGTCTATTGGGATGATACAAGTGTGGGTACAAATGGTTCACAAAACTATATTTAGAACAGTATAACAAGGATGAAGTCAATTCCTAAATCAGAGGTGTGACATAGGCAGATAAAAATCAAGTAGTTTATTTAAAGATCTGCTGTGCAAACATAATCTGCACTTCATGGGTTTTGTTTTCTTACAGAGACAAGTATATATATATATATATATATATATATATATATAAAATAATGTTATTGGAACATGTTATTTTAATAGAACATATTATTTGATGTTATTCTGTTTCACTTCTAATAAATGAATGACAGTGAGTGGTATAGACAGTTATTGTATATATGATTTATATGTTTCTTGTTACAGATTGTTGTATACATTATTTGTAACTAAAGTAACATTATTGGTTTTATTGACAAATAAATGTGGCTGACGTTTTAGAAATACATATGAACAGAAGATATTTACAATGAAGGTAACTAGTGACAGATTTATTTCTACAGTCCCTTACTAATTATATACCAAATATATAAACTAAATATTGACATTTTTTTGCCTCCATGTGTTACACTGGTGACTACAGTGAAACAATTGTCTGGAAATCAAAGTGCAAAATGTTATTTGGTATTCTAAAGAAATAAATGTTAACTAGAGAGCCAGTCGAAACTTTTTTATAGTGTATTTTTTAAAATTGTACAGTGATCCTTTAATCAAAAAATGATTATTAGATTGCTGTAACACAGATCAATCAGTTGTCAACAGTTTTTATATTAAAGATATTTTGATTGGTTGTTTTTGCCTGGATATTCACAATTGTTTAAAAATGTGTTTGCTTTTATGTATTTAACAGCACTTGCTACATGAATACAATAAATACACTTATAGTACCTGATGACAGATATAGTTATAAGGCATAGAGATTCCTGTTAAACTGATGATGTCACACATGGCAATGTGATCTCATTACAGATAACAAACTCTACATCTTTAACAATTGTATAATCAAGTGTCAGTAGCTTGCAGCATCATTCTATGAATAAAACCAGGTCACAGGCAACATATATGAGGACTAAGGTTCAAGGCTAAGATTGTATTTCCTGCAGATTTGTCTTATTTCACATTGTACAATATAGGTAAGTATTAAAGATGGTAATGAATCAATTTTCCATCTGATGCTGTGTTCATTATAAATACCCAGTTTGGTCCTGGAGATAGTAAGGATAGACATTTCTGCTGAACCTTGGACATGTTGAGAGGGATATGACTACTTTAGAAAATGTCCAAAGCATTTTATATAAGAAATACAACTTCACTAGTTGGTGTTAACAACAGGTCCACTTTACATGTATCAGATATTAAAATACTTTTGAATTGTACAAATCTAGTTCCATGTCATAAATATACCTTAATTGTTAACTGTCATTGCATTGCCTTTTTGTGTTTATTAATGTAAAATGCTGACTTGGTAACATCAGCTAAAGCCACATGATCACATTGTAAACTGCGCAGATATTTCTTGTCTGGATAAATAAATACATCTGATCTCAAGGAAAATGTTTGTAACTTATCGTCTCCTTTGAGAAAATAAAGACAAACACATTTTGTTAGAATTAGTGTCCCCCTTCTGGGTATAATTAGGTTTGTAAAATAAATCCATATTCAATTTCAAAACATGACCCATAAATGAAGCTTATGAGTACATCGATTTCCCATACATTGCTCATATGTTCTTCCACCTGATGATGCTTCCTATTTGCATAGAATGTCAGGATTTCATCAGAGTTTGCTGTTCTGGAATAAAATGAACATTCTTCAGTACACACTGCAAATCATTGTTAGAAGAAAGAACGATACTGCCAAAGGAGCATTTTCTCATTCTCTTTCCTGATTGCATAAGACATATTTTATGTATTTACTGGCTTCCACTTAAATGTGTCTAGTGCTGCATGCAACTACTGGAGTAAAGGGCAGAAAACTGGATTATACCCAACACACACCGACACACATACAATAATATAAATATGTCAGGATGATGTGCACACTCTCACATGGATCTGCACGATAACTCAATAGAAAATGTTAGCTTTTCTAAATCTCAGAATTAAATGGAACATGGTGATGTGATTGTATGGAGGTATGCAGGAAGGAAGGAGAAGAGAAGAGAGAGAGAGAAAGCAAGCAAAAAAGAAAGAAGAGGAAGATAGTGATAAATAAGAAATTAATCACAGAAGTAAGAAAGGACAAGTAAAGTAGAAAATGGGAAGAAAAGTAAGAAAGGGAAAGAAGGAGAGAAGGAAAAGAACTAAAAAAAGGCAAAAGGATGGCAGTTGGAAAATGGAATGAAGGAGAAGATGAGACAAATAATAAGATAACAGCAAGAAATATAAAAGAAAATTCAGATATGTACCCAATTGAATTCCTGTTTTATGTTAACAGAGCCCTACAGCAGTCCAAAGTTAGTACAAAGTTAAAGCTTTGCTACATTTGTCATGTCACCTGATAAAATAACTTTCCTTGTATCTTATTATTATATCAATAGATACACATCAGTTATTGTAACATATTTTCAGCCATACCCTGGCTGGTAGATCTCTACCCACATATTTGATAGAACATAGCCTTCCTCTGTGTGTGTGCTGTTATAGTAGAAGGGGACTTTCTTGTGCCAAGTGATGCTGGTACAACATGGTGCAGTTTGTTAAATGTTCACATCATTTGCAAGGTCTGGGGTTTGATAAAAAGAGACAGTATCCTGAATAGACTTGATTGAAATGGCGTGTGCCTTGCTGATGGCAGCCAGCAAGGGACAATGCGCTGTGAATCTATGGACACTCGAGCAATTATTCCTCAGAGTTGAAGGTGGATTAGTGCAATGGAAAGAAGCATATGTTTGGCCTGGGGCGACACTCCCCCTGGCTGAGCTTAGAGAATGGGAGCAGAGAGGAGGCTGAACCTGGAATATCAACTATAGCAGAAGCAGCCTTCCCTAGCACCACTGACAAAAACAGAAGAAAGCTTCCAGGCTGGGACTGGCTATCTGGCTCAGAATACCAATCATGTGTCTCAGCTGATATTTTCTTACAGCACCTATACAATAAACCTTTTCATGCAAACACACTTTTCTGAAAAGTGCCTGGGATCTACCTGCTTTGTTTTATTAAATGTGAGCACTAGAAAGATGCTGTCACTCCCCCACTCTTCTGCTTCCTACATGAAAGATGTCTATACATGTTAATACACAACCTTAATGTATAGATGAATAAGTATGTAAGCTGCCAAGATAAAATTGCAGAGCAGACACTACATCAACACAGCTGTCCTTAAACAAAGTGTACATTTTATTTGTCCAATAATCGATGTTTCGTTATGTGACACATAGTCTGAGATCTGACACACAAAAAATGGTGTATTATAGGGGATAAATGTTAGCATTGTCTGAACAGAACGGATGTACAGGGTTATATGGATATATAGAAGGCTTAATCATGAGTTATCTTCATCTGTGTATATTAAGTGAGCTGTTTGAAGTTTGGGATTAAGCCTGCATTAACTAGCCTGAATAGCTGATTGAAGCTAAACTAGTTTGGAGAAACCTTTAGTAAACCTTCAAATGTTCATGTATAAGGGTTTCTGCTATTCAAATTCAAAACTGATGAGTAAATTTCCTTTAATAGACGTATAAGGATATATATGCACAATAGGATCTGAGGCTATATAGATATAACTAGCTTTATAGATCAAGGCTTTTTTATAAATATATATATATATATTACAGTTTTATTTTTGTTTTGTTTTTTAATCACACCAAGTTTAAAAAGTTTTTTTTTATTCAATTAATGCAGGGGCAATTTCAAATAAGCCCAATGAGATGTAATATTTGCAAATAGTGGCTGAAAATATGTAAAGATTTGTAAACTGATCCTATTAACGCGTTAGCTGGGAACGAATGGGTAACTATCCTACCTGTACTAAAAAATATACTTGCCGAGTCTGGATGACTGTGTACTGCTTTTTATCCAGTTACCTGTATTCCAATTTTCATACAGATGGTTAATACCAACTCATCCAAGACTTGTATGTGCTTTTAGTGCCCCTCTAATAGCAATCTAAAGCTGCCATTCCTGCTCTGTTAACTTGGCATGTGCTAATGACAACCCAAGCAGTCACCTGTATTTTTAGCCTGTCTCTGGTTTAAGCTGTTAATATATTCACAGAGAGATATGTCAGATGAATTTACCTTGATGCTTTTCACAATGTGTTAATAAGATGTGCAACCATTGTGCCACACCAGAGTAGGACCTACTCACCTAAACTCATTCAGCAGCCTAGTCTGATGGATGTACAAGACAACATGCTGCTTTCTAGGTTGTTCCCTGAATATTTACAACATTTGTTTCACCTTTGCAACATTTTATTGTTAATGCCCTATTTCCTGGCTGCACCATACGGGGAACATTAAACCCACCCACTGATCTCTCCCAAATCACCGAAAAGCAGGTGCAGTGCTATGTCACCCGGTCAAGATATACAACGTGTTGGTTTGATTTTACGAGCCTTGGCTAAGCCCTGGACGTGCATAACTCTTTGAGCACATAGCTCTGAATCTCACATGGTGCTGAGTGTGGAAGTCATTCATGTGTCACTCAAATTGTACAAGGGGTCACAATTTACACTAATTCACACAGCCAACCCTTCACAATGGATAATCTAAAAGATCTACCAAACTTATGTAGAAATTCAAATAGTTCAAATATTCATTAGTGATCATGCTCAAAGTTCTACCCTCCTCTTAGCGCTCTTTCCTATTAGGTCTCTGGATTGAAGATCAGTTTTGTAATATATCACATTTTCATTATTTTAGCCTTGTCGTTTAAGTATTTTATGTATCCAAGTCATGGTCCAGCTAGTAGAATTTATTAAGATCGAACTGGATTATTGAAGACGTTTCGACATTCTTCTAAGCTTCCTCAATTCTGTGTATGAGGAACCCCAATTCTTCCTATCCATTCGACCTTAGATAAGTAATAAAACGTCTTCAACTTTACAGAACCAGTCCAACTGATTGTAAATACCTATTAGGAGTTTTCATCAATGACAGACCCTAAAAGTATTACATAGGCAGTCATTTTTTCTAATCAATGTGTACTAGCCCTTTAAGATCTATTTCTAAAAGAGGCTACAATTTAGGGTGCTGGTACTAAATACATAACATTATTTTATTTGCTGTTTTAATTAAGTTAGACATAATCATGGGAAAAGCGGAGCCCAGGAAACAAAGGAGCAATGAAAAATGACCTGTGGTTTTATCATCTTTGTCTTGCACCTGCAATTCCTATAGAAACAAAAAAATCTGCATTTGTTATTTATATGTAGCCAGGATCTATAACGATTGGAGCATGTTTTATATGCCAATAATACACACACAATTCAGTACAATACGTGAGTGAACTGCCAATAGCTGGGAAGCCCAGGATGAGAGCTCTAACCGGGTAAAGCAGATGTTGGCTTCATGCAGACCTCTGAAGCTCGATTATTCTTTGGACACGTTAGGAAAGCATTAGTGATTGATAATGACGCTAATTAACCCCTTATCCTATCCAAAACACTCACCCACAGCAATCAAGGCACATGACAGAGCAAATAGCAAAAAGTGCGCCCATCACAAATCCAGGCAACCTGCTAAAGTGGACCAGTATACTCCAAAAGTCATGGAGTGTATTGTTCTGGAAAGTAATGACATACAAACAAGATATTTGTTTCTACGAAACAAGATCATGCAGTTAAAGACAGCTTTAATATATTTAAATTATAAACTAAAATTCTGTATTGGTGAGAATTGAAAAAGTGCAAATTCTGTATAACTAAAAACCGTTTCGTCTCAGATTTTTTTAGGTTCAAATGGACATTATGGTGGAAAACGTGGAAGAAGTTTAAAATATGACAATTTATATCAAAGGAATAAACTGTATTCAATTAACTAAAAATCTCCTGCACTTCTGAACTGAAGTGGAATCGACTGTAATTGATTTATTTGAAACCAGAGGTTAAGGACTGAATTAGCTAAGTACAACTGGGTATTTCAAGCCACTGACTTCTCAAATGTCAAATCCCTTCTATTTTTAATATTATTTCAGCTGCAGGGCATTGCTATCTTGATGGTTGTTCCACTAGTTACATCTCAAACTATATTAATATTCGATTCTTTTTGGGTTTAAAGAGAGGGAGAGGGGAGAACGAGGTGACTAACACTAGGGCTTGGAGCACCTAAGGGGCACTGCTCTGTGTATTAGCCACAATAATTGCAATTTACCATTCAAACTTTACAGGTAAACTAGGGGTACAGTAAAGATATAGTCATCAATCATAAAAAGTATTTCACATTCAGATATGTAATATAAAGTGCACATGTTACCATGGGAAATGTTTGTGTATATGGAGAAAAAAAATCACAATAATGCATTAAAATGTGTGTGTGTTGATTTATTATTACTGTCTTTGTATATATATATATATATATATATATTTATGAACACAAACATAATTGTGTGTACATAGCATGTGTGTGTATAGAAGTATTTCATTTACATACACACAGTGGTTATATAGAAAAAAAAACACATAACTAAGGATCGATATAGAAAAAGAAAATAGAAACACACACACACAACCACACACATATATATAACTTGTACATTTGGTCACGACTATTGTGCATTGAGTGAAAGCCCTCCAAAGCCAATGTGAATCCATATAAGAATGAATAGTCTTTAATAAGAATGCTGGGCTTTGGAAATGAGTATTTATGTGGAGCTGCAGAATGAGCAGCCGTGTATTGCAGTCTCTGAATGCTATTGTGCCTGGGGTGAGGATCCCACACACACAATCTGAGATGCAGCCAAGAAAAACAGTCCTGATAGACAATGCTTCACTTCACCTGCTGCAATACACTGCTTTTCATTTATGTCAGGGCTAGGTACAGTTAGGCTTCATTCACCTCATTATTTTTCATAGATCTACTCTCCAGCTAAGGAAGCATCTCCACAAATAGAAAATATATCCATTTTATAAAAAAGGAGGAGGAAGGAGGAGAGAAAAAAAACAATAGCAGCTAAGCATTTTCTTGATCCACTTTCAATTTGTATTTAAATATCTAGCATTGTTATGAACTGGCTGGCTCATGCAAATAGAATTTAGAGTACTGCTAGTCCCTTCAGCTTGGCAAGATTGATTTTACAGTGCCTTCCATAAGTAGATTACCCGAGCAAAATGAAACATCTTGTGCTTTATCTAATGTGTTGCTTCAACAGCTCAACCAAACGTCAAACAGCATGAGAAAATGTTAATTCTTATTGCACTGTTATTGTAAACAACTTACCATAAACCTACATGTCTGCCTAAGATACTCAACCGCATCTCCGAAAAAATCAAATAAAAAGAACCTAAAATCACTGCTAATTTCAGCTATTTCCTTTGCATTTTAACACACATCGGGGGATTGACCTTATCTACTAACACACTTTTTAATCTATGAAAAAATGCAATCCAAGTGACAATAATATTTGAATATTGCTACTAATGCGACATCATTATAGTAACCCATGGAAACCACAATGTTGCTGATGGTTGCTATGGGTTACATCATTTGACAACCTATTTCATTTATCATTTGTTTGGTGTCTTATTACACAGAAACAAAATAACTCTCAACAGGAGCAATAACAACAAAATGACACCAGCAAATGGATTAGGTAGAATAATGTGCAAATTGGATAAGATTATTATTTCACACGAACCAGGTATTTCCAAGGGTATTTAAGCCCCCTTTATCTCATTTTGGAGAGAGGGAAAGAATTATTAACGGTTTGCAATATCTCATAATGTCCGTTCCCCAAACAATTATCAAACCTGCCCCCAAGCATTTTTCTGAACACACCCTTCCACATGAGTGCTGGGATTCCCAAATCTTGGATTTAGTTAGTAGTCGCAGAGCAGAATGAGATGCTGCGTTTTATTATTTATTGCCTTTTATTTTATGCTGGTATATATTTGTATTATTTATTTTTATTTAATTGTTCATAATTAATTTTGAATTTATTTTTTCGTTTATCTTTTTACTACTATTATTGCATTTCATTTTTTAATAATTTATTATCGTTGTATATATATATATATATATATATATATATATATATGCCAGTGAGCTTGATATATCAGAATGATTCCCCTGCACTGAACTCCGAGTTGAAAGTAAGTTTTTATTATACTTGAGGGAAACACAGGGTTCAGCTGCTTATTGCGAGGAGCAATTGCCAAGGGAGAGTTAAACTCAATTACTGTAACCATACTGAATAAAAAATACTGCCAAGGACAAAAATACGCCTGGGTAAAGACAGCACTGAATAAAAAAAATCGACATAAAGCGTATCAAATATTTATTCACCTGGTCAACAAAAGACTATAATACATTGGTAAGCTTGGTATGTCTCATCTCATATAACTTAGCACAATACAGTCACTTGTGCTTTCACCATAGACTGCGATTTACTAACGATTTATAGTTTCAGATTCGCCCAAACAGCACCCCTCTAAATAAATAAACCTTTGGTGAATCAGACACTTAAATACTTGTGGTTCTTGAACATTTGCATTTTTTTAAACAATCCATGGGCCGATTTACTAAATGTTAGCAGTACAGTGGTGGAATACTCCATTATAATAAAAAGTAGATTATTTTCCAACAGTAAATCACTCCATGTGTACTATTGCTTATTACCCGACTGAGAACCTTCCTTTAAGCTTACAAAAGATAAGGAATTTTGTACCTATTTTCGTTAGCCAGTGTCCGAATTTGTTTTTCTTTCAAGAAAAAAAAAACTTTTTGTAATACTAAACATATATAAAATTCATTTTATTTTTTATTTGATCTGCTGCTTCATCGTTGTCTTAACATGCTACAACAGGGCTAGAAAATGATGGATTCCCTACAAACCCAAAGTCCTGTCTTTTTAAACAAGTACCAATAGCCACATGAAATAAAAGGGAAATTAAAAAATAAAACCCACTAAACAATAGGTAAACGAGATCACCAGATAAATAAAAAAAGGCTTTTTTTCTTTGAACAGACGTACCATATTTACAATCCCCATTAAATTACACATAAATAAATATATACATAAACACTGATTCCCTTATAATAATGAATGTGATCTCTGTCCAGACAAAAAAAAGTTCAGGGTACTTTCATTTACCTTTTAGAGGGGTAATAGGGGGCAACTTGAAGACATGACATGGAACTGCAAATTTTTGTGTTCAAGTTTATTCACAATACTGATAAATGTCATCCTCAGCCTTCTGAACTTGGCTACAACCTGAACTGTAGAGAACTTGGTGACTTTAGTCCGATGACTTTCAATAGATAGCAAGAATTGGTTGCTTTAAAATTAAAAAAAAAGTATTCTTAAAAAACGTCCGAACACTAACGACAAAACTTTCTTTCCTGGATCCATCAGCCTGTCCTGGTCATAATCCAAGAATGGATTCGGCGACACAGAATGATGGACAAGGAGGCAGTGCAGCCTTATACTCCGGGAGGAGGGATGGCACCGAACTGTCTTTGCCCCAGTGGGCTTTTAGCCAACACTAGAGGGCGGTGCTGAGCAGGTAGGGTAGACAGGCAGAATAGGGTCACTTTCTGTGCTTTTCATCTTTGTCGCCTCCTTTGCTGCTGTCTGTGTGGCTGTTGGGGTTATTGTTGTTGAGGTACATTTTGTCCATTGCTTTTAGAGCCTCGGTGAGATAATTCTGCAGGGCTGTGATGGCCGCACACACAGCTGGGCTGCCAAATCCATGAGAGATGAGGTTGAAGTGTGTCAGACAGCTTTGGATTCCCGGCTCTAGTATTGGAGATGGCCTAGAATTACCCAAGGGGGATCTGTCTTGTGACAATAAATCTGTGAATTCTTTACAAATCTGCCTGCAAACAAACGAGAAGAAAGCAACAGAGGTCAGATGACATATTCCTTATACTTAGTTAGCCAAGAGCATTATTGAAAGGGCAATAACCCAAAGCGACCAATCAGAAGACTTCTTTCACTGGTCTTACAATGCTAAGCAGATAGATGCTGACATCTGATTGGTTTAAACACATCATTTTACTTCTATCTATTCAATAAATAAAACATGCATATGAATAATGTAGCAGTGACCGATCAGTATTAAACCACATGTATGGAACACATCTGATCCCCTCCAGTTGTATGAACTCTACAAGCACCATGAAGAGATCTTCGTTACGTTCACATTCGATTTGCAAAGCCTCTGGGAGAATACCTAACCTATTGACATGTCTAAGGACTTTCGGGATTTAAGCTAATAGTTCCTGTGCAAAAATAGTGAGAACGAAATGCAGAGCATATGTAAAAAGAATTGTGCTGGTTGCTTCCATTCCTGGCTAGGGAGAAGTCTCTGGCTAGGAAATAGTTTGTTAATAAAAAGCAGATGTTCAGAACCTGTGGCACTTCATCTGCTCTGCAACTACAAATCCCAGCCAGGTCCTGTCAATCAGCTAAATAGATCAGCAATCCTGATAGAAAGAGGGTTGGGATCAGGCTGGGGGGGTATAGGACATACCTAGCTGATCACACACTGGTCATCTAACAATCAGTATGTTCAGGCAGATCACTCTATATAGTTGCTGATCAATCTAAAGATTTTGTACAATCAAGGGAGTAAGATGTGTGCATTAAATTGACATTATATGACCTATATTGACCTTACTAGTGGTCCAAAAAAATCCACTTTCCATAAAGTACGAGATTTTATAAGAAGTTCCAAAGCCAGGGCAACCTTTGTTATATCAGATTTCAGCCCCAACCTCCCATGCATCACAAACCACATTATCACCCTCTTTAAATTATTGTATTAAACTCAAGCAAGGAATATATTTTAAAGCTATCTATGTAAAACATTATCATTTGTAGCTGCCATTGCAATATCTAGATATACTTTGATAAAACATCACATTTCCGGTAATTAGATAAGTATTTCGATGAGGTTCTTAATCCTTTTCATGTTGGAAGCAATTTACTTCTTGCAAATGATTAACTCGGGATCCTGAAAATGCTCATGATTGTTTTCTGTTTAGGACAAGGAAAACTTCAGCACTCCAGCTGTTGCTAATGCTTGCAGGCAAAAGACCTTGCTGGGGATTCTGGGCAACACATGACAACATGGGGCTATCTATTTAAAGCATGGATGAACTACAAGACCCAGCAGATTATCTTCCCATAGGACAAACATACAAGGGTGCTTTAATCTTCCTATCAGTCCAGCACATGAAGGAAAATAACAAACTTACTTTGTGGCTAGTAGCATGTTTTTCCTGGTCACTTGCTCATTTGGGTCAGAGTGTTGCCGGTTGACATACTCAGCTACAGCTTTGGCAGGAAATTCTGTTTCACAGACATAACCAAAATCTCTGGCTAGATGCACAGCTTCACCTTTAGGAAGAAGAGAGATGTGTGTTTATTCGAGGAAGATGACAATCAAAGCATTGCATATATATATTAGTAATATATTTTGTTGTAAGTAAAAAAAAATATACAAATTATATTAAATATTATATTATTTTCATGGATGATACTAATAAAACAAAGTAAATGTTTTCTTTTGACACCAATTATTAGGATAAATATATTTATTTAAAACAAGTGACACATATCCAGATGAGCGCAATTATAGAGAATCAGTCACATGCGCAAAATAGAGACCTTATCCTTTATGATCTGAGCCAGTAGCAAGATAATAATTATATCAGTATAACCAATCATCAATCTTACCTAATCATGTTATCCAAATAACCAGTATTATATATAATCTCATCAATATTGATAACTTTCTTCTACCATCCTTATCCAATGATACCATCTATATAGCTAATATGTCCAGGAAGGGGGATCTACACTTGTGAAATCTAACCATTTAAATTGATGTTATCATAAAGACATAAAGAAGACTTTGCCATGTGCTCTACACTGTGATGACCGAGTGTTCTGTAATGATTTAATGAAACAAATGTGTACATGAAAGTATTCCACAAGCAACCCAGTACAAGGAAATAAAGGGCAGGCTTCTCTGCGCTGACATTCTTTAACTCCACCATTTACAATGAATGATCTTTTTTTATATATCCTGAACGATTAGCTAGAAGAGATTCAGGGTCAGTGCACGCAGTCTGTCTGTTTTGTTGATTTTCAAATCTTTTGGTTTTAATTTCCTGAAGCAGTTGGATTTTACTGCAGGGTTTCCTGCCATTAGCTGCACTCCGGAAGAACGCATGCGCCAATTAGCGCTTCAAAGCACAAGGCGGCCAAGCTTGTTTCCAGGAAGATGGAGCAGATCATCAGACACTGGCTCCTCACTTCAGGACACCAGACACACAGATCTCATCATACACACACACCATATACGGAGGGCACCTGGCATACAATATACAATGTACCATGGTGCCTTAAACTATCAGATTATTAAGTGAAGGAATTAGAGTGATTGGAAAGAATAGAAGAGAAGACTGGTACTATATAGCACACATATCATACAAACTACAAACAAATAAAACACCATACAAGAAGAAACAATGCAGAACAGGCACTTGGATATACACTATAGCACACACAAGCAGCACAGAGCACAAGGAATACACTATACACTGTAATAAACCATTTTGCCATAAATTATGGGGTACTAGAAGTGTGAGAGAGTATGGTGATGGAAAAGGTTAGAGGAGAAGACTGGTACATAAACCATATATAGTATAAATACTATATAAATAGACCCCAGCATTACAAGGCATGTGTATAACCCTATACAATGTAACATGCCATGGTGACAGAAATTGTGGGATTATTGGAAGAGAGAGAATTCCAGTAGGTTGATGGATGCAGGTTTTACAGACACTATACAGAAAGGTTCATAGCAATAGGGGGCATTTGGAAACACATCATATAATGTAATTTACCATGGTGTAATAAACAATGGGATTATTAAAAGTAAGAGAGTTAAAGGAAAGTCACAGGAGTGAATGGGAGTGAAACTACATCCTTTGTAGTATTTATACCATACATAATCCATAAACCAAATAAGAAGCACCATTGCAGTACATTACACATTGATGTACACTCTATAATGCAGCATACATTCAAGACATTATGATGTGATTACTAGAAGTGTAAGAATTAAAGAGGGCAATGGGGGATATTTGTAGGGAAAATTAGTGTTCTCACACAAACTCACTCTTTCTTAAAAATCATAAAAACAGAATTTTTGTGCACATGATTGGATAGCTGAATTCAGCAGAGTGCTTTACCTTATTCTCTAAATTCAGTAAAATGTTTGCATGTACAGCAAGCTTACTGTAAGTCAGAGATTTATATTATATTGACAGTGGATCTGTCTAGTACACACTATATGAGCAGAATTACACCAATACAAGACATCTGGAAATAAACTATACATTGCAGAATACAGCAGATTCAGAAACTGGTGAAGCAGAGACAGCAGATACACTTATTGTAGTAATACACTTAGCATTGGCATGGACCTCTATAGATTCAATGTTGTTGTGCTCTTATGTAAATAAATTATGGTATATACCTTTACTGTGTAACAATTAAAGAATAAAAACATCATACCTGTTGTAAACCTAGGCAGCATGTGCACAGAAATCTTTTTTGGAAATTATTTGGTACTAAAACTGAACACAGTTTAAATTTGTTCAGTGGCAATTCACTTTGCTGGGAGGAGGCAGTTGAGTTACTAAGGAAGTTGATTACTTTCACTTAAACATTTTATGAATATTATCTTCACTTATCCTATCAGGTGAAAAGTAAATTATTGTTTATTTAGAATACTTGATTAAAAAGAGATATTTTCACATGATTGTAATTTATGTGGAGATTCCAAACTACTTAATGTAAATCAGCCCATATGCCACACCTTCAATAAATTAACCCTATAGGAGGAAATATGCCTGGCTTCTAACTTTTCATGTCAGATAAGTTCATATTTATAAATGGATGGATGTAAAGTTCTTCCCAAAACCAAACACCTATTGTATATTTAGTGACCCTCTAATTGGTGGGATAACTGTTTGTAAAGCTGGCACAAATCATCCCCAGATGGACCCAATAAAAGCCAATGCATCATGATCTTGGAGACATTAGAAAGGCTTTCTTTTCACACTGCCCAGTGTACATTGCAGACAGAGCTGGTGCATTTGGCTCTAATGTATACAAGTGTCCTTTAGACTGGAAATGAGAAGCAGCAGTCAGAGGCAGTCAGATCTGTGTAGGATAATGTTCCCCTCTGGCATAGGTCAAACATCCCCAAAGTCATTCAGGAAGTGCTGGCCAGGCACTCCTCCAATGGCAGCCCAGCCTGAAATTATTTACTGCATTGTTCGGAGTGGAAACAACTTAAGGCTTGGTATTTACCTATTATCACATTGCAATGGCTTTCAGGGAAATCTTCTGAAAACATTAAATTAAGCCAATCAACAGCCATTAGAACACTTTTGATTCTGCTAAACAAACAGAAAAGACTATAATGGTTTAGGAGCAATTGTAATAAATTGTTCTCCGTTTATTCATCTTTAAACATTTTAATGTTAAGTACCCAGTGTTGTGGCCAGGCCTGGGTTCACCTTGTTTTATTTAAACAAGAAACCTGATGGTTTTCTACTGCAGATTACTCAGCAATGATTCACTTTAAAAATGTGCCTTAGTGTGCTTTATATTAAACTGTACTATAATAAATAATGATAGATTCTCTTTAATGTTACTTACCTTCCACTAAAGATGTAAGTAAAGTGACATTAGCAGCTTTACGTCTTCCAGCTGGAAGGTTTAATCCTATTTTATCTAACTTTTCTCTCAGCGACCTGCCACCATTTTTGGATTTTGCCCTGTATAGATAGAAATTAAATAATTAGAGAAATTAATGCAACTATTATGCCATTAAGCAATGACTACCACAATCAAACTAAATTTCATTTTAGAATGGATTATATTTAATTCATCTGCAATACATGGGTGACAAATGCTGAGGTTGGAAAATAAAGAACCAAAATGAAACGGTTCTGCATAACCACCAATCAGACTCTTTGTTGGTGGCTGTAGGTAACAGGTAAACATTTGTTGCAGTTTGTAGCCTCAGGTACATATGCAAACACACATATATATAATAGGATATATTTTGTATGACCATTGCAGCAAAATATTAATGAAACACATGTATACAATAAATATTTTGATCATACAATGGTATGTTGCTATTCAAAATAAACCTATTATATAAATATGTATAGCCTTACATCCCCATAGGATTAAATGTGAGCACAAGGATGTCACCTGGCTCCTCCTCCACTCCTTCAACACAAAAAACTTTCAGATAGGTCAGAAAATGCTGGGGTAAAATCTAATTGGTGTGCTGGGAAGAGGAATGTGTTGACATGGCTGCAGACCAAGATCATCATTGCTCAAAAAATTGACCTATCCTGACCCAGAGAAATGAAGCCTCCTCTCACATTCTCATTCATGTAATTTACAGAAACATATGAATGGCTTCATAGTTATTGGGTGTAGACACAGAAAATGGCATTAGGCTCAGTGTCTAGGACATCTCTAAAGGGCATCAGAGGAATCAAATTACTTCTATATTAGGAGGAAAAGAAACCAAAGATTTATACATTGACAGAAGACATAAAAAGACTTAGGAAGCCAGGAAGTACAAAAATAATAAAGAATCCAAGCAGCAAAATCAGATACAAATACACTATAAGGAAACATTTGGCTGTTGCTGGTATTAATAGGACCAGGTGTCATTCACTGTGACTTGCAGCTAATCACCAATCTAATTATATGTAAAATGAGTTTTGTCCATATCAGAACAAAGTCATTTATGAACACATTAAGTGGCATAACTGTGAAAAGGATACTGTAATTACAAGTGATGAAATAATTGCTTATATTCTACAATGCAGAAATGTAACATAAAGTTACAATAACTCATGATCAGAACAGAAATGTAACTGAAGCTACATCAATACCCCAAAGAAACCGTTTTACCAATCAGGAATATAGAAACAGCTGAGATTCAACTATCAGAATAAAAATAGCTACTTAAAAAATAAATTTAGCTTATAATAAACACTATAACTAGCTAACTAACTAACTTACTATATATATATATATATATATATATATATATATATATATATATATATATACATAAATTACTATGTTAGTGACAATTATAAATAATTATTAAAATTAGCTAATGGGAAACACTAGTATTAGTATTACAGCTTAAAACATAGATACAATAGATATCAATGGCAAATGTATTTTAAGCTGCTTTGGACAAATTCATAGAGCTGTTTTATCACTCTCTGATTATAAGAAATGACTTTTTCTGTGTTGGGTAATTTATAACTGTAGTTTGATAGCTTTGCTCTTGTTTGTGCACTTGGGTTCAAGTGTCATATCCCTTTCCCAACATCTTTACCACCCCAAGACACAAAATTCCACATTAATGGAGGCAAATATTTTGCTAACCTGCTCCATTAATTGCTTTGCTCTCTATAAGGCAATCAGCATATTTGTAGGTTGTTATCTCCTCCCACATGTTCCTTCTCTGTCCTTACATGCACATCCAGCTGCAGCCTGACATAGAATAAACCTGCCTTCATCTACAATCCCTCATAGTAAACTGGCTGACCAGATCAGAGCCCAGGCTCACTGACTCTATTGTATAGCACAAGACTGCAAGCTACTAGCACACTGTCTGGGGTCCCTAACTAACCCTGATATGAAGGAAGATGTATTTTATGTATTGGGAAAAAGGTCTTACATGCTTACACCATCAGTCCTACAGAGTTTGTACAAAATTTAAGTAGAATTCCTCCCTTCTCCCTTCCAAGCAATGTTGTAAAAGAAAATTAGCTAACTTCTTATTACATGAAATAGTTTTATTACATTGGAAATAATTGGCAAATTTAATCCATCAAGGAGATCACTAGAATCATAAAGAGGGTAACTATGTGTGATAGGGCCCCACAGCAAAACACAACTCCTCTAGCCATACAAAGGGATTTATACCACCTATATAGCAGTCCTCAGATTATATGTATATAATAATTTTATTTCAATTTGGCAAATGGTTTTGCTAGCTACACATTATTATTATATAACCAGACAGCTCTACCCCCTCCTAGGTTTTAGCAACTGCTTTGTTACATCCTTAACCCACACCATTTCCAATATCCCCCATTTCTCATATCACACATAGACAGGACACAGAACATCAAAACCCAACATCTAGGTACATAGAGCATCTTACCTTCTGAGCACTCCTCCCAATAGAGAAGCATTGAGGCACTCAGGCGGGGATAACCTTCTCTGTACTTCTGCCACTGTCACCTTGTACTTTGATGTTGAGCTTAGAAGAGACAGGCGTCCAGGAACTGAGCAGAAAACTTCATTCGGGTTCACTACTCCACCGAAGAGATTGTCTTTGTTGAGAGAGAGGGACGATACTGCATTGTTATTGGATTTAGACAATGAGACAGGCCCTGAAAAAAGAAGGATGACAATGATGCCAGGAAACTAGAAGGCCTATTTACAAGCACACACCTGTGATCTGGGGGCAGAAGGGCTTTCTTTTTGGAAGTCAGCCTCTTCAATAAAACTTGTCAATTCATAGCACCCAGACACAGGTGAGTCACTTATAAGAAATATGTGTAAGTACTTTAAAGCTAAGCCTGGCCATTGCTGATCCTATTCTATAGAATAATAAATGTATTATTACAGTTTTATGTGTGTGTACAGGGCAAGAAAATCTATTGTATGAAATCATTTCACCTTAAACACATTACAATGCAATAACAATAATTTACATTGATATTTTATTATACAGCCTATACCATGAGTTCTCCATGGATAGGAATGCAGCCCTCCAGCACCTAGCAGGGTTAACATGGCCAGCACATAGACAAGAATGCAGAAAGGTCCTTAAGCGCCACAGTGAGGCAGAAAGTGGCAGTTGGACTGCACAATGTCTAGTTGAGGGAAAAGGCTGTCTGATTTAATTACCGATTAAACTTAGATCGTTCAGTAGTATAATACCCCCACACACACATCCTCAACCGATCCACAAGCTTCTATCTCACCACTGAACCCAGGATTATATTTAAAAACAAGACCTCTGCCACTTTCATCACTGCCATGCAAAGTAAAGGCAAATCATTTCGGGAATTCTTGCAATTTATTATTTTCCCGACTTTCTTTAACAAAAGTCGTTCTTTAATTATCAAACCAAGACAATATAGTGCTGATCATTTACAAGCCTCCTTAAAAACACAATCTTTATTATAGCTAAAGCAGAGGTGTGAACAAACTGCCTGAAAAATTCATGTAAAAAATAATAAAAATCGCCAGCTTGAAATAATATGAACACAAGTGAGAGAAATCTGTATTCTAGCATGATAAATCTCCACATTGCCTAATCCGTTTATGTATGCAATCTGCGTAATTGGGGCTGATTTACAAGGGCTAGTTATTCCGCTGGGCAACTCACAAATTTGTTCCCAGTCAGTTTACAGGGAATTACAATTATTTTGTTTTAATAAATATTAAAAAATAGTAAATCTTTTCTAATATTTAAGCCTAATGTTAGAATTAATATATATATATATATATATTTTACTAACAACGACTTTATTTAATGTAGCATTCCATGGGTCATTTAAGTTACTGTATGTTATTTTATATTGTGATACCATCAAAACATACATTCATATCGTGTTATCTAACCAGTCTGTAAACCAATACATCCATAGATTAGAATCAGGACAAGCTAACCAAGCAAAGCTGTTTTGTAGGGAAATATTTATTTAATCCGACATATAGTATAAAGAAAGAAATGACAGAGTTCACCGTCTTTATATTCAAATATTAGTGTAATCATTTGGGTATGGATAGCCTGTGCATTTAATTTGTGGAGGATAGTCAGACGTATGGGGGCCCTGGATAGATCACTTGTGACATTAATAGCTCTGGGGAGGCTAATAGAGACAATAGGAGTTAAACGAACTCTTGAGATTACTACTAATAGAACAGCCAATTATCATGTTGACTTGGAAAAGAACAGTCCTAAAATCTATCCCTGCTAAAACCAACTTAGAGAAAAGAAAATAGGCAAGAAAAACAAACTATCAATGCCATCATTAGGTTTATTTCTCTTAGAGTTCAATGCATTATGTATTTAAATACAAAACCTTCATTTTTTGGCATTGGAGTAAATATCGCACACCAAGGAATTAATTTTCTGGTGCAAATATTAAAACCTCTGGAGCAAAGTTCACTCCAACAATATCTCTGTCACAATATTGCAAATTATTTCTAGCAATCACAACCTATCGATGAAAACATAACACTACATATTAAATTTAAAACATTAATGAGTTTACTAAGCACAAATACGCATATGCAAAGTACATTCATTATTCAATATCAATATATTTTTATTTTATAAATATCTGGACAATAAAATGTGGACTATTGTTAGATCGCTGTGGATTGAAGCACATAACGCACAGTTCTCTGCTTTGTTATATAAGGGGGTTATCTTTCTACTCATCACGTGATGATATTAAACAAATACTTATCTGCAAACACAATTGGAACTGCATGCTATCTTATGAGTGGATTTCTGCTTGCAAGTTTTACATAGTTTACAATGAAGCTTGGCAGTTAGGTTTTCACAACAGAAAAAAAGGGAGGAAAGCTTGTGAGGACTTGTTAGGAATGTAACAGCAAAAAAAGCCTACCTTTCTTAATTACAGTTTGATCTGCGATGTTGATACCTGGATCTTCTACATGCTGAAACAGAAACACATAAATGTTTTAAAGCACTGTCATAACAAAGGAAGAGGAAACTGTAAGTCTTCTGTCATAAGGGGACATGCTGCCCCTGCATAGTACTTTGGGAGTGTTATCATTCTATCTGTGCTGTGCCACCTAGGAACACAAATAAATGGGACTTCTTGGAACATTCTGCCATCATAACTCACTTATGCTTAAACAGCTTTCATATTGTAAGGAGGACCGGAAATATGCTCTCAGACGATGTAAGATTAAGAGAGATCAGCAGAAATTGATGTGGAACCATAAAATGTAACGCATTCCTAATTGTGTGATGAGGAGGTCCCTTAAAGGGCCCCTCTTCCTATGCTGAGATAAACGATGGGCCTAATACACTGTGTTATTAATGTTTTTGCAAACTAAATTTAAAATATATATATAAAACAGAAAATTTGAAATCAATTCGTTAGAGTTAGATATATCGCAGACAATAGCAATGGCGTTGCACATAATGGCAACTGTCAGCGCGTCGGTTCTGACCCACTGTGTTAAGGAATCTCTTTAAATCGCCAAAATAATACCGATCGTAACATTTTCCACTCGGTTCTGGATTTATGCTCGTGTTAATTGCGCCTGATCTCAATGATTCCGGGTGGATGGTACTAAGTTGGTTTATTACGGGTTTTATTATACTCAATGCTCTCATTTGTAACTTGCCTAAAGTGCTCCTGCATTTAAGCATAATTAAATTGAGAAATGTTCAGAAATGACTAGTCTAGTTCTCTGTTTTAAGTATATGGGGAAATATGATCTCTTTATGCTGGCTCACTCAACCCATAAACTAGACTTGCTGAGGGAAAAAATACTTTGATTTGGGCTGCACCAAGGATTTACATCGAAATAGCCCATAGTGCTAAGGGATCATTAACTTATTTCTGAAATCTTCCTCATTTCAACCCATCGCTAGTTCCAAAAAGATAACAGACACAGCTAGGGGTAGGAAATTGGGTTCTTTCTGCTTTTCAGCAAACCATTTAATCCCAGTTATTTTCTGACAGCATTGTCTTTGCAGTTTATTAGCATTTATAGCCGTTTAAACGCTCAGTAGCAACACTGAACAAACAAGCAGTGTAAATAATAGCTAAAACATCAAGTTAATCCTAAATAACCACCCATATCTCTCTATTGCCCCCGGTGATGTGTGAGCATTCCACATACACGAGCCGGTTCCTCAATGCTAATCTATATGATCAAACCATTGACAGGTCATTATAACAATAAAATAATGAATTAATAGCTTGAAGCTGCCTCTGTTCTTCAAATTCGTTCATTTTACCCTAGGCGGGTATTTTCCCAATTTCCCAATAAATAAATCCACATATGCCATAGTACCAGGATTAAATGACAGCATTTAAACACTATTCAATTCAAACCTCCATCTATTTATACTTTTTTTTCCCAAGTTACAATTTTAGCAACAACAAGTTACACTGTATCTAGATGAGGAAACATTAAAACAAATAAATCCAAACGATTATATTGTGCAACAAAGTCATGTTTGATATAAAATGTATGAATTCGTAATCGTTAAACTGTCAGCACTTATTTCACAGTCATACCGAATCCTAGATTTTGGAAGTATTTTGGACGGTGAGGAAATGTTCTAGAGACAGATTATCCATGTGTTTCACTAAAGCCAAAATGTAGGATGTGTCAAGGTTACATTTGAAATGAGCTGCTGTTGATATGCCTCGTCTTGCCTTTTTTCATGAATGATCAATGTCATGTTTAATTGCAAAACATTTTAATTGCACCTATTGGTAACCGAATTAGGCTCCAATAATTTATTGTTCAATTTTCTCCCTCACATACTTAATTCGATAGAAGTGGAATAGGTGGCCCTGATGGGGTCTGCGAGCTCTCTAATGACGTATTGCCTATAATGTGTTAAAAATGGAAAAGGGGGATTTTAATATATCTCACTTTCATTTGTTATGTCTTTCAGGCTTGCCAGCTGCAGGTAGGGGCTGGGCTGTATTAGATTGCTCCTGCATGCCATTTCCTTAATTATAAGGGACAGATTATTTATTACACAACACATCCATCCTGTCTGGGTCCTTTACAAGGGATTGTTCTGCCAGATTCCATTCAGTCATCAGATCTGCCTTCATAGCCCACATATAAGAAAAGGACCCAGCTGTACAGGACTGTTGTTTGGTGTGGGCTAGGATGACATATCTTTTGGAAAGTCATGTACACAGCAGGGCCCTCAAAGGGAGAATAGGGAGCAAATAATAGGGAATGCTGTCTGTCAGGAGGTGAGAACTAGGAAATCAGCTTACCGAGACGTCTTCAATTGCATGAGGTATGGAATGGATAGGGATGTCCCCAAGTCCTGAGCCTAGTCCATGAGGCCCATGCAGGAGATCTTCATGTCGCCTGTAATCCCTACGTGGGTCCAGGCCGGACAACTGGTGCGGTATCCCCCGATGTGTGTGCAATAGGCTGGTCTCTTGGCTCTGTCTCTGTCCCGGCCACCCTGGGTGCTGAGGCTGGGGCTGTGCATGGAGGGAGTTGAGGCTATAGGGGTCATTAACATGGGAATAGGGGTCTTGTGATTGGGGGTATATGGGCTGGTATGGTGGAGGGAAATAGGGGGGCTGAAAGTCAGTATTGGGTGTGTGGGAAAGTGGGGGAGCACTGGCATAGGGGGATTGGCCCACTGTGCCCAATTGAGGTAACCGAGCTGTCCCATTGCTGGTACCGTCGTGACGATCCTAAAAGAAGAGAGAATAGAAACATTAAAAATCAATTCCTAACAAAGCAAAAGTCGCATATCTACCAATACATATTTAAATAAAAATAATATATAATAAATATATATATAAATAAATATATATATATATATATATATAGTTGATCATTCCCATTTATTTGCAAAATTGTGCAAAAAATATAGACGAATTCAAACGAAATATTTGAAGAATCTACCAAGTCTCCTGACACACACATAAGCATGCACATGTACATAATGTTTAGCCATTCCTCCATAATGGTTTGTTTTGATGTAAATGACAAATCCTTGTTTCTTGTGTGTTTTGCCAGCATACTGCACCTTCTACAAGCTATACAGGTCGCTTCGCCCACATAATAACCTATTTCTAGAAAAAGACATTAACTCTAATGCTGTTCCACCCGTTAATGTGGTCAATGTAAAATAAGTACACCAACATTTTTCCAATCACACATGCCGGATAGATAGGTTAGGGAGAAGTATGCATTACATTAAAGGGCATACCAGCCAAGCATATGTTTAAGTTTAGCTGGGAACCAACACATTCTAGACGTTTTAAAATATTAAAGTCTTATTTGATCACCGAGAAAACACAGGATGTATTGGATAAAATCGCATGTCAGGTAATAGCAGTCATAAAAAATCAGGGAACCAGACTAATAAATATAAATAGAAGTCAAAGCGGAAACGTAAAACATTTTTAGCCTAAACAACAATAAAAAAATACAAACAATAAAAAAAGGAAAAATAAAACAATATATAATAAAAACTCACCATAGCGGAAAAACTGTGAACTAACATCAGTGCAGAATAGTGTTACCAATCAAGGTAGAAAAGAGAAAAAATAAAGCTCTATAGCAAGCAGGATAAAAGAGAAGTAGGTGCTACAAAATAGCCAGCACTAGAATATTATTACTAGAAAATCATAGCGCCCAGGATTGATAAGAAGCCACCAAACACCATAATCCATCAGAACTGGAATAAATTCTTCATTTGATGCTGGGGAGAAAAAAATCACTGTCTGGCTTAGATGCTAAATACAAAGTTTTTTTTCTATGTTTAATGCTGGGCTCCTTAATCCTTGTTGACTCTCTTCTCTCTTCTGGACTTGTGTAGCGGTGCTGGGCTTGCTAGCAATGAGCTGCCTTCCTCCCAGCCCTAATAGCAGATATTCATGACTATTAATATTACACCAATACTTAATAAAGGAAGAATGGTTGGAAATCGAGCGTGAACCGAGCAAAGCAACTCAAGGCAGAGCCCTGTTCTAAATGACGTCCATTGAATGAAGAATCAGTGTATCTAATCAGAGAGGTGGAGGGGGTGGAAAAGAGGGAGAGACACGAGTGAGTGAAGGAGAGAGGGGGTTGGCTGGCGAATCACAGGGAAGGGGGGACATTTTAAAGGTTGCAGGGCATGAAAAGTGAAAGAGCTGTAGAGTATAGGGATCAGCCAGTGACAGAAAAGAAGGGATGAAGGGGGGGGGGGTAAAAAAAAAAGGGATTGGCACCTGGGAATCCTGGGAATATCCTGGATATGCCGTTGGCATTTCTGAGGTTCTTCTCTTGCTGCTGGGAATGGGAAGGCTCTCTGTGCTATCCGGCCCTTTGCTTTTCATGTCTGTATCCGAGGGGCCCGGATCTCCTGTCCTCTGAACCTGATCCATAGCCCGATGGGCTCCAACCACAACAACCACAGTTCACAAAGCAGCTTCCTATTCCCAACAACTGTCAGGCAGATCCAGGAATCTCTCTAATTAAACCTCAAAAAAAGAAGGTTTTTTTTCCTAGACATCCAGATGAGTTCTCCTGTTCTTGTGGCTCAGACAAACAGGGGCAGCAGATTGGGAGTCAGCAGCAGTAGAAATGCTTGTGGGAGCATGCAGGTCCCGGAAGGGAGCTGGGGAACTTTGTTCTTATTGTGTAGCTTTGATTTCCTGTCCTTCATTCGAGATCCAGAGTCCAGATGTTGGCTGGCTGGCCAAAGACTCGACGGTTCCTCTCCTTCCTAGCGCTCAAGGTTCTCCATAGCAAGGATGTCTATGGACAGCTCCTGTCCAGCAAAACTCGGCCAGGGTCTGCAGCTGCCTCCCTTCCGCCCGATCCTGGCTCTCTCTATACAAACCAGTCCGACTGGCTCTACAACTCCAGCAAACAACTCCTCCAAAATATTACATGCTCAACTTTACAGAGCTGGCTAGGGTTAGAATAACAACAGTCATCTACCGCCTGCATGTCCCTACAGAACTATGCACACCTAACAAAATAAAGCTTTAATCTCACTTTGAAAGCGAGATTACAGGCTCTGGGCTGGAGCTGGGCGAAGTTTTTGCCTTTTTTTTTGCTCTGTGCTCATCCACTGACACATGGGAATCATGATACTATCGACTGGCTACATATTCTGCATCTTACTTAGAACTAATTATTATTTTTAGCAAAGGCGGCTAATCCTTTTACAAAATGTCATGTGATTGCAGCAAATGTAAAAAAACATAAAAGGAAATACAAAACTTTACACAATAAAACAGCAAACCATCAATTCTTTGGTGTGTAGTTAAGTGCTGGTTATGTCCACTGACACACTAAAGATTTACAACAGGATAAAAAGACAAGTCTGAACTGTCCATGGAAACAAACTGCCCCGACCACTTGGGGAATCCTCCCAACCCTCTGCCCTGCAAGTCCTAACAAGACAATGATCCATATTCACACCGACCTTGCCTGCCTCTCTGTACACACATTTGTGTCTCTCTATAAAGCACACAAACCATATGGTCAAACTACAAATTCACATTTTCTTTAAATCGCATATTCAATTTACAATAACAAAAGCGATCAAATAAAATAAACTATAAAAAACACATTAATGTAACTAAAATATTAAAAGCATATACTTTATAATGAGCTAGATTTGTGATGTTAAACTTAATTAAACTTAACTTAATTCATAGTGTAGAAGTATTATTAAAATAAAGCCCAGTTTGTAAAATTATACAATGTGTTAAAAGTAACACATTTCTGATTTATATATGTGTGTGTAAAGTCAGTTAGTGAGATCTCAATGATATACCAGGCAATAATGATTATTTGCTATGAGAGAATAAGAATAGGCAGTTTGGAAGTCTATCATGCATAGGGATCAGGATACCCCTTTTTCTTTGCAAGTCTGGGACAAGTTTGTAATCTGTGTATAAAATATGATCTCAGGCTCCTGGAGCTTACCTCACAATCTTCATATTTAATATTGTCCGTCAGTTTCCAAAGCATTTTCATGAGCTTTTGGGAAGAGAAATTCGCTTTTCTCTCTTGTTCCCACAAAAGTCTGGAGCCCCAGTGTGTTGTACAGAAAGAGTGAGGCTGCTGCAGTGTCTGGTGCTCTGATATCTCCCTCTAATGGTGGAAAGTTGAGGCTTTTTTTTCCTCTGCTTCTCACCAACAAGCCTAAGTACCTTATTAGCATATCAACAATAGCCCAATTCTAGGTGACATAAGAACCTGCTCTGAAGGACTCAGCTACAGGGTGGAAAAAAATCTGACCAAACCAATAGTGCAATTCTACTATCATCTGTTTAATACATGGGTCACAGAACAAGCAATAAGATTTCCAACTAAATAACGAACAGAATTAATAAAAAAATAACTAATCTGTTTTGGATTTGGATTATTATTACCACTAGGCAAATTTTAGGATAGCAGCAAGCCTGTTAAATAAGGTTATTCCCATGCTCCAAATAAACTTATTTGATAAATCATAAGGATTTTAAAACCAAACATTAGAAACTCTTCTTTTCTTTTTAATAACTGATTTTGATGTACGCAGTTTCCCTTTTTTGAGCCCATGTCCTACTTGATATTCTACTTGAGTGTCTGAATATGTTGGGAAAGTGTGAAATGAGAAAATTATGCACCATCTAATGAACAGTTTCACTTTGACATTAGTATAATGGTTCATTTTAATGGCTAATTGTATTGGATTAGTAGGAGCAACTGGGACAAGCAGCCGACTAGAGCAAAGATAAATTCTCAAATCATATTTTAAATCTTAACATTTTAGTCTTATGTGCCATTCACTTTCTGGAAGACAATATGTTTCGTGTTCACAACAGGGTGTTTTTATTTTGTAGAACATGTCCAGGCACCCAAACAGGCAGCATTGTTACAGCAGACGCCACTTGCACCCAATGCTTTGGGTGAATGAATAAAATCCAAAAAAGGTCCAATGTCATGATGATGTAGGAGGTGTGTTTGCTAACCTACAGACACGGATTTATTCTTTTGTTAGTGTCTGCCTAGTCCAAATAGTTGTTCTTACTTCATTGATGTTAAAATGAAGTTCAGAATAGCCTTTAGTGGATGTGTTAATAGCCTAGCACTGTGAAAAGGGCTTTAGCGTCAGCTAGCGCCATCCATATGAGGTCAGACAGGCCCACCATCACATCAACAAGATTACCATGACCGCCCAGCTAATTGAATGCGAATTATTAGTGTTAGGATCAAACATAGCAGCATGAAGGTTAGCAGGAGTGTGAAAGAACTATTTAACACCACCGAGCAGATCAATACTCTTTGCATTAAAAAGTCATCATTAACATTTCTTGGGTGGAGCAGTTGCACCCAGGACCTGCTAATAGTGTGAAACTCTTAAATTTACATGTGATGTGCTCATTGAGATGCAGAGACTAATTCGTGTATTATTAGGACCTGTGAAAAGCTAAACTTACTGATAACATGATACTATATAGCTGATATGAAATAGATAGAAGTACAGTAGGAGAATAGTGGCCACATAATTAATAAACACCATATACAATAAAAAGTTCTGGGTCACAGATAAATCACTCAATTCCTATTATAACAAAGACTAAATATCTAAAATAAACAGTTATACCAGCCAACCACCTGGGTAACAAAGCAGGCCTTACTATGCAATGCTTGTATATACTGAAATAAAGAATGTTGTATTAACTGTCATTATTAAGTATCATACTTGGGGTTAATGAAATAATCCTGCAATATCATATTAGATGATGATAAATTCAATGAGATATATATATATATATATATATATATATATATATATATATATGCCTGGGGAAGAGAGTATTGATTTATAAAAAGAACAAGCTATCAAGTACAAGCATTGCAGATAAGTTATATTCTATGCAGTACACCTCATGTACAAGGACAATCACATAAACTTTAGTATAGAGAACAAGAACAATAAATGATCAATCCATAGCTTCTCCTAAAACATATAGCAATGTGTCTGATTTGTACAGTGTATGGATTCTATGCAGGCATTATTAGTTTACTCACAGCCTTCCTTAACCCTGCAGAAAAATAAGTGGCTCAGGGCGGTTTTGCCTGCTCTGTTCCTCACCTGCCTCGTATTTTTAATGAACAGGAACAGTGCATGACTACAGACAAAGACAAACATTTATCTGCACCTCCATGGCCTTCCATTATTAAGTTAGATCCACACTGGTAATAGTGTAAACTACATACATATATAAAAAATTAAAAAAAAAGGTCGATCGTGCTATTAAAATGAAGAAATACATTTTCTTTAACAATCTAAAGGTCATTTAAAACAATCACTTATGAAAATGTCATTTAAATCATGGAGTGATAACTCACCTGCCAATCCCCCATTTTGACCAGTATGGACATCCTATAATCCCTCGCTGATGATAGACTGAGGGATCCGCCTGTTGATACGACCAGCTTGAACAAATCCTTCTCTTACCTGTACAGGAACATCTCACCTGCTCATAAAGAACTGGTTGCTACCTGTGCACGCATGCGCACAAGCCTGGAATTCGCTTAGGTAACTTACTATGTTCTTAGCTGTCTGAGTTGTTGATAGATTTACAGCAACCGAAGTCTCCACATAAACACCAGGTTGCCTCCCCCTTTCATTCCCCGTACTACCAGCTATTTATTGCTCAGGGGTGGGTGATCTCCTGCATTGATGAAGTCAAGTGCTATGGTGATAATGGGGCTGTGAGACCCCCTATGTTTCTAAATTACAATCTAAAGTTAGGTGTAAGTCAGTGCACATTACTATGAAATTTGCAGTCATTTCCTAAATATTTTTGCCATATCCTCTACTGTGGAATGCCCTTATTTTTTTACTTGCTTACCAATGCCCCCCTCCACTCCCCTGTTATCCTGCATCCTTTCTGTCACAAAAGGCATGGTTTGTATAATGAAACACATCCCAATGGTACATTACTGCCGGGTACATTATTAAGGCAATCCTAATGCAATAAACCCTTACTTTATGCCTGATAGGAGATCTACAGACAGTAAATACAAAACAGGCGCTGTTTGCTTTGTGCTAAATACACTGATTGTTGACTATAAAACAGTTATGAGCTTGTGATCTTGTGTTCTGCCTTCCAGTAAAAAATAAGTGAATCGCAAAATGCTATGTGACTATTACTGAATGGGGTAGGTATGTATATAGAGAGATTACAACCCAGCTACACACTACATGAGGACTGGAGACATAGAGAAGCAGACAATCCAATTTCATGTTACCTTTGTAGTTGTTCTGGGTAATTACCCCATATTTGTATTATTCCAGTCTTCCTTTACAAGTTTTTCTTCATTAGTGGATAAACACGTTTAGCTAATGTGGAACTACAAATGCAAGCAGTCTCAGTTGGAAATGTGAAAAAGCACCAGTTTTGGACTTTTTACCGGTTATTACAGTATTTAAATTATATATATATATATATATATATATATATATATATATATATATATGATAAGGAATACATATCTTTAATTCCACGTTTAGCACAACTACTCCCGACATAATTAACCCTCCTCTAGAAATGAAGGAAATCTAGTCCACTATTCACCATTTTCTTGGTAAAACTTTTGTGCCATTCATCAAAAAACCAGAACAAAGTTATGACAAGCTTTAGAGCTGCGCTGAATATCTTATTATTATAGACACAATCAGCAAACTTCACTATTCTTCTGCTAGTTGTGACTTCTTGTTCTCTGTTTCACCATTCAAATAATTAGTACACTGCAGACAAAATCTATTATTACTTTATTATAATATACTGGCCTCCTGGGATGCCCCACAGGTATTGTCTTATGACTACATGAGAGCAAAGAGCTCCTATCAAACTAGTGAAGAGGAGCATGGAGCTTCCCTATTGTATACACAGGAGTGTACATTACTCAGAGAGAGAAAGGCTGGGAGAGGCTCATAAGTAATGAGCCATGAAGTATACTATTCACACCACATCAACCAATCGATTTCAGGACAGAGAGAGCTGCAGAAAGTATAGGCATTCGATGGATTCACTCACCTGTACAGAACACTCGTGTACCTATATATCTGTTGTGAATGTACATTCATTAATTATATATGCACTTGATTCCAAAGTGAGTTGGAACATAAACTTACTTTTATAAAGTTAACACTGGGGCTGAAAATACAGCAACAAATAAATTAAACATACCATCTATTTAGTATTTGAAAAATATATTTTTCTTAATAAAATACAATAATATTAATAATGCAACAAATATTAACAAAAATACAATTCGGTAAATAGTTGTAAATGTTCTTTTCAGCACAAACAGCAAATGAAGCAACACAAATTTTTAGTGATATGAAATTTAAAAAAATGTTAACCAGCGAAAGTTACAGGATTATACTCTAATAATAAAAACGACATAGTACAGGAAAATGTATGACATGAATTCCTTATTGTAAGGCTATCTATTTATCTAACCAAATCTGAATATTATAGAAAATAGCCAATAAATAATGAGTGATCTATTAAATATTAAATACAATCTGTAGACGCTTACTTCTCTCTAAATTTGATAGTCTATACTTCAACAGGTGTTTAGAAGCAAATCGCTATATCTGCACACTGTTTACAAAGCAATGCAATCATCAAAGACATTAATCTGCACTTATCAAATCCTGAAATGACTTAATCTGCCTTGGGGGGAAATAACTTATCTACATAAAAAACAGGTTTTCTAATGTTCTGGATTACCCTTTTTTGTTTTCAGAACCGAATTTATGGCAGCTGCTAGCAATACAAACACAATACAATTATACTAGAATAAATAACAATACAAAATAAATATATTATATTTAAAAAATAAAGCATTATATATTAGTAAAATAGCTGCAGTTATTTGCAGCGCACAAATAGCTGCACAGGTAAATGGACTGCAAATATTACCAATAGAATACTTGTACTTGTACCTCTTCAGCTGTTTAAGTTTGTAACTCCTATTACAAAAACTCTCCAAAAAATGTAGAATTGGGTTGTGATCCACGAAATAAGAATATTTTTAGCACGTTTAGTTAACAAAAATAGTAATAATTAAAAAGGAAAAAAAACAAGTAACTTTCTGAATTTCCTAAAATCTGAACTTTACAGCAGTGACTAGATTTGCGATGTGAACATTTAAACAACAGAAAAACCTTGCAGCACAAACTGAGGCATTGATCTGCGTCCTTAAACTGCAAGATTTATGGGAAACCTAATATTGTGTTTAAACATCCAGATCTAAAATAACGAATTTATCCAGTTTCCATCTTAGCAGTTTTCCTTGTACTGAATGAGAAAACCACGTGCTAATATTACTAGTATTTTACTAAACTTGCAATATCCTGGGGAGTGGTTAGTAGACAGAGGAACATACATTCACAGCAGTAGCCACAGGCTAATGCCACATCTATAACTCCAGCTACTTTGTAGACTTTGCACAGAGTTTCTTTGTTTTTTTTCAATTCGACCACTATAATTTTTGGTTGTGTTATAAATAAACACAACGGCAACGAAACATGATGGGAAAAAGTACATTAAGATAGTTTGGTGCAAAACTTCTCCAGATATCATATGGATTTGACATGTTTATTGCTGAGGTGCTGGCGTGTGATTGTGCATGGAAAGCATGTAAATAGCTAGCATGTGCTCAGAGTTCTTTTGATACTTATTAAAATGTTCATGGTTTGGGGTGATATATGGCTTTTGTTTGTAAATTAAAAACGGGGGTATTCAATGAATGGTATAGTATTGAGATGAAGGGGGAGGAAAATGACTAAATAAAAGCCATGCATTACTTTGGTATAGGCAACTTTTGTAGAAAATTAATAAAGTGAAAGAGACATATTTCTGGATTATTTGGTGTAGGGGTATAATTACACACATACACCCCTGTTAATCATTGATTACTGGTCATTTATTTATCACAAGGAAACTCCATATGCACAATATGTTCATTAAATGAATAAAGTTGGGAAAATGTTTTACCTCCTTACTGTCCTGTAGTCCTGAGGCTATGGGGTAGGTTTACTAAAGAAATAGAGAAATTTCATTTTGTAAAATGCATGTTTAGCTAGCCCAGTGAAAGCAGTGATTTTGTGTTCTCTTTATTAAAACAATGAAGTGCAAGAAAAATTCAGTTTTTAATAATATAAGTTTTTTGCTTGCATAGTCTGAACACAGCTTTATATTATTTACTAAGCCAGGTGTACATACACCATGTAAAGTGAACATTTACTGTAGTAAGTTAACAACCCATGTTAGATATTATATTAACCCTAAAGTATCCTCAGCTTCATTAAAGTGTATAACTCATCTGTATACCATGAAAGGGTCAAGCTACTAGGAATAATGACTGTTCACTTTCTTAAAACAATTTTTTTACTGTCTGGGTACTCAGAGAGATTCATCCTCCTTTATGTCCTGGTTACCATTGTCAACGCAATTACAAAGAAATAATTGATTTCTGCAAAGGTGAAGGGGGTATGGGGTGCAGGCTGCTGCTGAACTGATCTTCAACTCTATTTTAGTCTTTTGTAAAGTAGAAAGTTTTTAGACCCACTGTCAAGTTTACCTTGCTATGCTGCACTAGAGAGATTCACTCCCCACCCTGAACTAAGTTACTTGGTGATAAAATTACTAAGATAGAATGAAGAATGTACTTCAGTAAAAAAATGAGGGGCAGACTAGTCCTTTTTTCAGTTTTGGATATAGCAAGGATAAATAGACCCCCAGTCGTGTTTTTATTGCTGTCTCTGTCCCTTATAGAAGAGTCTCCATTCAACATCACTATAGTAGCTTAGATACAAAATCAGCGGAATTTCAATATTTTGATGTACTATCAGAGCAATAGGTGAGTAAAAAATTCTCCATGTGAACACTTCTACAAGGGACAATATTCTGTGATGAAAATATTGTTCTCTTTCTGCTCACTTGGTTGGACATACACTAAAAATATAAAATAAAAATTAACCTGGGTTTTTTTCTAATATTGGCATGTCTTCTTTAAAGGTAACTTACTGAACATGAAATGTTACTGTTGTAAAAATGTGGCCTTGGTCTTCATGATAAATAGTCATTTGCTTCACCAGATCAGAAAAATATTTGCTGGCCTAAATAAATAAAAAAGATGGAAACATTTCTGTATATTTCAGGAAGAGTTTTGCAATTCCCATATGTTTTTCTGTGTTCAATATTCAGCTCCTGTTTTATATTGTGCACTCTAAAAAGTTTGATAACTGCATATTCCTTTTTATTAAAGCCATTCTCCAAACAGATAAAAACATACAATCCAATAACTTGTTTAGGTTATATATTGTATGTTTTATATCAGGCCCCAGTAATCCCCTGCAGAGCAGCATGCAGACCCACAGTAGCACTAGTCAGGGAAATCAGGATATTACAGCAAAGGAATAATCCTATAACTTTAATGCTTCTCCATCATTATCATAGGATGGGCATGTCCTAACCCTTGGACCAGGCTCTATGCAATAATTGTCTCTGAAACAATCTAGATCATTTATTAATGTCAGAGACAATCACAAATGTTCGTCTTAGGCTACAAAAATCGAGTATTTGCACACAGCTTAAAGTTTGTGCAGTCTGCAGCAGTGGTGCAGTACATGGTTTTGCTGTCTGCAGAGCTGCATGGACCATTGAATTTGATGAACATAATTAGGGATGAGGTTTGAGTGAACCAGAACTTGAGTTAAGAGTGAAATAGATGTTTGTAGTTTGCCTCAAAGGCCAACTTATGTGCAAATTCAGGCAAAACTTGAAAAAATATATAATATTCTGTCTGACTTTTCAGCTGAGGTTTTAGCAGGGACCTGGGATGGTTTTAGATGAAATGGGGACAGGGGCATAAACTGGGGTCCCAAAGACACAGCATCTCATCTCCTTGCACCCCTGTCATTCTGTAAATTGAGGCTCTGAAGAAGATAGGGGTCACGAGCCATTACACAATTTGTCCTCACCTCCCTTAAAAGCATGTTACAGTGACCAGTAATGGGGGCCTTTTGTCTGCATCCCCAACTGTATGTAACGTTGAAGACTTAAAGTCTTTTTTTCATTGTTTTTTTTTTTTTTTTTACGTTTCACTGTTTTTTAGCTAGCTTAAGTTTCCATTTTTGTGGGGGTATATTTTGTTTTATTCTCTCATGCTTTCTTTTTCTGGGTGCTCAGCATGTTTGTGACCATGCAAATCATGTTGCTTCCCTTTGTTTGCAGCAGGTCACTTGGCATAGTGTGCTTCAATTCCAAAGCGGAAATTAAATTGCAGACAATTTCTCTACTATGTAAAGTCAGAGGTTCTCATCCAGAGAATCCAGCCAGGTCACATCCAGAAATTTCATTCACAGATCACATCCAGAGATTTCATTCACAGATCACATCCAGAGATTTCATTCACAGATCACATCCAGCGGCATATCAATTTTCATTCATAAGTGAAGAGTCCTAGCTGTGTTTTTTGAATGGAAACTTTACTATAGCTTTTAGATCTCTTGTGGCTGCTGCTTCAACTTAGGCCTATCACAGCTTGATAAAATAAAGACGGGCATTATAGCCCAAAGTACATAAAAGGCTGTTTTTTAAGTTGAAATAAATAATACTTCTGTATGTAAGCCAAGCTAATTATACTAGAAATGCAGTCCAACAGCCAAATATGTGCTGCCAGTGTAAGCTGCTGCTAAGACTGTTAAAACTGTACTGTTCCATATCACCACATGATATTATTTGAGGGCTTCATGTATTTACAATGTTGCCCTTGAACCAGCAGGAAAAGAACCTCTCTCCTCCAAAAAGAATTTCTTCCAGATCTTTTTAGCAGTGATGTGCCACCAGGACAATGCCTCACTCCCCATTGATTTTATTTTAGTAATTTGCCTACTAGCTCTAAAAATTGGAAGAACTTACCAACAAAGATTGCTAGACATTTACATAAAAATCTTTTGGCAGGGAGATGGTTCATCTTTACTCCATGGATTTAAACTTTAAACAAGCTTGCCAAGTTTATACATTTAAAACAAATGAATGCATTAAAAGCTTGCAGGTATAAGCATACCCACAGAAAACTTTTATGCATCAGTTATGTAAAAAAGTTTTTTTTTTTTACGTTTTTATTACATAATAATTATGGCTTATATGGATCATATTTATGGTTAGAATTATAAATAATTAAATATCTTTATGTACTGTATAGAACCACCGGAAATAGCCTTCTCACGGGATGAACAGCCACAACTGTTTGGAATAATCAGATTAATTGTCTATTTCCCTGGGAGCCAACGGTTGGCAATTTCACAAGATCAGATTGGACAAGAATAATCTTGTCTGTTGGTGGATTTTGTTATGTGAGTCACAGAGGGCAGTATCCCTAATGTGCAGTTCTAAAGCTTGTATTCAGGTTTTCAAGTTTTGAGAAGGGAATGGTTAAAGCATCAGTTTTTATGTATTTGCCCCACAGACAGTGATGGTTGGATGCCTGTTCCTACATAGGTGGTACCTGTTCAGGTGCAGACAACAGCCAGTTACTGCCCTGATGCCCCATTTTTGGCCTATGGGATATTGTGGTGCTTTTTGGGCAGGTAGCTTTTAGGTGATTAAATTGCTAAAGAAATGAGATTAAGGAGAAATTTGGGAGTGCTGAAAGTGTGAGAGATAAAGGCGCCCGGGTCAGAGTTTAACAAGACTATCAGGTTCACCAAATTTCAAACAAGATATTCCATGGCAAACTGAACCCAGACAGATTTACCCATCATTAACATTCAATAATAAAAACCTAAAAGGTGTTCTAACCCTTCCCACTCTATCCAAAACTTTGAAGAAATCTTTGGCTACAGATATACTTTAACCTCTTGATTGGTATTCATTATAGCATACACAGAAAGTACGTTTCTGGGAATAATTTCCAGTGTATGTAAGGTCTGCTTTAGAACAATGCCGGTGCCACTGAGAAAGTGGAGTTGATTTACAAAACTTTTAAAGCACATTTACATACCTTATTGAAAAAGGTGTGTTCACTTCAGTCATCCAAATATTTGCAAAGTAGAGCCCTGCTTTTAAAATTCTGTATATGAATGAAAATTAAAATGTAAAATAGATGCACTGCATTCATCAAATTAAATGAACAATTCATTGTTTTTCAGGCTATTTTGCATATATATAGTGCATGGGTCATATGTATACATTTCATCAAACAACTTATCTGAGAAATATGTTTTACCTCCATAGATTATTATTCTTACAATGACTTAAGTAATGTCATATAGTAATGCTGTGATTAGGGAGGCACACAATTAGGTACAATACAGATTTCTCTAAACAAAGCTATATCAGGCATTGAGGACTTGCCTGCGGGGTTTTACATGTCATAATCAGGCATTTTAACTTAAAAGTTGATTGCAGGATAATTTTTTGACCAGGGATATATTTTTTACACACAGCACATGAATGTGCCAGTTGATCACATTGAAAAATCTGTGTTCCCATTAATACTATTTATCCACAGATAAGCTGGTACAGATGTGCCAAAGGCCTGGTACACAGGGGAAGATCCACTGCCACTTTCAGTGACTGATTTTTTTCAATAATTTATTGTTCAAAAAGCCTCAAAACACAACACTCATTTGTACAATATTATACCCCTCTGATCTTTTTTTCTACCAAATTTTTGTAAATGCAGAAAATAACAACTAAAGAGAGTTTAATAATGTTTACTATACAACATAAAAAGGAGGCATTATGAATTTTAACTAAGGCACATATTGCCGGTTTACTAGCAAAACAACATTAAAAACAACTATATAATGAGTGCACATTACAACAAAAATTGAATATATTGATAAAGATTTACCAACAAGTCAGATTGCTTCATAACTGATCAAAGAGAGAACAATTGTTAGATTATGATTAGTTGAAAGCAGATTTTGCTTTAGATTAACTACAGATCCAATGACAAATAGATCAGAAGTAACAAACCTGCCTTAGTGTACCAGCCCTAAGTGTGCTCCCCTACCTCCTGAATAGTCATGAACATGTAGGGTTGGATGACCCGGGCACATATAGTGTTTATTATACCAGTGAGTCAGGCTGTGAACAAAGTAGGTAGAACGTCTGCCCTTCATAACAAGGCTATTTATTTTTACAGGGAATTGCATAGTTTTTTCTTCATAACCTTTATCTCCTTGGGGCTCTGTACACATACAAAGAAAGCATTTGTTATTTTCTGTTATTCCCCCCAATAGGAAAGCTGGAAACTCACTGAATGAGAGCAAAGTTTTTGCAAAATTATTTCAGAACTATGGGTATGATAAGAAACTCTTACAACAGTTAGAAGTACCTGTTATCACACCTCTACACATGTCACTTGTCACATAAGATGTTTGGCTTGGTTGCATTGCTTGCAGTCGCTGGTTTATGTGTGGAAAGTCAGTACTATGCCCCCATCACGCTTCTTTTACCAATATCTGGCTAAAAACACATCCATCTGTGTTGTAGCCCTTTAAAGAACTGATGAATTTGCCTGCAGTAGATTTCTTCTGCAAAGATTATGCTTCTAAATATTCAGCAATTGCAAAGTATCCCTTGAACATATAGGAACAAACAATTTTAGAATCACCAAATCCTGCAGCATCCATTTACATTTTTAGGCCGATATCTAGCAGACTCAGAAGCTCAAAGCCACTAAAATCAGGTGTGCAAACTGAAACTGGCCATGTGGTTAAAGGATCCTGGAGGCATTTGGCAGGGAAACACCAGATAAGATCTAAAATTGGAAATATAAAACTGAATTAGCATATAGAAAGCTGGTTCAGAACACCTGGGCTGGATTTTGAGGTATAGTCGGACTGCCCTACGTCTACTATGAGGGTCAGCAACAGGTTGATCCTGATCTACCTGTCCATCCAGGCCATGTGATGGGCAAAAAACAACCCCACTGTGTCAGCATTGGTGCAAGATTGGGTGAAGAGGTGCAGAGGGATGCAGGGCTAAGCAGTGCAAGCGCCAAGTACATGGATGAAGGTTGATGGGGGATAAGAGGTTAACAATGCACAACACTGGACAGGTATGCAGTAGGATGTACGGTAAGTGCTCAGACAAAGTAACAGCTATAAATTCTATGTGCATTAAAGCAAATTTAAAGAGACGTTTCAGTTTTTAAGGAATAATTTGCAGAGGTTTCTTGCTTGTGGACCAGTAATTGAAGCATATTTTCTGGTCACAAGAATTGTAATATACGTGTGCTGTGTAAACAGCGTGTGGGATCAAGTTTTCTTGTTTAACTGTGCTTCCTTAAGACCTTCCCACTGTCAGCATCAGTAACTTTGAAGCTCTTACAATGAAACTCTGGGGTTTTTGGAGACCCCATCAGAGTCAGGTGGTCTGTTTTTGGGATAAGTTGAAATAACTTATGTGTGATTGCTGCTAGAACTACATCTGTCCCAATGGTAATTTATCACAAAAACAGAATCTGAATGATTCAGATATGTATAATGGTGGTAACTACTAGTTTAGATACTGTCCATGCTCTGTGCAAGTGAACAGGAGAATTACGAGGGAGCAAAATGTCTTTGTTTTCTCAGAGGCCATGCAAATAATTGGTCATAGAGAACTTGATATTCACAATAATTTGCATACATAATTCACGACAGCTTTGATTTTACTACATACAAAATGTACTAATGATGACTTCTCAGATGTGGCTATGGTTATGCTAGCAGTCGTAAATGCATGTGAAATTAATAAAGAAAATAAAGGAATGAAAGTTATGTTGAATGGTGCTGATTTACTAAAGGAGGATCACTAATTACTTAAAGCTAAAGGTTGGTTTTGCCCCTAAATAGGCTATTTTCAAAAAGATCCCATTGAGCCATCTCTACAACTTGGACATTTATGGGAATGATGCTCAAGGGAGGAGGGAAGTAAGGAACCCTTACAGTGTTTGGGTGATTCTTTTCCTAAATGGATTGCAAATGGAGAAATACTGACTTTTATGTGTTCTTGGAAATTGATGCAATAGTATGACAACAGTTGGGACTTTCTATTGAAGGCCCGCTTTCTAAAACTTTCATAAACTGCCTAATGTCAAAGAGGTTTAACTAACAACAATGGATGGATAACTATGTAAATGTTTTGGGAAAAATATCTTAGTTATCTGATATATCAAAATACAAAATGCTAGAAATAGGATGACAGCTTAGTCAGAGCAACCTGTTGCACAGCAAATGTCAAGTATTTCAATTTCTGTACAGGTGTGTAATAAAATACCTGCCAATTGTTAGTTGTTGATCTTTACATATAAGCATATTTGTGGAGAATGTGTGGAGGGGTATTCTGACCCTACTAAGGTATAGATGACATTAGGGAAGACAATTTGATTTCCAGACACCTCACTCACTCATACTAGAAACAATCACATAAATATAAAGAATGCAGATATTATATTCCAGTATAAAAAAATACAAGCTACACAAGTTACAACTTTGTGAAATATGTGCACAATGCTAGAACTAGGAAATAGTATCTTCTAGGTCAGTTCTACGTTTGTCTTATACAGGAATATTTCAGGTCATTAAAGTCTGAGTAAGGTGTTGTTTTATTTTCTTTGACAGTTAAAAAGAAATATTGGATGGATTGTCAATGGGTGGAGTTGCCTAAATACCATTGATGTGAATTTTTGCTTTGATGCGGCTGCTTTTGCTTCTGTTGGCAGTTTCTAATTTAGTCATGCTGTGAGAATGCTGAAAATGTTTTGTAAAGTTACAATGTCCTCAAAATAATGTCCTTCTACACAAAGCTCAAGTTTTGGTTAAATCCTAAAACTGTAAACATAATCATTACAGCACACAAAGGAGTCAGAGGTGTATGGGTCAAGTAATATGGACAGACTTCATAGAACAAAACTGCAATACATTATAATATACTGTGTTCTGCTGGCCATACATGTTACTGATTTCACAGCCTCATGTACATTTATAATCAGCTATGTAATGAAGGTGGCTTTCTTATTGGTTATCAACTAAGTGGATTGTTCAGATATGATATTGGGTCTGATTTAATAACGTTCTCCAAGGCTGGAGAGGATACACTTTCAGCAGTAAAGCTGACTGATCCAGCAAACCTGAAATGGATCTGGTCTAGGATTCAAAACATTTGCATTACAAACATAGCAAATAACAAATGACTTCGAAGAAGTCCTTTCAAGGTTTGGTGGATCACCCAGCCTCACTGATGAAAGCCTTTGAGAGCTTTATTAAATCAGGCCTATTAGTATTGGTAAACCTAATGCAGATCACAAACTAGTAGTTTTTACTGATATTCCCTTGTTATTGATCATTTACCTTAATTTCCCACTTTCGATAGAATCGATTCTCAATATTTTAATATAACAATTGTCAGAATTTTCCTATTGTAATACATATCAGGACGCACACCTATGGCATGCTGGTTGCCAGGAAGCTCTACCTGCTGTATTCAATGTAGAGTATATTAAAAAAAATATTAATATATACATATAAAAATAAAAATAATAATTATATATATAGTTTTGCTTAGAATGGGAGAGATTACATTCCCTTTCAGTTGTATTGCTGTCTGTGTCTCCATCAGACAGATCGAACCTCTTTAATTATACTGTGACCATTGTCACACAAACAGAAAGCGTACAAGAATGTCTAAAACCCAACATTTAACAGTTGTCACCAGCAAGGAAATCTTATATTGGGCACATTCTGGTAACAGCTTTTAAAAGATCAATTATCCTCATTTTAGAGATTTCCTCTCATTCCCTGTTGTTTCATTAAAATAGAAGGAAAATGGTAAATCGCCCCAATAGGGTACAGACACCAAAATAATTTAGCAGGCAGTTTCAATTATACTATATATATTTATCTCAAATTAAAATCACAGTTTGGGCCATACATATACTTTAAAACAAAGAAGTTTTTTTTTCAATAAAATTTACTTACTGCTGCCACTATTTTAGTACCGGCTGGTTTGGGAGTTTTTGGGAACTGTTCCCATACCAAATTCCTATCCTTTGATAATGCATCATATTTTATGTGCAGTGTAAATTTCTACCTAACTAATAAAGTCAGTTTTGCCGAGACAGACAAAAATCAACCGGTGGTTGAAATATTTAAGTTGACTGGTCAAAATAGTACAACAGTTTCCCTCCAATGCTGTTCCTCTTTTTTCCAAATCTTAACCATCAGATCATGTGATCCCAGTTAAAGATGAGCATTGAAATTCAGATCAGCTTACCCTCCCCTAGAGTATTTACATATGCAGTAGGTCCACCTAAAGTAACAGTTGAAACTGGATGTCTACTTCTGATCTGATATCTTTATAATTATCTAAATTTACTCTTACTGTATCTACTGATCAAAAAATGAATGTCTTCCATTACTTATTCACAATAATAGCTTTAACTAACCAAAATGTATTTAACCAATAGGTTTCTGATACAAATTTTTTTTTTCCTTTTATCTTATTTTTAGTTGTAAGCCCAGATCCTCGGGTATAATGTTGTGTAATATTTATTTGATTGCCATTTATTATTTATATTTTCGAAATTGCAAAATGCAGATACATATAAATATATATTTTTTCAAATAAATATACATAGTATTTAAATAAACTTCATTACAAATTCATAAAGAACCCAGGGGTCTTGAATGTGGCTCAGAAAGGCTAAGACCCTCTGGCACAGACATATCATTAGGTATGCCTGCACATTAGCTGGCTTTTACTGTTAACACAAGCCACAGAGTCTTTTGTGCTACTGAATCCACCACTCCTTTCAAACAATGAAGGCACATTTTTGCTTCATGTGTGTCTCTGCTTTGCTCATCTTTCCTTTGAAACTTGTTATCAGAACTATCTGTTTCAAAGCATTTCCAGTAGGCTTGGTAGCCAGTAACACCCACTGTGTCTCCAAAACAATCAGTTAGGTTTAGTAAACTCTACATTTGCAATTTAATTAACAGAACACATGTAAATTCATAGCACAACCTCCTAAAACAAAAACTGCAAAAAATAAACTGGAGGTTTGGTACCTACAGACTGTAATTTTTTCAAACCCTGTCATTTATGGAACGATTTTGGAAAATTAGTATGGTTTTAGGTACTTCTATGACCCTGGACTTCAGTTTATGGTCATGCCTGTTTGGTGAAAAGTTGATGGGATGGATTTCCTGGTCAGTCACTTTTGTATTTCCCGAGACAAACCAATACTGAAACCCCCTCTTTTGCCAACTCTCCATCCTTCAGGTACAATTGAGCAAATTCTCCTAATAATGTGCATGTCTTAGAAAAAGCTTTCAATATTAAGATCATATAGAGGCCAGGTCATGCATGAAAACCGGCTGCTGCCTGGCCACTTTTCTCTTAAATATTCCTTTATGTGAAAAATACCATATTTATTTAATTTGGCTACATGTGCATGACTGTGGTGGGCACATAAAATTGTTAGCTATGGGGAGGGGAGGTAAAAACTGGACTGAATAAATTGAATATGTTAGTATAACATTTGTATGTGAAACAAATATTCTGAGCAGTTATAAGAAGCAAAGTGCAATTATCTGCACAAACATGCACAGATCAGGACATCAGATACTTCTGATCAGCTGGAGGTGGCCCAAACTGCAACAGATTTGACTATCCATGATGATTGTCAACTTTAATGATTGCAAGTATTTAAAGCCTAAGTAAAAAAAAAAAGGTGTTCTGGATCTTGCTACATCCTTCATTTATCCACTTTCATCCCGGCACTTCTTCTTTCTTGTCTTCCAGCTTCTACCTATGTCACCTGATCTCACACTACGCTCTAAATGGCAAATGCGGGAGATCTGCATTTTTCTCCCCCATTGAAGAATAAGCTACTTCTTCTGTTGCAGGGCAAATTAAATAAGTCATCATATGTGTTGTGCTTGATTTAATAAAGCTCCCCAAGACCAGGGAAGAAAGACTATCATGGGAGATCCTAGGCAATCCAGAAAACCTGTAAATAACAAATGATTTTTGGAAAGCTATTCCAAGTTTGTTGGATCACCCAGGATCTCCCATGTTAGTCTATCTTCTCCAGTCTGTGAAAGCTTTAATAAATCAGGCCCATAGTGGTGTGATTATAGGCCTGTACATTTTACACTGATAATTTTCTAAACTAATATTGAGATGCTTTTAAAGCTGACAGAAAGCACGTAGATGGACTGCCTATACTAAAAGACAATCAGCCCATGTATAAACACACTGTATTGAAATTAATTAGGGTCAGTAACCTGTTGGCTGTATTAGCTTGCACTTTGCACTGCTTTCAGAACTAACTTTGAAAGAAACCGGCAACTCCCACTCATCTTCCACCTTCCAGATCTTCATTTGTACAGCTGTGTCCCATGCCAGTGGCTTTTCTTCTGGGTTCGACACACTGTTCTTAGGGAGCTACAGTATGGAAATTCTCTGTGACACCATTGTGGTTATAGTAGAATGCAAGTACAGCTGCTCAGAGCAGTGTTGTTATCTGAACAAAAGGTTCTTACTGGTTCTTGTGACTTTGTGACACATTATTGACCATTAGGACAAATTCAAGGGCTGCAACCTGTATCAGCAGTGCATCAAAATCCAAAATTCCTTTTGGATACCTGGTTAGATGTTACTACTCGGTTGAACATACTAATTTCATACTAAGGGCTGACATAAATGTATGGTGCCATGTGAGAGCATGGGGTCTATCTATGTTATTATATGTAAATATCAGATTTGCATTTTTATTGTAAATCCTCCATTTTTAAGAAAAAGAAGTCATCATAGTAACAACTACTACTGCTCTCTTTCACCTTCATCTTCATTACACTACTGAATCATATATTCTGTAAAAGAGTTTACATTGCCGTATATCTGCTCTATCAAAAGCTCTGAAGTGAGTCCAATGCATTCCCGTATGTTACAACAGTAATATAAATCTATTTTTACACATCTCATTGTTTCCTTTTTTTTACATTTACATGCAAAAGTATTCAAATGCAAATTTTCTTCCCTTATATCTGGTATGTCATTTGTTTCTCTTTTTCAGATTCCATAGATACAGTATTCCAAGATGGACACCAATTTTGAACAGGGAATTTCTGGAGAATGAAGGGTTGTAGAAAAACTTTTTACATGAAGCAGCTTCCTTTGTTGTATCCTTTGTTTTAATTTGTGCCAAGGGAAAGAGCAACTCACACAGGTTAAGACACTCACTGACTTACTAATGCTCATCCAGAATGCTTTAAATGGCATGTATCAGTATTAGTTGTAAGGACCTGTCAGAGAAGTGCATATTCGATTTGTACTTTGGATTTTAGAACCATGTTTAGTTGTGTGTATTAGACATGTTTATATCAATAGCATGGAGATTGGCAAGGCTGCCTTGGGTTTATTTTATTGCAGGGAGATTGGTTCACTGGGGAAATGATAAACCTGGCTAAATGTTGCTTTGGCAGTGGCATGCACTCTCTTGGTCATCTTGTGTTTTTATCTACCAAATTACTCTGTTCCCTTAATATTTCGCTTCCATTTTGCATGTCAGAAGGAATATATATATATATATATATATATATATATATATATAGGATTTTTGTATAATGAGATCAGAAAGTCAGGAAACTGTGAGATGTTGAGATACCTTTATGTGTTCTAAATGGGGAGACATTCGGGCTCCTAACTGCTATATCTAAACCACCTGTATAATATTAATCAACAGATTATCATAGTTACATAGTTACATATCAGGTTAGGTTGAAAAAAGACAAACGTCCATCAAGTTCAACCACTAGGGAAATAAACATATGCCAGATAACAAACCCTATAAGACATAGTTGGTCCAGAGGAAGGCAAAAAAAACCCTGTTACAATCAATCTCATCATTAATATTATTGTATTGAAAAATGTTGAATGTAGAAGAAACACTACAATTAGAATTTTCTATGCTGGTGGTAGCTTAGTAGAAAAGGGGATCTCTCTCCTAATATTAGGGATCAGCAAGTAAGATTCATGAAATTTCCTTGCAATTTCATCACATTACGGTCACATTACACAGTAAGTTCTAGTGTAATGCATATTCTTCAAGAAAGTGATGTTTATTTTTACCATGCAAATAGGTTGGAAGCACAAGTCAGTTGTCTTCCCTGCCACTGATTTAGACAAATATAAATTATATATATATATATATATATATATATATATAATATATTAAAGTATATATATTTATATACATCTATAAATACATGGTCTGAGCACATGGATTGCAATGGACTGGGTACTTTGGCCAAAGAAACAACTATTGTTAATATTATAGTCACATTTGCAGTAGGTACTTTCTTCCTTCAAACCATGACTTTAATAAACCTGTTTCCACTTTTCTTGGAACACATCTAACTAATCATAATTCTCTGTTCACACTGGTGCCAATATACACAGAACTCATTCCTGTTTCCTTGTGCAACAAAGACCCATGTGAGTTTATAAACTCACAATTGCTATAACTGGAGTCTAAATGAAAGAAAATAAAGCAATAACACAGGGCTGAATGTTCATGAGATCATGTTTGTACAATATATCAACATATTTGTTGATAATATATTACTTTCTTTTTAAAACACCAGGAGAATCAAATTAATCTAATATCTTTTTGCCAGTCTAGCAAATTAAATACAAACAATAATCTTATTTGGTCTAGATCAGGGGTGGGCAAACTTGTCAATTTGGCAGAGGGGCCGGGTCGATGGCAGAAAGGGCGGGGTTATGACACAACCCGCCCACTCTCGCATCGCAGGCTCAGATCCGGGGATGCGTTCCGCGGCGGAGCCGGAGCCGCAGAAAACCCAAAGGGTCTAAGAAACATCCCCATTAAGCCGTATACGGCCTGCGGGCCGTAGTTTGCCCATGCCTGGTCTAGATTAATGATTTGTTGGGTCTCCCCTGCCAGTCAAATAAAATCTCTTCTCACCAGCACTCTCATTTTCAGCCAAATTTTTGAGTCACAAACCTGTTTTTCATCCTATTGTTCTAGAAGACAAGCCTGATATACTATTAACGCATCATTACCTTTAAAGACTTATTACACAGTGACACTTCACCTTATGGCTTACAAGAATAGTCTAATCTTGGGCACTGTTATAATGATGGGACCATTAAAGAAACGATGTACATGTAACTATTGTTTGTGACAGAAGCAAACTTTTGGTATTGACATAACATTGCGGGGAAATCAAGGACCAGATGTCAATAAGAGAACCTTATCTCTGCCACTTTTATGGCACCACCTGACCAGATTGTCACCTCAACAGACAAGTACTCTGGAAGCTATTGTTTTTTTTGTTGCAGAACTATCAAGAAGTAGAACTGGCTTTTCCTGAGTCTGCTAGACTCTATTTGGCTTTGTTGTCACTCCAGTACATGTGTGGTAATCTGTCAGGGACTTTTGTAGATATCATGGTGATTGAGAAGACTTTAAATGACCCTGTGTATAATGACTATCATCAAACACACATACACACAGCTTAACACTTGCAGAATACATATACATTTCCCTATACGTACTGATATTCACAACACTGGTGCAGTATGATATCACCATGTTACATTTAACATTGGCCTTTGAAAAGTAAACTGCTGTATCCTGTTATTACATCCTTTTTAAACGTTCATTTTAAAGTGTAGATGTCATTTTGCCTATTTAGAGAAAATGACAGGCTTTCTTGACAGGCCACCTTCCTATTCACTGATACATACCTTTGATGTGTTACTTCTCTGCTCCATTTGTCTGTCAGAGCCATTGGAAAACATGCCACTACTTCTACTACTATAAAGATATGACCCTTCCTTTTTCTCCCAGGATGTAATCAGGAGAGCTGAGTAGTAAGTCACCATGGTCATGTGGGTTGGCAAGAAGGTTGTCAATCCTGGGCATAAGTTTAGGCTGGTACAGAGCTTATACAGGATTCGATTTAGGGCCATTTAAGACCTGCAGTTGACCACAGCATTTTACTATATGTTCAAGCTCACTCTCTAATTCTACCATTCAAACCATCTGGAATCATTTTGCTCATATTTGCATGTGATTGCAGTTTCTTTGCAGTTGCAGAAAAGTTCCTGAAATTGACATATCACTTCTGTCTGTGAGATTGCATTTTCTCCCCTGAATGAGAAACCACACCACCAGTGCAAACGCAACTAACCTGCGGTGTAGTAAGTCACAGATTGTAATGCGCCTGGAAGAAGCTAACAGTGTGGTTTTCCACCTCCAATGTAAAAGGTGTTTTAGAGTGCCAACCGATAAACAGGGATGAGGGAATGTGGAAAAGTTGAGCATTGATGGGTGCAAGTTGGCCTTTCAAAAGTAGCTATCTTTTTGCCCTGATTGGGTAAGGGTCAGGTTAATTCAGCAAACCTGGAATGGATTGAAAACACTTGCCAATTACTAGCAAATTATTTTTAAGAAGTCCATTCGAGGTTTGTTGAATTACCCAAGTTCTCCAATGATAGTTTATCTTCTTCAGTCTTTTAGAGCTTTAAAAAATCAGGGTCATTCTCTTTATGCTGAAATCTTTGCAGTGATCATTTAGTTTTAGCTGGAGAAACAAAATATTCTTTTTATAAAAGAGCCCACACACTGCACCAAGCTAAATTTGCATCCTGATTCATCATCTTATACAACTGTGATTTGTCAGCTGGTTTCAGTAGTAAAATACTGTTTAATTAGCCCTGCTTTATATTTTTAGTGCTTAGTGGAATCCATTTCATGAGAAATCACAGAAAAGGCACATCAGTGACTCAGAGTCAGCACGGCCCATTATTTCTAATGTGGAATCACTTGCCAAGATGTTACTCAATACTTAGCACTTTACTTTGAAATTCTACACTGCACCACATTCACTGTACAGTAAGTACTTTACATAGCAGAGGATAACAAAGCAAATTCACTATAGAGCTCAATACATTTAACCATCAAGTCATAAGAAAACAAACTAAAAATGCTGCTGATAAAACTAGCATAGGCTCTCACTTTTTACTCCAGACTAGTGAAATGAAAACTAAGCTTTACAAAATGCGTTTTTAAGTAATGGCATATGTGGAATGCTGGCTGCTGAATTATTTATTGTACATGTCTTAAATTATTTCAGGTAGACAACATGTACGTTCACTGTACAAGTGGTTAATTAAGGTCAACAGGAACATACTTACACGACACACACCATTTAAGTCTGCATTGACAAAGAGCAGTTGGTGGTGTTTGTGCTTTGTTTATTCTACATTAGCCATCTGTGTATTATTGTTGTACATGAGTGTTTAATTATGTATTACAATTTTCTTTAAAGTTAAGCTTGTTGATATGAAAGTTTGCAGAATTGGGCTTATAGTAATAAATGTAGATAGGAGTGGTTGTAATGGGTGTAAGCTCACAATAATAGTGATCTATCTGCCTGCTGCCATTGTCAGGTGGTATGGATGGTTGGATTTGTGAAAACCATAGAACTGTGAGATGCAGGGATATCTTTATTTGTACTAAATATTGAGACATGCTGTTCTTGCTATATCCTAACCATCTGTATAATAATATTCACTTGGGTATTTTATAATAGTACTATTAATACAGGAGTATGTATTATAATTACCATTTAAACTGTTGATGTTAGGTTGAAAATAAAAGATTTTTCCCCTAATATTAGGGATCAGCAAGTAGCATCAAGTAAGTTCCAGTGTAATGCCTACTTTGCAAGAAAGTGTCCTTTAATGTTGTCATGTGGTGTTTTTATGAAAATATAGCCACATACCCCTGTTCTCAGTTTCCATAAATTTCATTTAGCCAATTAGGTATTTCCAGGTGTCATTTAAAGGGTTATATCATATACAGAATCATATACAGACAACCTCAACAACCAATAACTACTTTCCCATCCTCCTCCTTAAGTAAGACACTACAAGGGCATTTACCCCTTATTGCAGGGCTGCTACCAGGGAAGGGGGGAAGGAATACCTTTATACCTGGTCCTAATCAAAAGACTTTTAGATTTGGGGCAGGAGGGCCAGGAAGTTTACCTAATACAGAGGCCCATACATTTCTGCTGGCTACCCTGCCTTATTGTGGATGTATTTATTGTAAAGGAAAGGGACAATGTCTTGTAGAGAACGGCAGTCATCATTATTAAGGATCATCACTTTTTTCTCTAGCTGCATCACGCTGTACATTAGACAAGAGGTTTTCCAGTATTACAAGATATTTACTTACAGACATTACAAAATATGAAAACAACACCCAGAGCTTCACAACATAACTTCCTTAAATATACCTTTACAGAAATTACAATTACAACTCATGGCTCGGACCTGATTGTAATGATTCTTTTGTTTCAGGCTAATTACCTTAGCAGGATGTTTGGGTGCAGGGCAACCAAAGCAAAGCAAGGCAAAAAAGTGTTTACATTTAACCCACATTATGGTAATATTTTGCCTTAATATTTGCATGTAAAAAATGTCATTCTGAAGAATTTGAAACTGTCTTTCCTTTGATAAAAACACATATTTTAAAAGCAAATTACACTCCTATTGAAAATATTGGATAATACAATTTTTTTTTAAATTTGCCATTGTGCTATCAACATAATAATAAATATTGCAGTATTAGGGTGGTGTGGTCTTTTGGCTCATGTTCACATGAATGCTTATTTTTATATTGGCACCATTGTGGTACACTGCTTTCACCAAAGCTCTGGTTATCATTGAAATAAATTAGTGATACCAAATTTGCTACCAAATTGATTCCATAGACTTGAATGGGAAACTTTCCAACTTCAATCGCAAACCTTTGCAAAATGGTTAACAGTGTTCTGAGGAACAGCAGATGACCCAATACCCTTGGCAACATTTTACAAGAGAATGGCAACTGCTTACTAGAGCATTCAGCTCATAAATGGATGTCAGTATCTCGGCCCCTCTACTATGAGGTATGGTGAATAAAATTGAGTGCCTAGGAGCGGTCAACTGTGTGGTTGTCAACCACTGACTGATTTTAGCTTAACTTCAAAACCATAATCATTTATTAATGTGTCAATCAGCTAAAAAGATCATCACTTTTCAGGCTTATTACCACCTTTAAAATTAAAGCCATGTTTACATTTACATGTCCTTTTCACTATATTTATTAGGTTCTTATCAGAATGATCACCAATTTATAGATCATCAGTTTGTCATTAGAACTTTATTGGTCACAGTGAGGATCAGTGCTACTTTTTCAAACTTTCTTCAAACTGAAATATTTGCACCACTTTTTGGAATGTGGGGAACATTACCTCCTTTTAAATGAATGGTGTTTCTGATCATCACTTTGGAGCAGCCTCTCTCAAACGTGATCTCTCCTCACACAAGGGTGATAATAAAGCTATGAACAATTTTAAACTTATAAAAAAAGAATATTTCCTATTACTCATTAACTCTATGAATTTTACTGAGATTTTTACTTTTAAAAATATGCCATTTTTACAAAAATTCAGGCAAAGCTGAATTAGAGAAATTTGCTCATCCTATCTAATATGATCTGTGATCTTCAAGACTTTTGTCTATGTTTATTAAATAGTAATACATTACAAAAGTGAGCATATCAAGAATTCCCATCTCTATTCCTCCCTCTGTTAGGAAGTAGTAGATTAACCCCTTTCACAACTTAAATTTGTAGAATACCTTTCAGTTATTTATATAATTTGATATCCTATTTCAGAGACAGGAGACAACTGTTGGACAAAGTACTACAAAGCAATCAGTATTTTTTCCAATTATTATGGGATGATTATGGTGACTGTATATGTCAACATAAACCTGTCAACTGTAGATGTCATTGTTCATAATACATTGAAAAAGTGAATAAACTGTAAAGGGTAACATACCAAAATATGCTAAACTGAAAAATAATTCTGATATTATATAATATGATAATTATTCTGATTTTATTGCATACTGTATGTTTCACACAGTATGCATTAGAAGCTGGAGCAATTCAGATGGAGCTGCTTTATTTCCTAGCTGGAGTCTAGTTTCCAGCAAATTCTAGCTCTTTCCTTCTCAGCCTTACTGTCCCTGGCAAGCCCCTTTTGTTCATTGGATTCCAGTTCCGTACATATGATGATACCATGGGAAAGGAGGAACCAAAATATATGAAGATTAAAGTTTAGATGAAACCAATTTTTGCTCACGTTTTCTTTAAGGTATGATCACAGTTCCCCTTAGGCGGGAATAAAAGCTTTATTAACTCATCATCAAAAACAGCATCTGGTTTGCAGGATTTTCCAAATAGTTCAGCCCGAAAGACCAGATGGGCTTGTGCACAATTTGTCCTAACAACTGACTGTCTGGCAAAGTAAAGTGCCTGCAATACAATACTACCACAAACATAGAAATGGGGTTTAAAATATTAAAATGTGGCTAACCAGTTCCTCCTGTAAATTATATTTTAGTGGAAGATATTATTGATTTTGCATATATTTTAATATTTGTTAAAGAATAAAAACATAAATACATAGTGTGGTAAATATAATAATAAATCTGAATGTTTCCAAATTACATTTTAAGTCAGTAGGGGGAGCTCTAGACCCCTTTTCATTTATTCATCAATTATTATTATTTTGTATTATTATTATTATTATTTTGTATTATTAGTACTTTTAGCTGGTCTGTTGAAAACACTTTAGCAGCTCCCCTTTAAACGTACAACACAATTTAAAGATTCACAGGAATGATAACACCTTCCCTGCCTGGCTTTATGGTGTTAATCAGAGAGGCTGCTGCTGTGCTCTTTTTAGACAATATGTAATGCACTATGAATTCAGTGTCATGGGTGTAACCTGTAATAAATATTTATTAAATACCCTTGTAGTACTAGTAGTTTTTCGCCCTCCCAAGCTACTATGTTGTAAGGGTATTTATATGGATTTTCTCCTACAAACCAAAAACATATTCATACATACCAAAATCATATGTTGTTTGTGGACAGTACTTGAATATATTTTTGGCAACATGAAAAATATGATTGGTTGGAGATCCTTCAAACCTAAGTCTGTTTCTCCCACTGGTAAACCCAGCAAGGTGAATTTTAATACATATGCATTTAAGTAATGATTTGTTATCCATGTCCATGTATGAACACAGTAACAGGTGGTAGCATGCACTATCATATTTCACATGATTTGAGTAATGCACCAAACAAGGCAGAGAACATTTTATGTCAAGGTGAGTGACCTCTAAATAGGTCAAGCAGGAATGGTATGAAAATAAGAGACTGATGGCATGAAAAGAAAAAGAAAGCTGTCAAAGTGTCACTAGCATTACTTGATATGTTGATGGATCCTTGCACAAAATATCTGCATTGTATTTCATTTCAAATGTCTTGTAATGCTTTGAAGTTATGTTTGCTTTTGTTGCCAAAACAAATAATGATGATGATAATAATAATTGTGTTATGAATATTATTATCCTTATTATTTTGTGTTTCCATGAACAAGTTGATAAACTCATTTTAATAAATTAAAAACCAACACAAGTTGATTCATTAGGGCATTTGAGGCATCAGTAGAGAGAGTTCTTGTGCACCCAAAACAAGCATACACAGGCTATATATATATATATATATACACACACACACATATATATGTGGGAGTTGCTATGGTGTGTATGCTCCACTATCTAAATGACTGTCAGGCATGTAACAAAAAAAAAAAAATGATCTAACCACCGCTAGCAACTTTATTTGTGCATATTGTATACCACATAGGTATAAAGTTGTAAAGTTATAACTAAAGAGATTATACGAGACCTTATTTGTAAATAACTCTAATGAACCATGTACAGGAGAATATTGTACTGCACATGTGTATATCTTTGTGCACATTTGCAAATGTTCAAGCCCATGCCACCAAACAAATTTATATACACAGGTAATTAGAACAGAGATTACATTATTATATTGACAACTGTACATATGCTGAGTTGTTTTCTAACCATGATGTACATGTTTTTTTTTTTGTTTGGATCACTTTATTTATTTTAGGTACAGTTATATTTGTTTTTATAATGTTTTTATATTTATTATATATATTTGTTCTGTGGTACATCTTTTGTTAACCATATAGTAACAAAATGCATTATTTGAATGTTTTACATATGTAGTAAAGTAAGACCGCAGAGTGAACACTTTCCATGTCCAAGTGTCTCCTAATGATTTCCTCCTGATATTTGTCTATTTATGAATGTTTCCCCAAGATACACCCGACCTGTATCCAACATTTCACATTAAAATGAATTAGAAAATGTTAAATCAAGTTTTTAAAATTTGTAAGGACTGGATAAAATTTGGGTGATCCTTGGGTAAAACATTTATAAATAGACCTCTTCATGGAGAAAAGCAATAAGCCTAATAGGGTTAGTAAATAATAGTAATGGTAATGTAGCTGCAGCATAGCCTGGCAGGCAGAGCTTTCCGGTATTTGTAGTAGTTTATAGATGTAATTCCGTGTATCAATGAAATCCTGCATAGTCACATTTTACCAATGGATTATAAAATGTACAGCAGTAAGTAATGATCTGTATGCCACCATTTAGCTGCAATCTAATAAATAAAGTCTATGTGTATTGGGGCCCATGGAGCTGGCACACAAGCACAGGCAGTAATGTTATCAGCATTTGTTAAGTGTGTCTTGTTAAGTTCACTGTATTTGATGTTCTATGCCAGTGCACTCTAATGAAGTGAAACTTGGGATTTCCTCATGAACTGTGATAAGTAACTCTGAATTGTGAAGCAGAAACCCTAGAAAGCTTTGTAACAGCAGGGGTGATTTATTGAAGCCAGTACGTTTTTCACCAGACCAGCAAACCTGCATTCACTTCAAAGATACCATCAGGTTAAGGGGAAATTTAAAGAACAGAAATTTCCTCCTAATCTGACGCAGGTTTACTGGCCTGGAAAAAAAGCTTCTGCCGTTTAGTAGGAAATCAGCAGGATTGGAAAAAACAAATAATATACCTTTCTGAAGAACGGTATCCTGAGTTGTAATGGATTCAGTAGGCAGGTCATTGGTCTCAGACTGCAATATCCAAGCTGAGATTTATTACAACTCCAGAATCTATAGTGATAACTGGGGTGATTAGGATTTAGGAAATAAAGGATGTGACAATGGTAATTATTAACAGTATACCTCGGGATCAACTATGTCCATAGGGTTTTATATCTGGGATATGTTTCTTTCCCGAGTGGTTGAACTTGATGGACTTATATCTTTTTTCATCCTGACTTACTATGTAACTAAACTATTAATATTACAGATCGATTGTTGAGATTTTGTGCTCGGATTCAGATTTACATGTTTGGAGGGAATATATTAGGTACAAAAAGGAAATAATCGAGTGTTCTCCTTCTTTGCAGATAGATGTCAGATTTATGTACATTGCTTTATCACAACCAAGCTGGAAATCCACATCCAGCCAGGACTGGACCGTCAACCTGGGGCCCACCAGTAACAGTGGGGAAAACCATTTTTATGTCATTTTTTGTGTTAACAGAAGGGGCAAAATTCTTACTACATGGCCTTATGGATGACCTGTAACCTCTATGTGGCACAAAGATTTGGGGCATATTACTGGGGCGCACTGCCGTTTATTTTGGTTCCCTGGTGGGCCAGCCAAGCACACAGCACAGCCATGTTCACAAAAAATTCTCTCTTCTTTTAATGTTTTGTTATATTTTAAATGAGTTTTAGGTATGTATATATACCATACCGTATATATCATGAATTTTGTTGTAATTAATTAATTTTATATTTCTATATGTTTCTAGGCCAAATGCCGTAGCAGGTCTGTTGACTGATGTGACATTTGTATGTTTTGCTATTTACTTTGTTGTTTAATAATATATATGTATATCTATTATTATTATTACTATTATGATAATTATAATATTAATATTAATCATAAACAGGATTTATATAGCACCAACATATTACACAGCTATGTACATTAAACAGGGACCTATATTTATTTATTTATTTAAAATGTTTTTTTTTTATTTTATTTTTTTACTATTCAGAAAAATTAATTTGAGAGTTCCATGCAATATTTTTGTTCAATTTCTAATCATTAGTCTTTTACATTTAGTCTTTTAAAAAAATTAGCTTGATACGTTTTATAAATGTAATTTTTTGATAGTGAGATCTATAACTCTTTTAGGCATACATTTAATTTACACTCTGTTTATAAAACAATGAATCTGACATTCACCAGACATCCTCTGGTAGAAATAATTAATAATTTTAAATATATAACAATGATAATATAATTGGTGGTGATGTGCTAAAGCCCATAGCAACCAATCATGTTTCAGTTGTTGATAGCAGACTGGTTACTATGAATCATGGCATGCTGCTGCTCCTTGGGTTGTGTTGGTGTTCTGTATTCACTGGGAAGAATCTCAATTTCCTGATAGTTAGCCAAAATGACTCAGATGTTTGCATTTCCTACTGCTTAGGCTATTCATTGTCTCTCTGTAAATAATACACTTTAGGATGACTGTTTATAAAGCTTAAGGGAATGTTCATTTCACAAAGTGTGTTTTCTTTATGCAAAATAAATGTTCACTTAGTTTAGTGAAAAAGGTAAATCTGCATCCAATCGTGTTTGTGTGTGTTTTTTTGAATATGAGTATTTTAAGTGAATAAAATATTACCTTATTTATAACTGCTTCATTATCACCCATTTCTTTCTTTGTAGTGCTATGACATTGGTGTTCCTGGCCTGATGCTCATCTCATCACACCTGGTATTGTACTGTATAGCCGGCTCTCAGGTGTAATGCAGAAATCATTCTAGCAGATGGAAAGCTGTTGGATCATTCTACTGATTGGCATGGATCACCATGTGTGTCATGATTCCTGCATAGCACACAAGGGTATAGTTATCTGGTATAGTAAATCTAAGCAAATTCACCTGCACGGATTCACCTGTAATTGCCATAAACATTCAGGGAGTTTCTGAAGTTTCCTAGCAGCAAAAATAGAGAGACATACTGGCAAATGCAAACTGTGATTTTAAATAAATGTAATCTGCAAATTGACAGATGACCTTTAGAACCAGAACAAATGATATGATGGGCTAATAAGCAGCACATGATCAGAGATAAATCATTCTCTGCTTAGAAAAAGAGAGCCTTCACCAATTAAGATTTCCGCTTTTATTATCTTTCTCAAGATTTGGGTGAACATCTACTGTTTTAGAAAATCAACCTCAGTTTATGGATAGTTCACACAATGTGGACATGGTTCTTTGGTTCTTGAGGCCTTTAAGCAGCAAATACATATAGGCGCTATATAAATCCTATTTATTATAATCATAATTATATAAGTATATAATTTAGGGGGCTTTGGGGCTGTACCTCATATTTTTGAGAAACAGAACTGCTTCCATTTGTATGTATTTTCCTTTATATACACACCTGAGTACAAAATATATTGTTAAAGCAACATAAATCATAAGGAAAACATAAAGCATGTAATAATTAACATTTAAAACCATTTTATTGCTCCACCACTGAATGGTACAGAAGAGCTGCCTAAAGTTTAGGTGTATAATTTGTCCTATGCTGCCATCCAGTGGATTCATATATGAAAAACACCAGAGATTGTTTTATGGTTTTATCACCTTACTGTTATCTTTACAATTTCAGAAACATAAATTATTATTCATTTAAAACGAGTTCCATCATGTACAGGGTTGTTATGTTGGCCAATCACTGTGTATAAATTTCCTAATGCTTCATTGAGGATTATATATCATCTGCCATGGTGGTCTAATCACATTGCATCTAGCACAGCCTATATAATATACCACATTATCAATAATGCAATAACTATTTTTTTTCTAAAAACATGATATGATGTAATATGTTAGTGATGGTTTGCTCTGAAAATATTATTTCTTGTTATCTCTTTTCTATATAAATATATTCTCTAGAACCAGGCTTTTGCTAAAGTTTGTTTCATATCCGTGAATATATTTCAGGAGTTTAGTTTGGTATTGCAAAATTAGATTTGGATATATATATATATATATATATATATATATAAATACACACCTGTGATTTTTAAACACACATAACTATCAAGTATCAGTAAATTTAAGCATGAACTGAATGAAGCGCTTAACCACCTGGGCGTTACACTGATGTCTAGATTTCTGTACCAAAAGTGGTACACTGTTTTTCATGAATTTTTTTTTTAAATTGTAGACCTGTAACTTACAGAAATATGTCAGAAAAAGGTTCTAGTGGATATCATTATTATAAAAAAAGTTTGAAACACACAATCATGTAAAAAAAAAAAATTATTTTTAATAAAATTAAATAAAAAAAACCAAAAATCAGCTTAACCTCCTAGCCGTTAAAAAAAAACGGCTAGGATGGTTAACCCCGAGTTTTTTCCCATCCCCACTTACCTGGTCCCCCTGTGCTCATCCAGCGTCGTGTTCGTGTTCCAGCGTCGTCCTCCGTCGATCGTCGTCCGCCGATCTCCCTCTCCAGCGTCGGGTGTCCTTCGTCGAGTGCCAGCGGGACCGGTAAGAAGCCGGCCGGCATCTTGTGTTCCGCCGGC
>NC_092862.1:62389359-62413507 GCF_032062135.1 Pyxicephalus adspersus | reverse complement strand
ACGACAAATGTGTTATAAAATAATTAAAATAAGATACTCACCCGATACCCGATCCTGCGTGTGTCTCTTCTCCTCGCTGGCTGCAGCGTGTGTATCTTCTCCTCTCTGGCAGCAGCGTGTGTCTCCTCCTGGCTGCAGTGAAGCCGGCACAGCGCCCCTGCTGTTCCCTGTCCTAACTACCGTACAGTGGAAAAAAAGCACAGAGTGATCAGAAGGGGAATTTGAATGACACAGAGTGATCAGAAGGGGAATTTGAATGACACAGAGTGATCAGAAGGGGAATTTGAATGACACAGAGTGATCAGAAGGGGAATTTGAATGATGACACAGAGTGATCAGAAAGGGAATTTGAATGACACAGAGTGATCAGAAAGGGATTTTGAATGGCACATGAGTGATCAGAAGGGGAATACCGGTATGAATGGCACATGAGTGATCAGAAGGGGAATAATCCTTTAGAATCTTTTTTTTCTGGATTTTCCTTCTTTAAAATTGGGTGCGTCTTATATTCCGGAGCGTCTTTTACGGCGAAAAATACGGTAATCAGATCTCTAGCCCTGTGGCCTGGCCCTTCAAAGCCACATGGAAATAAAGAATTATGAATGAAAGTCACTAAAGGAGTATGTGGAGACATCAAACCACCCAAAAAATGTACCATCATCCCACATTTAAAGAGAGTGCTAAGGAATGGAGCTATAAATACCTCTTTGCAATTGAAGAGGTGTAAAAAGAAGTGTATCTATCACTTTAGGAGATGCATAGTAGGCTTCTAAACTCAGGTACAGTGGAAGCAGCATGAAAAGCAGGCCAGTTGAGCTGCCCTGTAATAATGCAGAACTCTAGGAACTACTAGAGCACCCTTTGGTTTGGGCAAGTAAAGAGCTTTTTAGCTACCCTGGGTATAGGCGAATCATGACAAATCAAGATGTAATTTGGAGAGAGTGAAGGATGTGTATTAGGCTGCAACTGGAAGGGCCCAGAACCGGTATAAAATTCTAATTAGGGTGGTCATTTTCAAGCCATGACATTTGATGTCTTCCATGTCTCCAGGGACAATTTTAGAGTACAGGTTGACATTCAAAAATCCGGCAACCTCTGGACTGTTGGAGGAGTGCCGGAATTTCAAAAATTCCACATTATTTACAGTTATATATGCTGTATATATTTAACAGAAAATGACTACCTGTACAGTCCTTTAAATTGATGCTGAATTCATAAATATTCATCCCGCCTCCTGGGATGACACTCTTGCTTGTGCTCCTGCCATGCCTGTGGAGGAGACCAGCTCAGGACCCAGACAATTGGGATGCAGGAAGCTGCTGTAGGATCCTCTAGGTATCTAGGTAAGGTGACAGTGCCTCCTTTAAGGGCATCCTCCAGATGCCCCTAGGATCATGCCTATCCGGGTGAGCATGATGAAAGGTCCGCACTAGCCTGATCATGTGAACATTGCTGCACAGTCCCCAGGAATTCTTTTCCAGGCCAAATACTTTTCATTTGATGAGGTACTGAAGGGAGTCAGCTGGAGTCCAATAAGCCTCATCCTCAAATTCTTCATTGCCTTTAACCAAGATTGGGAGATGCAGTGAAGAAGATTTGACAGCAATTGAGCTCTTTGCCACCAAAAAAAGCCAATTTTGTTCCCCACTTCCTGGAAGGATAGCAAAGTCCCAGGTTCAGTGGAAAACCATACTGATTCTTCACCTTCTTGGTTTTTTTCTTTGTTCTTGCCTAAGCCTGAGCAAGAGAGAACTTTGTTTTTTTAGGGTATCTGTAAAGGGACCAAAAAGTTTGCACAACACAACAAAAACGCTGTTCAGTGGAATCCCTAGATCGTAAGAAAAACAAGACTGGGAGGTAGCAAAGTATGTGGCATTGTTATAGGAAACCCTGCCGTAAGGAAAAGGGAAGTCCAGTTATCCTGTGAGGCAGACTGTTAGGAGATGTTAATCTGCCCAGCGATTCTGCGCTCTGTGCCATCGCAGTATGTCATTTGCAGCAGCCCCTGCTTCACATTATCCGTGCAGCTTGATGTATTTTATCAGCAACCCCAGCACCACTATGGGAGGCTGTGCATAGCCGAAGGGTATTTTAGAGACAACTAGCTCCTGACTCAATCCTGCACTGCCATTAGCTGCTGGGACTTTTTAGCCTCCCTGCTCCCAGTCTCCCAGATGGTTTATTCCATTTTGGAGAGTTTCTCGGTTGATTTACAGTTGCTGTTTTTGCCTTTCTGACCATGCAAGCTTATTCTGCCTTCACCGACCTATTGCCTGTGACCCTGACTCTGATTGTGTTTTGATCCTGTGTACTTGGTCTGGTGGATGGATTATCTTTTATGATCTCTGGCTCTGAATACTGGACTAGTCTATTGGAATCTTGGTACTTCTATCTCTGGGCTTCTGGTCTGCTGCCAGCCCATCTCCAGACCCCATCCCATTGCCCACAAAGACCTGGGGGCAACGGAATGCTGGGAGACGCAACCAGTCTCCCGAGGTGGGGGCCTACTAAAGGCATAGATTGGGGGACTGGTGTCTGACCAGGGCCTTACACAGACAAGAAGCAATAGAAATATTGCTACAGAGTTTGGTTAGTTGTTGCTGTCTTTACTACAGCGTTACTACAGGAATTGCTTTTGCATGTTTACACTGAGAGATTAGAATTTGACAGCATACATCTTGCTTTGGGCCCAAGGAAGCAGGAGGTACCACCAAGAGACATAATAGTTAAGTTAACATAATAGTTAAGATAATGCGGGTGACCTGGAATAAACACAGTATATCCTTTCATTCGGACCCCTATCAGATCTACATGGACCTAGCACCCCAGGTCATTCAGAAGCGAAAAGCTCTCAAGCCTTTTTTCTCTACAGCAGCTTGAGATTAAATATTGCTGGGGCTTCCCATATAAATTGCTTTTCAATAATCACAGCCAGCTGTACTTAATCTCCACACCTAAGGAAGCTCGAGATCTCTTTGCTCGCCTAAAACTTTGCCAGAAACCTCATCCATCAGGAGATCACCGCTACGGTCTCAGAAGTCTCCCCACATATCTCCACTATTGGAAAAACATAATAAAGCCAAATAACCACTGACCATATTGCCTATCTCTTCTTCATAAGACGGTTGACAGCGAGTTCCAGTAGTCACCAATTGGACTGGTTTTCGTAACCATACCTAAACTTTATCATCTAATGGTAAATTACTTTACATATCCTATGTAAATAGATAGGGTATACCACTAATACCAAGTTTATGAGGGTATCCGAACCCTAGATTGTTGCCAAAATGTTTTTCTGTTTAATTTTTGAAATCAGGCAAATTTCTGTACAATAAGAAGTCTTTACATACATTCCGGACTGGACTGGTGTTATAAATTTGCGCGGTCTGGAAAAATAATTACTTTTATTAATAAACAGGATTTGTATATTGCCAGCATATTACCCAGAGCTATACATTACATAGGGGTTGCAGATGACAAACCGATACAGACAGTGATACAGGAGGAGGAGAGGACCCTACCCAGAAGAGCTTAAAATCCAGGAGGTTGGGGAAGTATTACACAATAAGAGGGGAGGTATGAAGTAGTGGAAAGTCAGGGTTTAGGAAACAGAAGAAGATGGATAGGCAGGTTTGAAAAGATGGGTTTGAAAAGCTGGAGGGAATGGACTATAAAAGATGTGAAAATGAGGGAGGGTGGGGTAGGAAGGACTCAGTATGTACAGTTAGGTGAGAGAATGAGACCCACACCAACCCCTACTCTGTTGCCAGGTCTAGGGGTATGTGTAAAGTGCAGGCCTCCATAGGAGAGAGAAGCAGCAGAGGCAGAGTCAGAAGAGGAAAGCCAAGTTTCAGTGAGAGCAAGAAAGTTCAGGAATTTAGATAGGAGAAGGTTGTGTATAAAGGTTAATTTATTCCCAACAGATCTGGCATTCCATAGACTGCCAGAGAAAGGGGGTAAAAACTTATGGGTAGTGTGAATGGGAATGGGTTTAGGAGGAGGGTATATCTTGGTGAAAGGGTAGCGAAGAGAGAGGCTTTTGGGGGGACCAGGGTTGGGTGAGATGTCACCAGAGAGTATCAATAAAGTGAAAATGTACAGGAGCACAGACAGAGAAAGCAGGAGAGTGAAAGATCAGGCAGACAAGGGGTTAACAGACTGGGGAGGAGAGGGAATAAAGCCAGCAATGAAAGTACAGGGTGAATGATACATGGTAGCAGATAACTGGAATCACAGGAGTATGTTAAACAATGTGGCAAACTGAAGTCCATGTGAGCAGCTCCTGAGGCTTGTCAGCTTTTTGAGTTCCAGAAGTGGGATAGGAATCAGTCTGAGAGATGGCTTGGTGGAAAGGCAGTTCAGGATGGCAGCAGCAGCGAGTCCAAGTGGATAATTAATGGTGATTCAGTCCAAAGGCATGAGATGGAAATTTCTGGGTGTTGTTGTGTGTCCAATTCCTGGTTCAATTCCCTGGATTCACAAATCACTTTTAATTTGGCACTTTAAATTTGTGCACGTGAACCTGCCTGATGTTAAAATAGAAGTGCATTGGGCCCCGAATATGGTTGAACTGATAAGAGTAACACGCAATTTGGGATATCAGTTGAACCTGGGTAGGGGAGGTATTAGCAGGGCAATTAATATGAATGATCACTCAACTGGAACAAACGGATAGTGAACAGATAATTCTACCCATTGAGCCTATTTAACACACTCACTGAATTCGCCCATTTTTTTATGCCTAGTAGTTAATAAAGGGAAACCTATGGCACTTAATATAACACTGCCCTTCCAGTATGTCCATCCCTTCAAGAGTTCTTCCACTTTACATGGGCTCCTAATCATATAGACTACTTGGGAATAAGAATCACCTGCCCCTAAGAAATCTTTTACTCCTCAAGCTAAGTCCCTTTATTCAAACAGCTATACATTTTACTCACCAAATGGAGCTCTCCTCCTATCTCATGGCCAAGCAGAATAAATTCTGTAAAGATGTCTAGTCTTCCAAAATTATTATTAGACACTATTAATCCTGTCTCAACCCAAACTTTTTGCTCCTTCCAAAAATCTGTGTTCTTCTTTATCTGGAACAACAAGAAATCAAGAATACAGCAAAAAACTGTATGTCCATAAATATCATGGAGGTGTTCCTAAATTCCTAAAATACTATCAGGCGGCACACATTGCCCCCCTTTCCTCTCTATTTGGAGGTGCTGAAGCCCCATTATGGGTGGATGTCAGATCGCTCCCCTGACTTCTTGCCCAGATGCCTACCAACAATATGAGTGTCCATCTCAAACATGTATTGAGGGTCTGGGATGGGATTATATGTTTGAGTGGGTTTATGTTGCCTCACTTACTGTTACTCACAATTCAACATAATCCCTTATTACCTACTGGTCAGTAGAGTCACCAGAAGCCTTTAATTGATGGACGACACATAATTATAACAATGTATATTTTTTCTTGGGTAGGTCTGGAGTTCTGAAATAGGTGGATATCCCCACTACACACCAGGCGTTAAGCACGGAGTTCTTCAGGTATATGCAACTCAGACATCAGTATAAACTTCCTAACTCATAAACAGGATCTATCATGGGTAAATTGATAATGGTAGAGCACATATGCCTTAGGAACCCCTTGACCCCTAAATTGATCACTATAATATGATCCAAACTTCTCGCAATATCAAAAACAACGGTGTGTAATAGTCCCTACCATTATCCCTCCTTGAACACCAGTAACAAGACTTCCCTTGGTTCCAGGATGCAATTTTCTGCTCTTTCTCAATACATATTTGATTTATTTTCAAGTCTTTAGGGTAATGATGTTGTTATTTGGTGTTAATGCACATTGTCAGTACATCTGTAAATTGAACTTGATGCCATCTCCATTATTCTACCTCATCTAAGATAGTAGTGCTATTATCTGAGTATGAGTATGAGTATCTGAGTAAATACAAAACGTATTTTCCCTGTAATATTTTATCTAGACATATTTTCAGACCTGTGCTTACTGGTGTGTGACATGTGGGAACTCTGTAGACAAGATTTTATTTTACAATTTCCCACACACCAGTTAACTCACAATCTGGCCAGGCATCAATTTTCTTTGAGACAGAATATGGGAAAATGGCAAGTTGGAATTTTTTTCTGGAACGGCAGGGCTTCACCTTCTCTAATAAATTATACATGATATTTTGTAGGGATATGCAGGTCAAGGTGATCATACCAGAGGTATTAGAAGTGCAGTTCACTAAAGGCACAAGGAGCCAAGAAAGCTCCATTATGTTACAACATAAATGTTTGTTAGTTTTGATTATTAGGACATTTTCCAGGGAGAATAATTGTAATTGTGCCTGCATATCACAGACAGTTGATGTCTACAAAATCAAAGAGCTATTTCAGTTTATTTTATCACTTATTATGCATATATGTTACCACTAGATGGCAATCTTTCATCAGTTTTGGCAGGTCTGATATCTTTGTAGGTATTTGCCTATATCTGTGATAGGGAACCATAAAATCATCACCAGAATTAGCAAAATCTTCTAAACAGTGCCTATGGATTCCCCCATTCATTCCATTACTTTCGAACCATGGCAGACTTCAAGGTACAGGCAAAATATTCTGTAGTTTTGGATAGTGAAAAGTCTAAGAAAATGACAGGAAATCTACTTTAAATTATCACATGAACATGTAAATGTTTCCACTGGGAAGGCTTTTTGATAGATGTTTTTGTATTTCATTTTAACAAGTTCAAGATGACAAGTTCAAGATAACAAACTTTTATAGGCTCATAAAGACTGCAACAGTGCTGCACAGTGCGATCAGCACTTTTTTTTTACATTTACAGAAAGAAATGTTACCTGATCTTGCACCTGTGCAGTGGGAGAAGAAATAATCCAGGATCATGCAGGAACGAATGTAAGCTGATTGTGAAGGAATCGAGGGCTCTGCAAGTAAATGTTTTTTAAATGAATGTTCCGCTTTAATGAAAGCTTCTGTGCTGCTCCCAGCAGTTTCATTGGGAATGTATTTGCATCTGTATGCACAATTGTATCAGTGGAATAATTCATTGGTATGCTGCCACCCTGCGGTCATTGTTTTTATTGCACACATTTTACATTTTTTTTTATTTTGCGATGAAATTTCTTCCTTCCTAAAAAGTTTCTGCCCTCTATACTCCTAAGCAAACACTGAAGTCTAGAAAGAAATATTCTCTTTGACCTCCAAATACTTCAATATCAACATCTACTGTGTCGCATTGTTTGCCTGAACTTTCCCATTCAGTAAAGATATCTGTGCATGAAGAGTATTTGATGAAGATTGTCCACAGACATCAGGACTGTTTTATTAAAGCTCTCCAACACTGGTGAAGATAGACTATCGTGGAAGAACCTGGGTGATCCTGAAAACATGGAATGGAATTGATCCAGGATTAGAAACATTTGCCAACTAATAGTAAATGATTTTTGAGAAATCAAGGTTTTCTGGATCACCCAGGCTATCCCATTATAGTCTATTTTCTCCAGTCTTGTAGAGCTTTTTGAAATCAGGCCCAATGTCTCTGCTCAATTTAGACCAGGTAAAAAATTAGTAGGATTTACTTCACTTGAACTACTAGAGTTAGAATTGCTTCTGATTTGCCAAAAAGTATAAACCTATAGAGATTAAAAGGATGAGCTGCTTGTTTTGGAGCAAGTCTAATTGAATTAAAAAGCAAACAAAAGCAAAATATTGTTCTTTGCTGCCATTCTAAAGGCCAAAAGATTCTCTCCACTTATATAGCAGCACAAATCATTTCTTCTTTGCTGATAAAAATGTTTAATAGGTGGGTGAGATCACACAGCCAGGGCAACCATCAGAAATTTCTGGGCCCTTTACTAGGTAAATTTCTTTGGCAGTCCTCACCAATGTTTAAAAGTTCCAGCATTGCACTTCAAGTAACCAATGGTGACCCTGCAGACAGAATTTACAAAACATACACAGAATACAGCATGCACAGCATAGAGTATGCACAGCACAAAACGTAAACTGTGAATATTTTGATCTGTACTCTGGGCTGTATGTTACATACTCTTGCACTATGTGTGTTATATACTGCTGACCCCTGTATACTGTACATTACATACTCCTGCACCCTGTGTGTTATATTTACTGCTGACCCCTGTAAACTGGCCCCTGTAATACATACTCCTGCCCACTGCAACCTGTATGTTGCATATTCGAAACCAGCGGCCGCCAACCAGTGATCTGCAAGAAAATTTTGGTGGTCCGCAGCTCTCTCCGTGTGGGGTCAGGAGGGGCACACCGGCCAGAGCCACGGACCATGTCCCCCGTACAAATCCCAGGTTCAGGGAAGTGGGTGAGCTGTGTTCCTAGACACAACACGCCCACTTTCCCATTGCAGATTTGATCCCGGGCGGGGTTTTGTCATGATGATGTCACTAGGGGGGATTTTATGGACACCGGCTACCCGCATATGCGGGTCGTGAGTCGGTAATTTTAGTGGTCCGCGATACTGAAAAGGTTGGCGACCACTGTTCTAAACTACATATACCATGTTAAATATATACTCCTGACCCCTGCATCCTGTGTCATATACTTTTAACCCATGCACAATATACAGTCCTCTTAAATTTAAATCCACAAAATCCACAAAACTTTCCCAAACCGGAAAATTTTTTCCCGCACCTCTTTCCAGATTCACCTACCAGCCTCTTATCCCCCAAAAACATTCTGACACCTTTTTGGATTTAAAATGGCTGGCAAGCAGCCGATTTTATTAACAAAACTTTAAATAAACAATAAATAACAATAAACAAAACATCAATTAACCACCTGGGCGTTACACTGTTGTCTAGATTTCTGTACCAAAAGCGTTACAGGTTTTCATGAAATTTTTTTTTTTAAATTGTAGACCTGTAGCTTACAGATATATGTCCGAACAGGGGTCTAGTAGATATCATGAATATAAAAAATGTTTGAAACACACAATCATGTAAAAAAAAAAAAATTCTTTTAAAAATTAAAGGAAAAACACAAAATTCAGCTTAAACAAGAATACATAAATAAATGAAAAATACTGAAAATGCGATAATTCGGTATACTGTATAGTAATATATTTTTCTAAAACACCTCCCTAGTGTCCGTCACATACCTATAGACAAAACCACATAAATATATTTTCTATTATTTTGTATTGGATTGGATACAGGAGTTTGTATTCAATCCAATACTGAAAATGCGATAATTCGGTATATTGTATAGTAATATATTTTTCTAAAACACCTCCCTAGTGTCCGTCACATACCTATAGACAAAACCACATAAGTATATTTTCTATTATTTTGTATTGGATTGAATACAAACTCCTGTATCCAAGCCAATACAAAATACATACTTTGTATTTATTTTTAATTGAAACTCATTCATTCATTTTGTATTGGATTGAATACAAACTCCTGTATCCAATCCAATACAAAATGAATGAATGAGTTTCAATTTGAATTTCCCGCACACGCGCCGACGTCATCGCGCATGCACGCACAAGAAGCCGGCCGGCATTTTTTTTCCTCAGCCGGCCAGCTGGAAGGAGAACGACGCGGGACGATCAGCGGGACCAGGTAAGAAGCCGGTCCGGCGGAACACAAAATGCCGGCCGGCATCTTACCGGTCCCGCTGGTATAGGAGACGGCACCCGACGCTGGAGAGGGAGATCGACGCTGGAGGACGACGCTGGAACACGGACCCGACGCTGGATGAGCACAGCGGGACCAGGTAAGTGAGATTTTAATATAGTGAGAAAAGTACGGGGTTAATGATAATTGCAATTTTTTTTGCACGGAAAAGTACGGGCTTAACGGTTGGGAGGTTAAATAACATGTATTAACTTAAATCAACATAAATTATTATATAAAACACATAACATTAAAATACTATTACTATATTTATTGCAATACCTGTACCTATAAACCTTTTCCCAACTGGCAATCAAAGCTCCTTTTCCATAACGTCCAACCCACTTAATAGCGGTATCCAACAAGATGTATGCCACCGAACATAAGTTGGGATGAATCCCATCGTTCACCGATCCCCCGGTGGGAAAGATAAATGGTGGATCATCCTGAACTTACCCGGCTCTTTCTTAGGAACCAGCCCTAGAGGGGAAATCACCAAACCTTCCAGCGGCAGGTCCTTGAAAGGCCCACTCATACTCACCTCCTTTGCCAATTTCTCCAAAACCACCACTGGGTAACTCAACGCCAATTGTAAATTCTTAGGTTCCGCTGGAATTGCTGCCAAATTGCATTGAATGTGGAACCCTTCCGCAAATCCATCTTCCAGCACTTTTGCCGCCAACCTTTTAGGATACCTACCGAGGAAGGGGTGCATCCTTGCAATGATCACTGGCGTCCTGCCCTTTTCCAAAGCCATCTCCCCCCTTAGTTGCCCCGTGTTTAAAACACCGCACAAGCCCATGGTTTCCCCCACATCCTGAACATTTGTGGCAGAAATGACAGCCTCCACCAAATTTACAGGTACCCTCTTTATAGAGCCAGCATATCCCTCTTTTCTTACCGGTCGGCGAAGCAACTCCTTGTTGTCCACCGCCCCCCTCTTGAAAGGACTGCGCGCCCCCAGGCCTCCAAAAAGATGTAATCCACATCCAAAGACCTATGTCTTTATGGTCCCATCTCAAAGACGGCTGAACAGCTTTGCGCTGATGAAATTGTTGATCATACCGCAACCATGCCGTGCCCGCATAAAGTTTGTATGCCTCCCTAATAGTGTCCAGATAGCAGAAAAGGCTTGCACACAGCCCTGGCTGCTTTTCCCCCAAAACACTCGCTAAAATACTGAATGCCTGCAACCAATTAAAAAAGGTGCAAGGGATCAAATGGTATCTGTGCTGTTCACTCCCCTCCTTGCGCCCATCCCCCACTGGCCTATCGACATTGAATCGCTCTAGTGGTAAAAGCGAAAAAATATCAACATAATCACCCTTTCAAATGTGCTTGTGCACCGCATCTTTCAAGTGAGCTCCAAAGGGGTCCCTCGAAGCATAAATAACAAACTTCCCCTCTTGCCGCATCTCCCATGCCGTTCCCCACACGCTCCACCAACCTTAAAGGCACCCCCCATGCAAAGAGCGCACAACCTCCCATAGCCCCTCCAAAATTTCCACTTTGACACTGGCTGCCTGTTTGACACTGTCCCTTTGTTTCCATCTTCAGGCCTCCCCTCTCAAGGCCTCACTTGCTGGGGAAAGAGGGCTGTCCTCCCTGGTAGCGGCAGCCCCCTACCCAGAGCTGCGCTGACAAAGAGGATTCCTCCCTGCCCTCTGCCCGGCCCGTACCGAGCGTTGCCCAGCCTGTATGGTAGGAGGGACCCTCTGGGGGCTCCCAATGTGGCGCTGAGCTCTGGCAAAAGGCTCAGGCACACTGGAGGCCTATGCCTCCAAAGCCATAGCCCACCTAACCTAGCGACCCTGGGCCCACTGACAGTCCCCCGCCCCAATCTCCTCAGCAATCCTCTCCTGCAATCAGGCCTCACCTCTTGAGGCCGCTGCAGCCATAAGCTGTGCCATCAGGGCGTCACAAGACTCCATGATGTGGACCTACCTACAATTTTCCTTTCCACAAAAAACGGTCCCTCACTTCCGACAGACCCGCCTACTTATTCCTTTCTATTCTCCTCCCCTTTACTTCCGACCCAACCGCTAGCTAATCCCACCCCTCTCTTCTCTCACCCACATTAAGCCTTACTAAATCAACAGGGGGCTGCCATTACACCCTGTCATGCATGTCCCCTGCTTATTCATTGCTGCAGGCCTCACTTTCTCCTGACTCTTTCATTCCATATACTAAAATGTACATTACATACTCCTAATCTCTGCACATAACAATCTTCTGACTCCTACACACTGCATGTTTCACATCCTTGCACATTTCACATACCCATGACCCCTCTAAAACACACATAATTGTGCATTAAATATTCCTCTAAACTCCATGTTCTATATTGTATGTTACTTACTCTTATCCAAATTTTTCATTTCCTCAACAGTTTCTGGTTGCAAAGAAGCCCTGGACCATTTTAATGAAATTTTTCCTAAAGGTAGGCTCTGACTGTCACTTGTAGAATATTCTGTGGGAGCAAGGACATGGGCTGTGTTTATAGCAAGCAGTCCTTCCATTGCTATTGTGGCAACACTTACTATTCACATCCTTGGTTTGCCCAGGGTGTTAATGGGTGCCCCAGGCTTTTCACATTCTTAATAAATTATTCATGAAATGCTAAACTATCCACTGCCCCCAGGTGGCTGTCCAACTTATTGCACTCCAGAAAATTTTTCTAAAAAGAAGCTTTATCACTGCACTCAGTGTTGCATTGTTATTCTTGATTTTTTAAACTGCAGTATAAGTATCACTTTTGACTTGCTAGTGCTGAAGTTTGTAATTCTCTACAGTTTTTGAAAAATTACTTTTTAGAGTAAAAGATGACAAAATGGTCCCTGCATAGACAAGAAAAGTTTCTGCAGCCCTAAATACAAAATCTCTTGAAAGTGATTAATATAAAGTGTCGAAAACTAACATTACGACTGTGTATCACCAATCACCCTAAAAGAAGTAATATTTTACTGCAGCAATCTACGTAATTATCAAACCCTAAAAGTAAAAGAGTTAAATCAATTTTATGAATGCAAAATATTATATTAGGTCTAACTCCTGCCACTTATTGTTTGTTTATAAAATGGGAAAGGTTTTTTTTTTATATCAACGTTTTTCCTTTTTTTTTCTCTGCGACCCCCTTGTATTTTTATTCTGTGACAATGAGGAAAAGAGGTGTTTTTTTGTGTGTAGGCGAGAGTGGGGTTGTAATGATCACTGGTAAAGGAAAGCACAGAAAGCAATACATATGTTGTCAGAAGTTCCAACCCTCCCACCTTTTATCTTCCTTTTGTTTTCCTATCTTGTTTTCAATAAGCCGTGGCTGAGTATGAACAGCTCTTACCATAAGGTATGCTGTGCTCTTACCTCTTACCTGGGATTGACATTCTCAAGCACTGACAACTTCATAATTCTTTCCCTGTGCCATTTCCTCCTCTGACTGCACCTGTTGAACTCTCAAATTACTGTACACTGTAAAGTGCCATTACAAGAGTGCTCTTCTTCACTGTACTGGTGTACCTCTCCACAGACCACCACTGTATCCAGGCACACTTTACCTGCTATTAAATTGCTAATTTCCCCACTAACCATCAGTGCTATGGTGCAATTCTCCTCTTTTTATTAATTTAGGCGTGCATTTAATATATTTTCTACAGCAAACTACAATACTATGTAAACTTTTCTATACATTAAATTTATTCTTGCTGCCTAACTCTATACTTCTAAATATATTAAGACTTCTTGGTAGTAAGGTATTTTTATCCAGTTGCTTTTGCAATTTCTTTGTGTAAAGCTTAACCAATCCAGTCCAGAGATAATATTAATCACATCTTTGTTATTACAGAATTATCCCGTATCTACAGTATATATCCAGTGTATATGCAGAGTGCAGTGGTTGCTTTGGACATTTTACTGTTGTATAGCTAAAATAAAAAAAGTTGCAGTTTTAAATTTAGTTTTAATGTTAACCTCTTTATTGATATAAAGGTTGTTTGGTCTACCTAGATTGTCTAATTTCTAGGTTTATTAGGACATGGGTGCTGAATAAACCTTGTAGGTGTCTGAATCTTTTAGGGGTTCTCCAAATGGACCATCAGAGATGAGACAGTAGATCCTAATTAGGATTAGGATTAGGATTGTGAGATCGTCTGTAGCAACGGGGGGTGTAACAGGAAACATGGCCAGCAGGTTATCTGTGCAACAAGGGTTTTTATGCACTAATTCTAGTCATACACAAAAGCAGGCAAAATAAAACTATTGATTGCAAGATTTACATTGTTGGTAGGAAAGATTTATTTCCCAACAAATTGTTAATTTATGTTGCTTCCACTATACAGAGCTGCATAATATGTTGGCGCTATATAAATACTGTGTAGTAAAGTGTAGCAGTAGTTGCAACAGAGAAAATCAAATTCTTAGCACTTAATCACAGATATTCTAACTAAACAATGAAATACTTCAATATTTTTAGGCATAAAGCATGTGTCTAACATTTTTGGCACAACAATGACTGTCCACCATCTTGGATAATTGTTCATCCTGGTTCTAACAGCAAGGGTCTCTTATCAGCCTTCAAGGCCATCCTGTGTTCAACTTTCAGGTCATCTTGTTGTTTCTGTTGCAGGTGCTGCTCTCTGTAAATATTCAAACTAAGTAGTAACTATTCTTCATATAATATTTTATATACAGTTTTTTTTATTCTATATATATATTTATATAGACCCCCCTAGATCGAGGAAGCAGAGATGCTTGTGTCTTGACTAAGCAAACATTTGTTACCAAAGTCCCTGATTTGTAGCTCTGTAACAAACAATTGTTCAAATGAATGTATGCTTAAAATAGGGTAATTGTTTGGCATTGTTTGCTTATGTATGCCTGTATGTTGAGGTTTCCATTGTTTTTATCTGCGCTTGCCTACCTGTACATTTTTTCTGTAGACATTTTTACATTTTATTCAGTAAAGATATACATATTACACCTTGATATTGTTTCCTTATCTACTATTGTTGGTGTATAACTATAACTAATACTTAGCCAAACAAAACAGTGGCACCTAACAACCAGTAAAGCCATCTGTCAAGCCATCCAACAATATGAAATCTAGGTGCTAATTACTTTATACATCATAATTGCTCCTTGTATTGGTTTACTAAGTAAACTCTGCCAGGAGAATAGCAAACTGCTGCTATGCCTCCTCCAAACCTTCCAATCTGCACGTGCTGCCCTTGCATTTGTGGTGGTGAAGTGGAAAAGCAAATACAAGTCCAGAAAGAACATGTTACTTCCAGGAACCTGCCTGAAACCCATTTCAACACAAATGTAACCATGTGAAAAATGTGGATTTACATATACAGTTAAATTGGAACGGTTGGAAGCTTGGATGAACATGCAGTACAACACTGCGGTTTACAGCAAATCTGAAATGGGCCAAATGTCTACCTTGAAGGTGAAAACAAGACCTTGGATGACAAAAGATAACCCAATATTAAAGAATGTTTCTGGGAGTGAGTTCCTTTATATATATTGAGAGTGAAACCAAAGCAAATTATTTGGCTAGGCATACGCTGCCATCACACATACCAATATATAATAAATGCTTGATGTATACTTGAGACATAAAAACTAGGTTTAGCTGTTTGTTTCTCAGCTAGAACCAATCAGTTTATAGATTTTCACAAGAAGGTCAGCAATGGCAACCCTCATTGTTCTATTACTACAGCAGAACCAACATTTTGCCTTTAATGCAAACACTAGGACTATAAGTGAAATTTTGTACATGCATAATTTTAAAACCTTTTTTTCTGAGACAGGTAAAAAAAATCAACATCTTGAAAAGTAATTTTCTGGTATTTTTTGCCTGTTTAGTTGAAATGATTAAAGGAGGTACCCACATAAACTGTAAATAGTTCATAAAAGGAAAAAACATATAGAAAAAAAAAAACTTGCATAGGATTTTGGTGTTAGCTTTGTAGGATATGGGCTGGGAAACATGTCAATAAAGAAACAAGGAAAGCAGGTATGCATGCACTTGCAAGACTGCAAGGATGAAGATCTTTGTTGTTCAGCCTGGGATAGCCTTTGCATTAAAAGTTGTCCTGCACTTATTACATTATACCCTTCATTGGGTTGGAAAGAGAATCCCAAAGTGGTAGGCCAGGGAAAACTGTCCATAAATGAGGAGCAACAAGCATGATGTAAAATAGTGCTGTTTAATTTGAGAGGCAAAAGTCACATGGAGGATTGAATCTAAGTCAAGCATTTTTTCCACAATTCTTAATTTAGAAATATCAGGTGAAAGTCCTTTACAATATAATAAAACCCTGTAACATATACGTATAACAGGGATAAATCCTGAATGTGTACAGTATGATACCACCCTCTTTGGATGGCTAATAGACATTCTCTTTTTCAGTAATTGGGGAATCACAGAAAACCTGCAGGTATACTATACATAGTAATTTTCTATACCTTTTATCCAATGTGCCTAGGCAGGCAGTAATAATAATTTCCCTCAATTACCACCATACTAGTAATGTGCAACTTCAATCTATATTTTCTGATCCATCCTATGTAATTAGAAATGTTCCATGCTCTCACTGAGGTTCAGCCTGTCACCTCAAAATGCAGACTACTGCAAGACTTCCGGCCAACTTCATGGGAATTATTTTTAATGGTATTTACAGATCCAAAAAAAATTGCAGTTTACACTTGAATATATATGGTGAATACATCTGTGACTTTTAAAGAGATTAAGGAAAAATTTAGGTAAGAAGGATGGGAACTTACCTTGAATTACCTACCTCTGAGCCACTCCAAAGAAAAAAAAACAAATGGGGAGGGATTGGAAAATAATCCAATAGGATAACTTTACTGTCTAAACAAACAGCCATGCTTCCAATAACCAAGAGCTTTCAATCAAAATGGTTCCTGGAATGATTCATCCATGAGCCATTTTTTGGTAAATTAGGCCCTGGGTAAGTGTAAAATTTGCTATATTACTGTAGACCTTTTAACAGAAACCAGTTCATAAATTGTACTGTACAAATACAAACATGCACTGCATTGTACACAAAAACATATAAAGAGCAATGTATTTCCGATGTGCGCTGTGGACCTACCATCCAGCCATTGCATCATTACAAGACCCAGTAGTGACATAGTAACAATGTACAAATTATAATTGTTGTGTTGGGGTTCACTGCATTGCACAAAATAATAATAGATCTATTTTGCAGTTGAGGTGATAAATGCATGCACTAACTTGAACTATAATGCAAATTTGGTATTAGCAGACGAAAGGGTCCTTTATGTAAAAAATATTCCCCCACCACACCCCACAAAATTCTAGTGCTATCTCATAAGTAAACTCATCATTTGACCTGATGACTGGTCAGTCAAGAAGAAGCAACACACTAATGATTGGCTTGGAGCAGTGACTCTTCTTCCCTGAGTGCTATTATAGAGAGCATTACAAGAAGCAAATATTAACATAGATTCAGAGTAACAATGTTCAAGGGTGTGATTTTTTTCATGTTCTGCTTGAATTCATAGTAAAAACCTAAACAAACTTCCTGTCACTTTATTTGTTGCATGTGATCAGTCACTAACAATTTTACAACCTTTATTCTACTTTTGCTGTGCCTAAGAAATAAGAGTGTTATTCAAAAGAATGCAAAACAACCAAGCACATTGTTTTATGAGATGGTCACAGCTATATTTAATTTAATCTCAACCACTAAAACCTAGTACAAGCTTTATTACATTGAATTGAAACAAAACCCCACGTTACTTACCTGTCCCCATTCCCTCACAGGCTGCTTTTTCTTTCTTCGCTTCCTCTTTGCGATCTTCCTCCATCTTGATTGGCCTGGATTGGGATGACATAAATATACATTCATGACACATGCAAAAGAAGCCAGGAATGCCAGGAAAGTGATCAGATAGGTAGGAAAGATCATTGCAGAAGGGATATCGCCTGTCCTTTCTGCAAAAATGACCTACCTGATTATGGATTCTCAAAAGTGAAACTTCAAACAAGTGGAACAAAAGTTCTGCTTTGGGAGAATTTCAAATATTTGAAATCTTGTTTTTAAGTAATACCAAGTGATTCTCCCATGAAGGTCCTTGCTCAGATACTTTCTGTTAGTATGTTGCAATGTATGGTCAATTAAAGCAGAAGTAACAGAAAATAAGGGGGAAGCGCCAGGCACCACCATAAGGACTAGTGGGGGTATAATGACAGAATGAGAGGGGCTTTAGACTTTTAAAAAAGGAGTTTAACCCCTCCCAAAAAGGTAATTATTACCTTATATATAAAAGGGTTCTCTACCCTTTTATGTATTGTGAAACATTTAGTTTAGGTTTGCTTTAATTGTGCCCTTACATTGTAACACATGTTGCAATACACATTTTGCAAACATGGTTCACTGTTGTCACTATCAGGAACCGTTCCTAAGAGGTTCCTTGCAACCATCAATGGAGTGCATTCATGTATAAAGAAATAAAAACAGTAACAAAACAATAGATAAAACAAGTAGTTTATTTGCAATAAAAGAATATACATTAATTAATTACAAACGACTGAAATCTCCCACTACACTGGATGTAGGCAGTCACCATCCCATTGTCTCCTTCTCCAGCCTTTTAAAGCTTGACATACTATAAACTTTTTTTGTAAAATAAGGCCAACTATGCAATTTAAACCAAGTGTCAGAGGTCCAAATTTTCTTATCCACTACTGAAGGACAGCCACTCTGGACAAAATGGTATCAGAAAAACCATAGGACAAATAGTACTAGTGTTCTGCTCTAAGGTAAACCCTTGGGTCCACATTTTTTTATATGCAGTCCATGTACTTGGGGCTAGTAAATGCTCAATCAAGACCCACATACCTCCTATATGATTGCTCACAACCAGTCTGGACACCACCCCCTTCCTCCTTGGCTTCTGGAGCTTTTGCAATTGCTGCATCTAAAACAGACAGACTCACCTAATCACCTATTTCAATAATTCATCCTTGTTTGTGACAACATTCTCTAAACATCACTCTAAATATCTAAAATATGATCAAGTTAAAGAAGAGCCCATGAAAAAATCCAGATGTTCCCTCACAGACCTAAAGCTTCTAACAAACTTAACACATGGGATGGAGGTGAGAGTAATAAAATATTTGTGGCTAAACCCTTTCCAGTTAAAATCTGATGCAGCCCCATGGGGTACCTATTTAGAAATGAACATCACTTCTACAATGAAAAGGGTCTTCTCCTTTCACAAAACTCCAGTGTGCGTATCAACTTTTTGATCTTTTAAGGCACAATGTAATTAGGTGACCTTCCTCACAACTTCAGCATCTACATGTTGTCCCCCATTTGCCCCTAGAGTCATTATTTGTCTAGTACAAGACTGTTTTGAAAGATCATGTAGCCACAATCCCAAGAAGTCAAGACTGGCCAGATGGTACAGAATAAGCCCCACCTTTATCATTCTTAAACCACATCCAAATACCAATATCCATGTGATCCTAATTTATGTCAGGATGTACAGATTAGGAATAACTGCTTATTGTATCCAAGCCACACATTCCCCCACAGACCCTATGCCCTATGGACCCAAATGGCATCCAAGCAACAACATAGGGCAGAACAATGTTTCTCAGGAACAACACTTCCTAAAACAGAAAAGGCTTGCCTCCAATTCCCAAAAATGTCAGCCTTCTCAAAAGCCTCACTTCAACCATCTGCCCAGACTGAAATACTTTAGTGGTAACAATTTTTAAATGAGCACCATGCGGCCCTTCACACCACACATATAAATGCCCTTTTGCAAAATAAAGATTGCCTCCAGCTTATATGCACACTTTTCCTTTCATGCAACTGCTGCTCCCAGAGAAAACCCATGCCCTGCATGCTAATCTGCACTGTGCAGAATCAAATCTAGCTTTTAGGCCTGAGGGTCCTGCACATAACGATGCACACCTGGTATATTTGAGACATGGTCACTAGCAGTAAGATTACATTTTAAACTGGAACATTGTCTGGATGCCCACCTGATCGTTGCGTGGGGGTATCAATTCTGCCACTTGGATGAAAAACTGCAGATGAAACGGTGCTTGCCAGTCACAAAGCCTTTCCTCATGAGGTTGATCCCCAAGAAACAGCCATTGAATAGGCCAGGCTCCTTCTAGCACAGGTTTTAATGCTGACATGCTAAGAAAATATGGGTAAAGGACATAAAACCATCAAATCAACAGAATTCCTACCGTTAATAAACTTCAGATGACCTGGCAAACACTGAGGAATATTCAAGAAAGAGAGAATGGAACCCATCGGGTACTCCCCAGCTGAAGCTATTTCCATTAGGGTGAAAGGCGCTGCTAATGCCCTAAAAAGCTAACAAATATTACAATTAGTTTAGGAAACCTCATGGAAGCTGAGCAGTCCTCTAAAAGGCTGCACTGCATGTAATAATGGTGGGCCCAGTTTCCCTGCACCCGTGTCTGACCTTTCAGTAATAGAACAAGGGTAGGAAAAGACCCTGCAGTTATAGTAGTTGACCTGATTCTGGGTTGAAAACATTTTACGACTAATACCAAATTATATTTAGGAAATCCATTCCATGGTTACTGGATCACCCAGGTTCTCCCATATTTTATACTCCTGACTCCTGCCTGACAATTCAGCAACAGTTTTGTAGTTCTGACTAATACATTCTGGAAGCTGGGCTGTATACTGTATACTGCAGACAAAAGTGTTTATGGTCCTAACAGTTGTTAAAGAATAAGTTTGATAGTAGGGCTGGTCATGCATCAGAGTTTTAGAGGGACAAGGCTTTACTAACCATTCATAACATGCTTATTTTGGCAATGGTTAGCTTGAGCTTTACAGGCTGGGTTATTTAGTTATATTGGTTTATTGACATGGGTTGTCACGGTATCTTGTACAAGTACAAGCACTTCATCTGATATATTTACTACCTGGTCTGTCTTAAATTGCTTCTTTTTTATTATTTTATTTGAGTCCAATCCTATTACATATTTTTACTGCTGATTTTGTTGTTTCAAGTTAACATTTTATGTATATGTTGTACCTAAACACAATGAAACCTTATAAGAATCTTTATTGAATGAATATCAATAATTATCCAGATATGATGCTTGTAAACTAGCACTTTGTTTATTTTGTTGTTCATATACAAGGAGAGGGTAGAGGAAGGTTTATGGTTTACTGGTAAAGAGGCAAATTCCTGTTTTGCAGGTTTGTGCGGTGGGTAAATCTGTTAATCTGATGTTCTTTAGACAACTTCATTAACCAACTAAGGTAAAGCAGTTGAAAGCAGACACCAACAGGAATTCTGTAAATAAATGTAAACAGGCTGGATCCATGAGGAAAAACCAAAAATACCCATGGGAATCAAGATAAACTGCCCATGTACCCCTAATGTTGTTAAAACTGTCTATACAATATGGAGCTATCAGGGAAAAAAGTAACTGCTAAAACCGTGAAGGAACAATAAGCCAATTTAGTTGCACAAAAAACAGTAGGTGAACATTAGAGGAAAAGAAAGAAAAAAATGGGAATATAGTGAAAAGGGGTAAAAGAGATTATGGCAAATTCCTCATGTGTAAACTAATACCAAAGATCCCAAGCTAAAAAGGATTTAGTCCAGACATATTATGTTCCATCCAAGATGATCATATTGCAAGGAACTTTTATGTTTATATAAAATGAATACTATGTTAAAACAGAGAGAGATTTTCAAGAATGTGCAATAGTTTGCTCAGTGGCACTAAGAGGTTTATTGAAATTTATTTGAATTTTCTAAGGCCAAGATATCTTCCCAGTCAGAATCTTCTCTTTCCCAGCTCTACATATAGTGAATCTTAAAGTAAAACTTATCATATAGTGAATCTTAAAGTTAAACGTTGATCAGAGACTGCAGCAAGGATACAAGACCAGGTGTCTGTGGATCCCTGAGGCACCTCTTTTCAAAATCTGTTAGAAATAATAGGAAGGAAAGCTTTTTAACTAAGGAGAAAACATAGCGCCACAGCTGAATATATAGAATGATTTCTACCATAGAGACATCATGGGCATTTCTATCAACCATTAAAAAAAGAGTTGGAGACTCTAGCCCCAAAGCAAAAAAGGGGCATCTAGTAGAATTAGGCAGGGGTATGTAAGACGATCTAAGGCCACCTGAAAATTCCCAACCTGAATACTGCATAGGTGGGCTAAGGTGAGCTGGCTAAAGAGATGTATGCAGCTAAATCAGAGAAGAAAAAGCAAAAGGAGCACAATCAACTATATCCATCGCATTCACTCTTTGAAACAGGAAATATGGAGAGATTTTCACTTTTTAAAGAATGCTGCAGAAAAGTGGGGGAAATTTAGCTTGGTATAAATCGCCATTGGAAGAAGTCTAGTGACCACCCATAAATGAAAGCTTCTATGTCCTGGTAATAGGTTGTAATGATGCAGGGGTCTCTGGGAACAAGGTAACATCCATAACTGTGGACTTTTATGATTGACTTGCAAAAGCAACACTTTCACAAAGAGATCTAAGGTCGGAACTACACTAGGGAAAAAAAAAATTGGTGAAGTACTTTAAAGGAGGATGTCATCAGCAAACAAAGATAGAAAAACCATATTTAAACCAACAACTTCAAATCCTCTAATATCTGGAAGTTGTCTGATGTATTGGTTCAAAGGTTCCAATGCCAAGATGATGGCATACCCTTGGTGGGTACCCCTGCAAATAGAAAAACAGTCTGACTGAAAACCAGAATATTTGGCCACATTATGTGGTTAGGAGTATAAGAAAAGTATAAAACATGTTGTTGAGATAGTATCAAAAGTTTTTTCTGTATCTAGCAGCAAAAGAAGCATTTAATGAGATTGGCAGTGGGCACAAAGCTGTTTAATGCTATCTTGCCTCATGGCGAATAAATCTAACTTGGCCTCTCTGGAAAAAATATTTCAGATGGGATGTCAATTACTATGTAATGAGATGGGACAATAACTAGCCCAATATTGTGTATCTTTATAACGTTTAGGAACAATAATAATAAAGGCCTTCAGCATATCCTTCAGGAAAGCCCCTGCCTGAATAACCTATTTTAAAAGAGTGAATAATTAGAGAGACAAAAAAAAACAGAACGTCCTGTAAATTATGGCGGATAATCCATCAAGGTCTTGTCTTTTTCCTGGCTTAATGGATTAATTGCAAAGGCTACCATAAAGTGAGTAATATCAGATTCCAACAAAGTAAATAAGAGGCTTTGCAATTAGGAAAGGTCTAGGTTAACAAAGAAAGCACCTGCAGAAGCAACATCAACATAGAATAAATAACCCTAGGTGCTAGAAATTTTGCCTATATCTGATGCTAGCTATAAGAAGTGAAAGCCCCAGGTGTCGTAAGTGATTAAAGGCAAACAACAGGTATAACAGACAGTATAGAACAGTGTTTCTAAAATAGGGTTCTCTTTAAAAGCTCTTGGGTTAACACCTTTGGTGAAAATAACCTTCTCTTTTTGCATCCAGATAGAATTGTGGCGGCATCATCCATTCTGGATTCAAGTGCCTCTGCTCACTGCCCAAAGTTCCTAATCTTCTTGATGAGAACTAAGGGGAGCTGATGCTTGGTTTGGTGATCTCTCCTCCATCCACCCTATACAGCCTAACTGCATTTCCTGGAACATATTGGATTTGATTGTAGCTTTCAGGGAAGGAGGACTGGGAAGTGGCCGCTGCTTCCATCCGGTGGGTCGGACACCATCTTGGACAGGCCTTTGCTGTGTAAGCTATGATTGCCGCAGGACTTAGGTCTGGATTTACCAAGTGACTCATCCGCAAAGTGTGCAAGGGATCTTCATAGTGCTACAGAGACCAGTTTTAGCTGTGAGGCAGTTTATCCATGCAGGAAGCAAGTTTTCCCCCAGTCAGCATGAAGCTAGTTTAAAGAGTGGTCATTTTGGCCAACTCATTGCATGTATCCCTACACTTAGGCATTTTTTTCACATTGTCCCCATAATAGATAGTAGTCACTCAGATGGAAGGTGGTGTTCAGTGGGCAATGCCAGCCAATATGCGTGGGCAATGCCAGCCAATATACATATGTAATATGGTGGCACTGAAACACCTTACAATATTGATATCCTGAGAGACAATGGGCCTAATTTATCAAGCAAAATCGGTTGGCCGGTCGCGCATCCGTATTAGCGAGCTGAAATGCGAAGCGATCGCGCTAGTCATCAACTGGATGAGATTGCGGCCAAAGCCGGGCAGCATCGGCAGCTTTACACTGGCGAGCTGGCATCAAAAGACACTGTTCCCCTAAAAAATCATCCTTTCTAATGGCACACATATCACCCTTAGCCCTAAAAAAAATGTTTGCGCTGTTGAAATGTTTAAAACATTTATGTGCGCCAAGAAAAAAGCATATTTTAGAATCACTTATTTCTTTTCTGTTAGGCAA
>NC_092862.1:62166191-62387038 GCF_032062135.1 Pyxicephalus adspersus | reverse complement strand
ATGATCTCACGATTGACATCTTAACAGATCCTCCTTAATCGCGCAGCTGAAATCTAATCGCCTTTATTGGCGGATTCGCGACCCCTATTGCCCATTTTGTTATGAAGGCAAGCATCCGGCTTGGCAGTGAGATGCGAATGAACGAGCGCATATGACTCCAGCCCGCGGTAAACCGGCTCGATATAACGGCGCTAAATAACACGCAACCAGCGAGCGTGGATTTCATTGATGAATTAGGCTCAATGAGTCCCCATTTTCAAAGTGAGCAGCTTTACTGTATGAGATGCAACAACTACACAAGTTCACAGAAAAAAAATCTGAAATTACAGGCAGTGACCAATAAAAAAAAAAGTTTTAGGTGTGTTGTATAAACATTTATTCATGTATTACTTCCTCTTCTGTTATGTGTAGTGAAGTAACAGCAAACCCACGATCCCAAACATTTGTACACTCATTTTATTCCGATAGTAGATGCCATACATTCCACGTTACCTGAATCAGTCATTGTTTTAGGTATTAAGCAGGAAAAAATACGACATGTTTACCAAAGGGAAAAACATTTGCCTATTTATTTTAGCCAGGTTTAATAAACTTACACCTAAAATGTAATTACTGTTCTCTCCCTATGCCGTCCTATTATTTGCTTTATGACTAAACAATTAATGTTTGTATAACAGATTTATCAGAAAATTCAATTCTAAGTTTGGAGTATGGAGCCAACAATTTCCTTTAGCCTTGTTATGAATATGGCATGAAACCTGATCTTATTGCATCACTAAAGAGGGAAAGTATCAGTCAGTCATTGATTTTTTGTGACCCAATCACAGGACTGCTATATTCATATGTAAAAAAGCCTGCCCCAGAAGGCAGAACAATGATAGTGCTGAGCTTTCAGAGGAAACACACAGTAAAATAGGCTGATAACATCCTTCCCATAGATAGAAGGAAGAAGACAATGACACCTGAAACACCCAGCTAGAGCAATATGAAGAGCTACGGTAAGCTCTATGTAAGCCAATGGAAGACAATTCAGTGTGTGTATATTTTCTTCATTGTATTTGCTGTGGGAGTTGTGCTTTTGTTTCTCTGTAATCCCAAGCAATTGAATGAGCAGCACTGTTTAGAAAAAATCCAGTTTTCCCATGATGTGTCTGAATTAGAGGTCACCTGCGACACACTGCTGAAGAAAGGAAAAGCTTTTGTCTGGGAAAATTCTTTAGCAACATCTATTAGGAAAATTAAATGTGCGGATGGCTACAAAATACAAAACCATTTCATCACAGCTCCTCTGTCAAAAGAAGAAGCGGATTTTCCTTTAGCATATATAATTGTATTACATAAAGAATTTGACACATTTGAGAGACTGTTCAGGGCCATCTATATGCCACAGAACATATACTGCATCCATGTGGATGAGAAGGCAAATGTGGATTACTTGCAGATGGTAGGTGATTTAGTGAATTGTTTTCCTAATGCTTTTCTTGCCTCAAAAATGGAGCCTGTGGTGTATGCTGGGATATCCAGACTTGAGGCGGATCTGAACTGCATGAAAGATCTAATGAATTCGGAGATACAATGGAAATATGTGATTAATGTATGTGGACAGGATTTTCCTTTAAAAACAAACAAGGAGATTGTTCAACATTTAAAGAGATTTAATGGGAAAAATATCACCCCTGGGGTTCTACCCCCAAGTCACATCATTCCCCGGACTAAATATGTTCACCGTGAGGATATTGTACATGCCCAGGTACTAAGGACCAATACCCTAAAGCCCCCTCCTCCGCACAATATCACTATTTACTTTGGCACTGCCTATGTTGCATTGACAAGAGAGTTTACTGAGTTCATCCTGAAAGATCAGAGAGCTAAAGATCTGCTGACATGGTCCAAGGATACCTACAGCCCTGACGAACACTACTGGGTGACACTGAATAGAATGGCAGGTATGTGTATTCAAATTTGTATGTTATTGCTGAAAATAAGCATTTAGCATGGACAGTGACAGGGTTAAAATATGCTAATTCATTTATTTTCTGATGTAATTTCCTCTTAATGCAAAATGCTGAGAACAAACTGTAAAATCCTGTGGTTATAAAAGGAGTGTACAGTGTATGAGAAATGGGATTGTTCTAAAAGCCAACCAACAGTTTATCAGTGTTTATCAACCAGGGTTCTTCCTGAGTTTACTAGGGGTTCCTTGAGCAATGAGCAATTTGAGCCTTAAAGGTTAGTTTAAGTGACACCAATGATCCTTTTAAGGTCCTTGTAGGGGGGGTACTCTTCCCACTGGCTAGCAATGTAAGAGGCATTCCTCTTACTAATGTACTGTGAGCTATGCTTATAGTATCTATAGCAGAGGTTACCTGAAAGTTATTTCAACGTTTCCTCTGTGTTAAAAAGGTCGCAAAACACTGCTCTATATTATCAAACCACATTAAAAAAAGGGATAAAATGTAAATAATAAAGAAATAAAGAAATAAAAAGTGATTTTTCAATATGTACAGTTTATGTCTTCCATGAATGGAAATCCTCAATATAAAAGGCATATCACTGTTTGATGTATCAGAGAACAATGAAATTTAATTGCATAATGATGCATTGAGTAATGATGTGCAGTTGTATCCCACAACAAGTAAGCACAAACTAACTTACCCAAAGCCAGGAGCTCTAACCTGATTGGTTGATTTGAAACACTCACGGTATCTCCCATTGTAGCATGTTATTAAAGACTTCATACATTGAAGAATTAATCTCAACACCATGGATGCTATGTATAAAACAGGGAATCTTCCATGTCCATGTTTTTCAATTGCAGTGATTGATTACCACCAGGGAATGTTTGAGGGAATGTTAAAATAGAGCCCCATGATTAGACTAGATTTAGAGTTATAACAAATACAGATATATTTATTGAAATAATGTCTTTTGTTCCTAAGGGAAGTTTCTGACCATTTGTGCATTATTGTTGGTCACCTGTAGATGGAGCTGTCTTCTCATTAAAGTGTGTTACAAACAGCTTGTGTTTGACAGCTCAGATCTGTCAAACTAGAGACAAATGCAGTTCCAGAATATGCCACCATGTGTCAATCGAGTATAAACAGAGATTCTTTTTCTAATCCCATTTTTTGGGTAAAAAAAAAAACAAGTCTTTTGAATCTGGCACTTCCAGGATTGCCCAACTCTTTTATGCCCCATAGAGCAGCGGTCCCCAACCTTTTTGGCCCCAGGGACCGGTTTCACGGAAGGAAATTTCTCTGAGGACCGGGGGGGGGTGCACAGAGAGAAAAGAGAAGACATACTCTGGCGTCTTCTCTTTTCTCTCTGTGCACCTCTGCTGCTTCAAAGCGATCACATGACATCTGACAGCCAATCGAGCTGCATGTCATGTGCTCGCATTGCTTGTACACAGACTACTGTGTACATTTACCGGCATCTCATACAAACACCGCTGCGGACCACTTCCGGTCCGCGGATGGTGGTTGGGTGCCGCTTCGTTTTCAATAATGGATCATGTACTCGCGGCCCACTGAAAACACCGCCGCGGACCGGTAGTGGGCCGCGGCCCGGTGGTTGGGGTCCGCTGCCATAGAGCATACTGACTATCCTGCTGACCTCTACATCAGTGGTAATGTTGTGTGGGTCAGCAGGAGAAGGAGTGCTCTCTGAAATATAGTAGATCAACACTCTTGCATGGGGTGATTTTTCAGCAGATTTTGCAGGATAATTTCTTATCTTTCTGTCCTGAGAAGGTGACGGTGTCAGAAAGACAAGGTGGTGGACACATGATGGGCTCTTATCAAAAAGGAACAGCAGCACAATATTTAGTAGAAAAGGGAAATTTTAGAACATCTTAGAACTTTCTTTGATTTCCTGTTCACGAATTCCCGTATTTTTTTCATTTTGTTACAGGAATTGAAAGTTAGTGGAATTCTCCCTAAAAAGGCAGATGTAAATCAAAACTGGTTGGGGTTAAAATTTGATTATGGTACTGTATGGTACTGCTCCAATGAGTTGACACTCCACTCTTTTATCCATACAATAAAATTGCTTTAAACAATCAATCACTGACCTCTCTAGCAGCATGTTGTGTAAAGTAATTGATTCTCAAAAATCAGACCAAAAACTCTGAAGTCAGATTGCAGTCAGTTTTTATCTGCTTAGAAACACCTGCTAGTTGTTTGAAGCTAAAATTTAGACAGATGTAAAAAAACAAAACCAATAATCATACTACAAAATCAAATGTATTTAAATACAAGCAGTTTAAGTATCAGGTATCAGACTCTGTTTATCAGGGCTAGAGTGTGGCATGAAGAGCAGAACAATGAGCCAATCAGTTCATGTACTTATGAAAAGCACACTAACTGGAAAAGAAACCAGAGTGACAAGGATTAGCTCAAAACTGTGTCGTTCCTCCCTTCACTCTCCTGTTATGAGCAGGGTCAAGGATGACCTGGGCTCAGAAGAAGTGGGTTAAATTATGTCGGCACACAAAGTGAGGTCTTAGGACATCTAATTGAAAAAGGTACCACAGGGAAAAGCTCTGGATTTAGCAAAAGCTGGTTTTGCCTTTTTAATGGATTATTCATTTCATTTTATGGTTTTTGGAGTTCTGATTTAAATTAGAGGGATCATAAATTTCCAGGATCTGTGTGTTTCTATTATGAACTTTACAAAGCAATTTTTCCACTTTCTCCTATAGCTACAGACATAATTGAGGCCCAGTTTGGAAGTGTTTTTACACCTTGATCAGAATATGTAAATACTCGAATGAGCATGGCTTCATTTTACACATAGTTTGCCAGTAGATTCAGAGCCAAGTTCCTAAGGAATTATGTATGAAAATTCTACAATACATAACGATCTGCAAGACCCACTTACAGCAGTAGTCTTTTTCTGATTTCTTTTTTAAATACTATTGTTGGAATTCCATATTGAGGTTTTGGGAAAGGCGTGGAAGGTAAAGACGTTTTGTAATACTAACAATACTCATGGTTCTTCAGGGTGGTTCGGCAAACATTCACTGTACAAATTATTGCGATAACAGCATACCTCATGTACTTTAGTGCAGTACTAAAGGTCAATCCTCCAGTAATATTAACAATTCTCTAGTGCTACATATGAATGTGAGTCTGGTTCTAACAGTGACCAAAAACTTACATCAACTGGATTTAAATCTTTAAAAATGTAATAACAATATACAGCCTTTCCTAATCAGGAAAGACATGTTTAGCCCCAACCGCACTTAAGAGACACAGAGCAGTGGAGTTAAATATTAAAACTCTTTAGTTTTTTGGAGCCTCGCCCTCTTCCACCCAATATCCCATCTGTTCCTGTTTCCCATTTCTCCCTCTCCCCTTCTTCCCCCTAAACCCCAGAAGGGATCTAGTATTGTTGATCCTCTGTACTCCCCCCCCCCCCCCCCCTGATTTGACATTTTGATTGTCGTACCGTTTTTTCTGAAAGAGATGTCCTTCACAGTCACATTCGTGAATGTCAAAAGGTTTGAATTCCCCTACCAAAGGGTCAGTGCTACTGAATGATCTTTGGAAATCCCACTGTAGGGGTGTTAGCATCCTTATTGATGGATCCTTGCCGTGGTCCCTTTCTATGTTTTGCACTGACCCAGAAGGGCAATATCTTATTGTTCCAGGCAAAGTTGGTGACCAAATGTACATGTTTGTAAACGTATATCTTCCCAACTCCAATCAGTTGCCCTTCTTAGAACATGTACTGGCTGTTTTGCCTGACATTGACCCGGGTACTATAATAATGGGAGGTGATTTTATTCTGACGCTCAACCCATCATTGGATGTCTCAAGGGGGCACTCACATTTGCCTTTTTCTTACCATGAACGGCTGAAGAGCCTATTACATGGGAACCAGTTAGTTGATATTTGGGGCTTACACCACCCGGGAACCCAAGATTATACCTACTACTCTTCTGTCCGTTAAACATACTCCAGACTAGATTTCTTTGTTGCACAATACAATTCCCCTGATATTTGAATCGGACATAGGTACTATAACATTCTCGGACCATTCCCCAGTCACCCTCGTGGTTTCATCTGGAATTATTATTTCCAGAACTCGTTTCTTTCTTCTCACATAATGAGGGTTCAACAGTTAACCCAATAAATGTTTGGGAAGCGCACAAATGCTTCATTAGAGGCATATTCATCCAGCAAGGCAGCAGGATTAGGAAGCTCAAAAAGGAACGACTTCAAACTTTGCTTCAGGAGCTCCAAGCTCTAGAGATGCAGCACAAGCGACAGCAGGCAGTGGATCTGGAGACCAAGTTACTCACAATCCATGGCCAAATGAAAGCCCTTTATAGGGATAAGGCTAAAGAGCAACTGCTTAGATGCAGGCGCTTTTACTATGAGCATGCCAATCACTGTGGTAGAGCTCTAGCACAAGTGCCTAAGTCCAAAAAAGCTTTAATGTACATTTCTAGTATCTAACATTTTTCTGGCACTGTTGTTCATGCCACTAATGAAATCGCACAATCCTTCAGTGACTTTTATAGCCAACTCTACAATTTACATTGGTATACTGGTGACTCAGTCCTACCTGATAAGATATCTAAAATCAGTGACTACCTAAGACTTTCCTACTTTACTGAAAGAAACCATTGAGTTGTTAGATAAACCAATTACTCTTCTTGAGTTGCAAGCGGTTATTAGGTGCACAGCGTCAGGGAAGGCCCCGGGCCCTGATGGCTTTACATTTCCATTTGCTTGGTCCTCACCTGGTGATGTCCTTTTATGCAATCTTACAGGGTCACGCTCCTCCTAGGGATGCACTCTCCGTTCACATTCAGTTATACTGAAGCCTGATAAAGATCCTCAATTATGTACTAGCTACAGTCCCATCTCCCTACTGAATTGTGATTAAAAAATGTTCGCTAGTATACTAGCTCAGAGATTGACTCCTGTGCTAAACAGTATCATACACCCCGATCCAAGTGGCTTCCTCCCTATGTGAGAGGCTAAAGATAATACCACCCGCAGCCTAAATATTATACATCATGGCCACAAATCTCGGCCCATGCTTCTCTCCACAGATGCGGAGAAGGCATTTTACCAGGTTGATTGGTCGTTCCTCCTCACCACTTTAACACTTTTAGGCCTTCCGGCGAAATTTCTCCAATGGGTTCGGGCTCTGTACTCTTTGCCCAGTGCTAGAGTGATAGTTAATGGCGAGGTTTTACCGCCGTTTGCTATCACCAACGGGACAAAGCAGGATTGCCCCCTGTCTCCATTGCTATTTTTTTTTGTCCATAGAACCCTTTTTTACAGATGGTGCGAGCTAATGGGGGTACGTATTGGCCCTACTTGCTTTTTTAAGCTTCCTCACCGGTTACTTCCCTCCCTAATCTTCAGGGGGAGTGCCGTAGATTTGCAGAACTTTCGAACTACAAAATAAATTTACAGAAGTCTGAGGCTCTGAATATCACTATCCCTAGATCTGTTCAGGTGGCATTGACTCCATTATTTCCCTTCAAGTGGGCTCATACCTCCATTTCGTATCTGGGCACCCAGATCACTGCTGACTTTTCTTGAACTTAATTTCTTACCGCTGCTGAACCAGATTCGAAAAGTTCTTGAAAACTTGAAACAATTGGCCTTCACTTGGTTTGGGTGCTGTAACATACTGAAAATGAATGTAATGCTTAGATTGCTGTATATGTTACAGGCTCTTCCAATATACTTACCGACCTAAATTCTACGCAAATTCTGGTCAGAATTCATGAAATTTGTTTGGCATACAGGATCTCCTCTAGGTTAGCGTCAAGATTTTGAGGCTCCCCAAAGCTAGAAGCAGAATGGCGTTTCCTGACCCCTTGCTGCATCAACAGGCAGTGCACTTAGCTAGTTTGCTGGACTGGTGCACTAATGCAGGCTCTAAGCTGTGGGTTCGCATGGAGGAGGCCAGTTCCCCAACCCCTATTGATTCTTTAGCATGGGCCCCAGATGTGGTAAAGCCCCTGTACTGAGACATCCACTGATTGGTGTGACCACAAGGTAGTTTCCAAAGTGACTACTAGTGAAAGTGACTACTTACCCATCGCCTTTATCGCCCATTCTGGGAAATCCGGAATTTCCCTCTGGGCTTTCGATCCGGTTTTCCATCTCTGGCATAAGCAAGGTGTATATGGAGCAATACACTTCCTTCAGAATGGAGAATGGATCCCCTTGTCTACCTTGCAGTCTGATAGGGAATTGCCTTCACTATCTTCATGGCGCTCCATCCAGCTTTCCTATGTTTTCAGGTCGATGCCACTGCCCTGCAACTTTAGTTGTACCCTGCTGCCACTAGAATCTCTTTGTGTCTACAAACAGTCATTGTGAGGTTACCAAGTCTCACGTGTACCAATCGCTCCTAGCAATGCAAACTCCTGATTCGCCTAATTTTGTAGCCAAGTGGGGCTGTTGCTTCATTACAGTCCTAGGGCCTCCATATGCAATAAGTACCAAGAGAGAACTACAAAATAGCTACCTGCTGGTAAAGGATGCCCTCTAAACTCGCCAGATTTTTTCCTGATATAGATGATTCCTGTTGGAGGTGTGGAGAGGCACGAGACACACTCCTACACATCTTCTGGGAATGCCTGAATTCACTGATTCCAATACTACAGCCAAATTTACACAAAAATGGTTTCACTGGATGCAATTTACCACCTCTTTCAAATATTCTAAACTGGTTAAACAATCTCAATCTGACACTGCATGTACTCCCCATTGAGAGGTTTAATAGCTGTAATAAGAACTAAGTATGGATTTGTGTATGCTGGTAGGTCTGGTCCATTAATTTAATTAACAGCGATGCTGGGTTTTTTTTGTCTGGCTTATTGCTATTTGTTGTTTAAAATATGCATTGTGCTGATATTTGCTATTTTGTATTGTTGTATGAACCTTCTTGTATCTCAATGAAAATTATTTTTTTTAAAAAGCAGTCTAGTATCACATTTTCCCTACCCCACCACCCAGTTAAACGTGGTTTAACCCAACCAGACCTTCAAATCAAGTAATCTGGGTACCTGCCTTATGCATGGATTGGATTGCAAAGGTAAAAAAATCTGTTTTTTCTTGTCCTTGGGTAAACTTATACAGATATATCTGAGAGTTTTAACATTTGTCTGTATTATTATGTTTTGAATGTAAACTGTGGAATTTGGATGATTATTGCCCTGCTTCTGTCCATTGTAATACAATATAATCTATGCATTGTAAGTAGTACAATATTTGGTTTCCATTTATTCCTCCATACAAACAAAATGGTTTAACTTAATTTACACTTGACAGTAGGCTAGGCTTTCATACAGTGCTGTGTTATTTTTGATAATAAAATATATATGTTTCAGGACAACTAGTCCACAAGTCCTTCACTTACCTTATGTCTGTTCTTATTTACTGTGGTGAAAAAAATTGTGTTACCCAGAGATCAAGAAAGAAGTAGTAAAAATAAATAAATAATATACAAATAAAATAAAAAGGGAGATCAATATGCAGGATTACAACAGGGTCATGGTAAACAAGTTTCACTTGCAATGTTATTATCTAGAATTCTGCATGGTTGTGATCCCAAATTTAATGATGCTTCTCTTAGCTGCTTATAGATTTGGGCCCATTCCATGTTCCCTTTGGGGATGAGGAGGATAGCAGTCCAAATCATTAACAATTTCTTTACAGATGGAGTGGATTTATTGTCCCAACTGTGCTCATAAATTGAGATAGTAGAGCATAACCAGGGACAAAAGAGTGAACTCAACCCAGGAATTTATTATTTTGGACAAACTAGTAGTTGAGTTACTGTAGGAGTTGCTGTAGAAGTAGGTTAAAATGGACCTAAACTCTAATATCAATAAAATTAGATATGTATTCTCACTTACTTGCACACGGATGTCAGTCCCCATACTGGTGCTGTTGGTGTTAGCTTGCATCCATTAAAAATGAAACATTTATTATGTGAATGGAAGCGCCCATCTTGTGTGTGGCAAATTGCCTTGCCATCCACTCCTGACCTTCTTCTCAAACCACAGCCCTCCCTAACTGCTCAAACTCCCCACCTTGGCTTGGCTAACCAGTCAGTCAGTCTGTTGTCTTCTGTGATTGGTGCTGATGCAATAGATACAAAACTGTCTACCACTACAAAACCCAGATCAGGGACTCCATCCCACTGCCATGTCCGACCCCTGCACTGGATCATCACCATCATCATCCTCTGTGGATCCCGTTGCCATCCTTATCCACAATGTTACCCCAAACTGTGTTGTCAACCTAATTTGTGTTGTCACCCTCATCCAAAATGTCCCCCTAATCTGTGTTGTCACCCTCATCCAAAATGTCCCCCTAATCTGTGTTGTCACCCTCATCCAAAATGTCACCCTTTTATGTGTTGTCACTCTGTTCTGTAGTACCCAGTGACCCCAATAAAAATCTTTCTATTCGGGTGTGCTGAGCTCACCCCCACCCATGGTGATGCTGGAAAATGACATCATCACATGACAGAGAAAAAAGAAAAAAAACTTTATCATACTTTATAAGCTAGTAAAACTCTATGGAGTATCTGTCAAGGCCAGAGTTTAGTTGTCTTATTATTTAATCGATTTCTCCCCTGCTGTTTATTAGATAGTCACTGAATATTTGGGAACTAGTGACTTGTTAGGAATTGTGTCCCCCTTTGTCCGTTAGCAGTAGATTTATTGTCTAATTCTGTATAGTATTGTTCAGTTCGTTGGTTTCAGGGGTTTGGATCCTATTTTTTACTAATGTAGTCATAGGTGTGTGGGCATTCCCCTTTTGCATCTAGCAAGTAGTTGGCTTCCCTTGTTCCATTGTCTATGAAGTTGTAAATATCTGTAAGAATCAACTTTGGAAATAGTTTTGTGTAAATTTATGGAATGGGACAATATTGTGCATCTGAAAATATACAATATGGGGGATAAAGGGGTAATAGTAATCAAAATGCTGATGTTAAAGTAGCTATTGGTGACGTCACCTCTCCCCCACACACACATACACATTAATAGATAAAAATTGGGATTTCTGTGAACGAAAGTAGCTGTGTCTTAAAAAACAGTTTTTGGTAGTGTTATTGGTAGTGTTATAAAAAGTTAGTGTTATAAAAAGTTTTTGGTGGTGTTATTGTTCCATAAGAAGAGGCTAAAGAATGATTAGTACCAGGCATCCCAGTTAGTTAATAGATTATATGGTGTGCAGAGACATCCACAGTCATCAAATCATGTTAAATAGGCTGTCAGCTTGCATTGCCAGAAAGACCTGGAATGTTGAAAATTTGGTGGCTGATAAAAGCACCTGCGTAAAAATAATTAAACATTACCTAACCAGGAAACATCACTATACAGAAACAAGGAACCAAATAATATTAACAGTTGTTTTGTAACAAATAAAGAAGCTAGGGATAACAGAAGGCTATGGGTGTCAACTCATTTTAGGATAGACGGGATAGCTAGCTCAGAGTTTGCATGAGGCAGAGCACAAAGTAAAGAGAAGCATTAACAATTAGTAAAGAGGATTGAATGCAATTGATCTTTTGTGCCTGGGTAAGAAGTCCTATACACATGTTAGATCTCTGTAACCAGAAACCATTTTTTGGTGATCATTTCCAGTGACAAGAGAATGAAGGAGTGTCCTACACAAAGAACTGTTCTGTTCTATGGAGAGGGGAGGCAGAAGGGTAAACAAGGGGCACCCTAATGTGGTCCCCTCCATGGAAAAAAAGTGGTGGTCCCTCCTCAATCATTCATTTATCCTCCAAGATGGACAATGACGCCAGGGGACAGCTGTTCACACACTAGATTTTCATGCAATACTATCATGATCAGGAGACAAAAATCTAGCGTGTGTATATATGCTAAACTCCCCTTTCATCAATTTTGGCCAGTTAAATATACCATGGATGGTGTTTTGTTATATCTGTGTTAAAAAAAATAGAAAACATGTAAGATGTTTTTTTTATATTTTTCTATATGTGCTGTTATAAATTGCATTGTTCACAGGTTCCTCTGAGAGCAGAACCCCTCCATGTTATGAACAAGAGCAGAAAGGTGGAGTCATGTAATCCTATCCTGTTTCTGTTGTCCTGATATAGTAGGATGTAAGATGTTGCCAATATGGGACCACAAGTGCTGCAGGCAAAGTTACCAGCTAAAAATGAAAAAAAAGCTTAAGAATGAAAATGAATGTAGCAACCAAATACTGTTAAGGGACAATATATGACTTTTTTATGGTTTAGATATGCTTTCCTATATTGCTTTATAGTGTGTACTTCTCTTTAGCTTATTGGTTTCCTTTTTTAGGCCATTGTTATTTACACAGTTGGTATATTTGATGATCTACAACTTGATGAAGTGAGATGAAAATTGGTCACCCTATTTGTGGTCTAATGTGCGTTGTCCTTTCCAATTTACGAAGTGTTTTCAGAGTAAATTACAAATTCTCTAAGGGATTGAATGAAGAGTATATAGAGCTTGTGTTAGCATGTTTAAGAACATTTTGACGAATGATGTTGCCCTCCTGAATTAGGGGCAGGTAACATTTCCTGGGAACAGAGAAAATCCATGTTACAAAATTGGCGTAATTGCACTAAAGGTTCAGTTAAACTTTAGGCTCTGCTACTACTATCAATATACATTTTCAACGTACTGCTGGCCAAAAAAGATACAATTACTCCAGCGCAAAAATAAGCTGTGAAAACAATAAAGGGTGTATGTTGAAAAGGACAAGCCTGTTACTGTAAATGTTCTAAAGCAAGTATATGGACACTTGCCATGATCTTGATACTCCACCTGCAGAAAAGTCTGGCCAATGTTTTACTATGGACAGATGGAGATCATAAGTAAACAACATCGCATAAAGCATTGCAATAGAAAACAAACTGTCAAACTGAAAACAAACACAGCACACAAACCCATACCACAGCAAAAAAGATTAAGTACAATACATTGGTACTTTTTTTCACTATGTCCTATGCAATTTGTAAAACTACATGACAATACCTACATGGCCTGAATGTAAGCACATGGCATCATCCTAAAAATATGTGACATGGTATCAATGTAATTGTTATTGCAAAAGGTGACATGATACATTGTTGCATTATTTCCTGATTCTGATTCAGAAGCTAAGAAATGCTGTCCTTGTGGTGATTTTGTACATAATGTAAATAAAGTAAAAGTCACATTTACCAGTGTTTTCATCATTCCCACAAATAGTTTGAATAAATACACTTGGTTTAATTTTTTATTAATATAGTGCAACAAGTACATTATGCAAAGCGGGGAAATAGGTCGCAGCCAAGCCTGTACATTTCCATACAAAGAGATATGTTATCATTACAAATAGTAATTGTAACATTTTGCTAATCTACATCTTCCAATTAACAAAAATACTTTGTACCATGAAGGTCATTGTTCAGGTACTTAATAGTATAAGTAGGCAACACTTCCAATTGTCTTTTTTTTTATTGCCACTATACAGGTTTTTTTTACAATCCTTAATGGGGATTTAAGGTAAACTTTGAAAATGCAGACTTTTGAGCATGTTTTTGAAGTACACAGTCACTGCTTGTGCCAGCCTTATCTCATCCAAACCTTATCTCAAACCAAACCAACTGATGTCACCTGCTGGTAATGGCCAACACATAGCAAAGGCTACGTACACACATTCAATAATTGTCGTTGGAAAGGATCTTTCATGATCCTTTCCAACGTCAAATGACTGCACGAGGGGGAGAATGATGAAGCAGCACCCCTTCTCCCTTCACTTTCATTATGATCGTTCCTCGTCCATTGTCCGTGGATCCACTAAGATGGTTGTTCAGACCATGTGCACTGTACACACGCCAGCTTTTGGTCCTATATCACCCCTGAGGCGATTGTCGGACGAAAATCATCTGACGTGTGTACGTAGCCTAAGGCTTTTGTTACAGCCTGGTTTGTGAATAGATCTCAGCAACAGAATATTACATATGTCTGATCACCCCACCACCCCAACCCCCCACAGGTTATTGCAGATATTGACACACATGGGTTTTTAAATATACAGAATCAATCCACAAGTAAATCGACAGTTCTTTTTAGAAATCTGGAAGCAACGTATATTAACAATTTATTGGGAAACAAATCTTTCCTACTAACAATGTAAATCTTGCAATCTATGTGTTACAATAGTAATTGATTCTTCATCAGGGATCATTTTAGAGAATTTCAGATTCACTTTTTACTATCATTATTAGCCAGTTTTTATATAGTGCCGACATAGTACACAGCACTTTACAAAGTTTATAGTCACGTCACTAGCTAACCCTCACAGGGGCTCAATCTATAATCCCCACCATAGTAATATGTCATTAACAAAGTCTAAAGACAAAAGCCAATTAACCTAACTACATGTTTTTTGGTATGTAGGAGGAAACCCACACAGGGAGAACATACAAATTCCTTGCAGATAATGTCCTGGCTGGGGTTTGAACCTGTGACCTAGTGTTGCAAATGCCATCATGCTAACCACTAAGCCATAAACGTTTTTTAACCTAAATGCATGTTTTTGGAATGTGGGAAGAAACCAGAGTACCTGGAGGAAACCCACCCAACACGGGGAGAACCTGCAAACTCCATGCAGATAGTGTCCTGGCTAAGATTAGAATCTGTGACCCAGCGCTGCAGAGGTCAGGCCAGAGTGCTAACCACTAAGCCACCGAGTGGCAGTGCAAGCTGGCTCCTAACAAGTGTTACTTAAAGCAGCTGCCACAAAGCAAAAACCAAATGCTTATATATATATTAAAGAGAAACTATACTCAGAAATAAAAAATTAAAAAAACACACCTTCAATCCTGCAGGGCAGTCCGATCACTCGGGGGGTGTCCGACGTCTGGTCCCGCGTCGTCTCGGCATCTGTCCCGGGGCTTGTGCTCCGGGCGCCGCCATCTTCGTCGTCTCTTCCAGCTTTTCATCCTACGTCACCCGACCAAAGCGCAAGATCGGGTGACGTAGGATGTAAAAAAAAATTGCCAATCTCACTGCGCATGCATGAGATCGGCAAATTTTTTTCTTTGAGCAAAAAGGCTCCTTCTTTGCATGCCCGAGATGTTCAAGCATGTGAAGAAAGAGCGCAAAGAGCCTCCCGGGATGCCTGACGTAGGTATCCCGGGAGGATTTGCGCTCCCATTCATTCAGGCATCCTGGGAGGATTTGCGCTCCCATTCATTCTTAACGGCCTAGGCACCTTTAAAAAAAAAACGACAAAAAACAGAATTTTTACCATACTTAAAAGGGTTTTCTACCCCTTTATGTAAAGTTAAAAGTCTGAGTTTAGGTACACTTTAATGTCTACCCTTATAAACAGCTTTGCAATCTAGTTTTCTTTAGCCCTTGAATCTAAAGATATTATTCAGTTTAAAACTAATGCAGTGCTACATCTGACCACTAGATGAGGCATTTAGAAAAAGAAAGAAATCTTGGTAATCTTTCTTAACCAGTTAAGCCCCAGAGGTATTTTTCACATTTCAACAATGAGCCTGATAATTATAATGCAGAAGTAAGTAAGTGGAGGCAAAAAAAAATTCAAATAGAAAAAATATATATAATTCCTAAATTGTTAACGCGTACCTAATTCCAAGAACAGTAAACAAAATCATTGTACCAGTCCTAAAATGTGGTGGCGGTGGTTGAATTAAGTTTATTTCCAGGATATTTTTTTTCTTTATGTTCACCTTGTGATCCTTTAAAAGCTTTCTATCCTTGGGTGAAAATACTCACTGTACTGTATTTTGCATTGTTATCCTAAAATAGGACTTTTTTTTTACATCTCATTCTCTTCTTCTTTTTAACAAAGCCAACAACAAAGGCAACTGATTTATGTGCTCAGAGTTCTGCATTTGAAGAAAAGGAAGAGCTGAGAAAATTGCTTGCTTTTCTTTACTGTGTATCATTATCACTGCTGAGCCCATTTAATGTAATTGCTTTTTAATCTCATAGCAGCTGAAAATTGCACTAACCAGTCAAAAATCTATCAGCTCTAGCTGTAAAATCCATCCCATTATCAACTTCTCAACAACTCTGTACTAAAAGCATGTCTGTGATTATAAGGCCAACTGCTACCAATCTTCCACTGGTCCCCTGTGCCTTCGCTAGGGATTCTATAGGGTCTAGGGACACTATCTGTGAGTGATAAGGGGAGCCTCCAGTAGATGCATACTAGGGTTAGGAGTAAAGCTGCGTACACACCTGCAATTTTTCTCGTTGGAAAGGATCTTTCACGATCCTTTCCAACGAGAAAAGACTGCACGATGCATGAACGATGCTGTACATACAGCACCGTTCATGCTCTATGGAGAGGGGAGGGGGAGAGCGACGGAGCGGCACCCTGCTGCGCGCTCTCCCCTTCCCTTTCATTACGATCGGTCGTCGTCCATCGTCCATGGATCCGCCAGGACGGTCGTCGGACGACGACCGACTGTACACACGGCAGATTTATAGTGTGTACTTCTCTTTAGCTTATTGGTTTCCTTTTTTAGGCCATTGTTATTTACACAGTTGGTATCTTTGATGAAAAATTTCATCAAGAAAAAATTTTGAGAAAAATTTGCCGTGTGTACGCAGCTTTAGGCTACGCACAGACGGATCTTTCACAAACCTTTCCAACGATAACTGACTGCATGATACATGAACCAGCATTGTACATACAGCGCTGTTCTGCTCTATGGAGGGGGAAGGGGATGAGAATGACGGCGCAGCACCCCGCTGCACTCTCTCCCCCCCTTCATTTGCATTAAGATTGTTCGTCGTACGTGGATCCACCAGGACGGTTGTTCGGTCAATGGACGATGGGCACTGTACACACGCCAGATTCTTGTCCAATATCAGCCCTGAGCCAATTATTGAACGAGTGTTGACTGTAACTGAATAGGCCAGTACATTACAGTTGTACCTGTATATGAATACTTTAGGGCAGTGGTCGCCAACCTTTTTGGTCCCGCAGACTACTAAAATTACCAGCTCCTGACCGCGCATGCGCAGGGAGTCGGGTGTCACTCAAAGGGGAGAAACCTCCCCCATAGTGATGTCATGATGGCATAACCCCGCCCACTTCCCATCGCAGATCTGAGCCTGCTATGGGAGAGTGGGCAGGTTGTGTCAGCCCGCCTACTTCCCTGAGCTAGGAATTTGTACAGGGGACATGGTCCACGGCTCTGGCCGGTGCGCCCCCCACAGCGGGGTCCTTCTTCTGACCCCACATGGGGGTGGACCGGCCAGAGCCACGGACCATCGGTTGGGGACCACTGCTTCAGGGTAATCAGGGATCAGGATGTTCCACAAACTGAGAATATGAGAGGTGAAATGACTTTCTATTCACTTAGTCCAAAGGCCATACTGTTCTGGAGAAAGTATTTTGGGAATACCATCTGTACCCAAAACTTTTTTTAGTTGTACTGCGATCAGAGGTTGTTGAAAAGATACTGAGAAGGTCCCTCTACCTCCTGTCTAATAAAATCTAAAGCAAACCTTACTTATACTCCCCTAAAATGAATGCTAACCTTAGATATAGTGGATGTGTCATTGCAATTACCACTCCGTATTGCATTCTGCCGCTTTCAGATGATGTTTTTATTATAAAAAGTGCTAATTCATAAAGATTGATGTACAATTAATATGGTAATACCATTTTCTTTCAAAACACCCATCAGGTCAATTATCCTCAATGAACACTTTTTTTTTTCTATTTATTTTTTAATTTATTTGAGTGAAAGCAGTGTACAGTATCCTAACAGTCAAATATTGGGCTTGAAATGTATGTGTACATGTTGCGGAAATAATTTTTTTTCTTCTATTCCAACAGATTTTCCAGGGTCCATGCCAGATGCTAAATGGGAAGGTAATCTCAGAGCGATAAAGTGGAGTGATGACAGCAGTCAGGATGGTTGCCACGGTAATAGGTTCTCCTTGTTTTTACTCTAGTATGAAAGTCATAGATAACAGGACATATGATCCACATAGAAGAAAAGGATTTAACAACATGAATAGTGGAAGAGGCCGCTTCTTTTTGAAATGCCTAGTTAAAATTTCAACTGCTGGTGTCTTCAGCTTTCACTTACACTACAATGGTGACAGATTACAGCTTTCTGGTAATCAAGAAACTACATAAAATAAATTATTTTTTATTAATAAAGATACTGTTTTAAATTGATTCAAACTGTACAGATCTGCATACACAGTCATGAAAAATTAAGTACAGCCCATTGTTGAATTTGTTGAATTTTGCAGCTATAGATCATCATTCAAACAGTGGAGAAAAACTAAATACAAATAGAAAATTTGCTTTTCCAACCAATGATTTAACAACAACAGAAAATCACTAAACTTACAAAATCCTGACTGTGCCCTGGAATCCCCAAAGCCTGGGGCACAAAACCAACAGTTACAGCTTACTGGTTGAGTTTTTGGCCTGTCCTGTCCAGTCAGGAAGCTAGCTAGAACTAAAAAAAATGCTTTTCACCTGTATGTGCTGGACATTGTTCAGGTTTTGTTTGAATTAGGGTTGATTAGTTGTTTTGTATGGTTTTCTTACACACTTTTGTGGGAAGGTTACTCTCGTATACTCAACAGTTTTCTTGCACTTGGAGTTTTATTGGTACACATACTTATATTTGAGTTTTAGCACACTGTTATTTGTTTAAAACTGTAAGAATATATTTGGGTCCCAGAAAGAATTTGGGTTTCCTGGCAAAATGCACCCATTCCCTTGTACAGTTGTTTAAATTGTTATTGTTACAAATGTAGGAATTTTTAAGCTTTAGTCTTACAGCAGTTATTTTTCTGGGATTTTTATATTTCTGTTTTAGATTAGATCTCCTACTCTGGTGATTGGTTGCTTCCTCTGGTTGATGGTAAGATTTCACCAGATAGTTGAGGAAAGAGCCAATCCCAGGTGAGGGATTTGTATTTACCTCCCCCATTCATTGAGGGTATTGCTTAGTGGGGTGGACTAAGGACAAGGGATAAATATCTTGGGTCCATCTGAAAAGGAGTCATGGGCAAGTAATAAGAAAAGACCTGTGTGGTCAAACCTAGCTGGCTGAAAGACCTTAGTTGACAGGTTTACTGCCTGTGGTGATCATCTTCTGGATTTTAGATGCAGCGGACAACAGAATACTCAGATTCATGTAAATTAAGCAGAATTTTTGACTTGAGTACAGCTGCTGTGTTTGTTAGAGAGAAGCACTAGCTCAAAGATTGATATCATGCTTTCCCTGAAATACAGTACAGTAAAAATAAAATTATACTTTTAGAAAACACTTATCCTTTGTAACATTTTTTACTGCCTAAATACAGCAGCTGTGGTAACTTTTTGTTTTCTTTTTCAGGTCGTTATGTTAGACAAGTTTGTATATATGGAACAGGGGATTTAGAGTGGCTCTTCAACTCATCAAGTTTATTTGCCAACAAGTTTGAATTGACAAGCTATCCACCTACACTGGAGTGCCTGGACCTGAGATTACGACGCAGAACTTTGACTGAAATTGAAACCAGACCACAAAATCATTGGTTCTTTTAATTACTATGGCTAAAATATGAAAAGAATTTACCATAAAGATTATCCATGTAAAAAAGTAAAAAATAAATTTTGGGGGAAAAAATAAATATAAAAAGCTGTAAAAAATGATTATTTTTATAAATATTTTGTTTTCTAAAAAATAAAAATCAAATATTCCAAAGAGTGTTAAAAATCCTTTATTACATATCAAAGCTAAAAACAGACTTTTTTCCAGTGTTAATAGGTATATTTAAATATAGTTAATAAAAATATAAATATAGTTAAAGTGAAACTAAACAAAAAAAAAATGAAATACTGTACATGTAAAGGAGCAGGTTTATCTGCCAAAGAAATTGGATTTACTGTGTATCTATTCATGGGATTAACACAGCCCCTTACAGGTCTTGTGCTTTCCAGCCTCTGACTGAACGAAGAAGCCGAAGACAAGTTTTTTCACATCTTTGGCACTCTACTTTTGCTTTTCACTATGTTCTTTGTTGTGCATTGCTGCACATCCAAATATCTAGTTGTGCTTGTTCTCCCTGCCCCATATCTAAGCTTTGTTGTACACTGCACAAGGTTGATACCAATTAAAATTCATGTACTTTCTGGGAAGCTCCCCCCCCCCCCCCCCGGCTCTGCTTGTCATATGTCAGATTTACAAATACATGTAAATTATAATTATTTCTGCATTATTAGAGGTATACATAAATCCTGGTGCACCCTCACATTTGCCATGTTGAATTTGCACAAAATTGCACAAAACAAAAAAAGAAAAAGCACCCAGGCGTGGGAATTATACTGGGTCTCCAATTCTATCCATATTGGCAAAAAGCTTTGCCCTTTCCTAGAGGCAATCATTACCACCAATATTCTACAGGCTTTTCACACCCTCTATTAAAGTGTTGAATGGCAGGCATACGTCTTAGTGGTATCAGAATAGACAAAAGTCAAGCTTTGTATTCAGCCTAGACAGGAAGGAAATCTCCATGAATTTTACAGTCAAACAACCAGTAAAAAAAAAAAATAAATACGTTAGGTTTAATACTAAATACTGAAATAAACATTTTGATAAATTGGGCCTAAAATACTGATATTGTTAATTTTACCTTTTTTCATGCTGTTCTAATGAAAAACTAGTATTGTATTCTTCCTCACTGAAGATACAGGAAATGTAACATTATAGTTATACATAGTTACAGTCACACCCTTGTATACAATAGAATTTGCAACATTGATGTCAGGACTTTACCTGCAGATAATATTTACTCAGAGAGTTTAAAAATCTCATCAGAATCTCTACGCATTTCTAAAACTTAGGGCAGCAAATTATATCCTGCCATATGTTACATCAATTAAAAAAAATAACATTAGTATGGCTTTTTGCTGATGTAAAGTGTTCTTATCTAATGACGAGGTTAATGATTACTATCAAAGCCTTGTGTTTCATTTAAAGAACAGATGTTCACACTAAGATAAGCAGGTGACAAATATAGGTATAGAAACATCTAGGCGCACCAGCTCATGGGCTGTTATGGTCAGCATTTTGTAACCGTGTGTCTGTACTTTTTTGCAGTGTGTGCTTCATGTGTTTTCCCTGCGTTTCCTGTAGATGCTTTGGTTTCCTGTAATAACTCATAATCTGTAAATTTCACCAGAAAAAAAGAGGATGAAATTACCAAACAGAAATAAAAAATTCATGGGGCTCTAACTTTTCTGTAAGGTTCATAAAGATGTGTGGTAATTGTCACTGGTCACAGTGGAATGATCAAACACTGTGCAGACACTACTGTTCTGTTCCAGGAAGAAGGGATCGGGCAGGACAATGGAAGGAGCTTGCAGGTCTGCATCATTCCCATTCTTAAAATACTACAATAAAGACCATTTGCTATTGGTCGTTTAGTGATGAGACACTAAATGGCATCAGGGGACAGCTGTTTTCATATTCATCCCAGGACAAGCATGAATGTTCTTCACAGGCAATGAAAATCTTGCACCGTTTTGCTTTATCCAACACTATAAAATCCAGTATTGGTTTTGAGTTTTATACTGCGAACTTGGGCTCTAAACCTAACCCTCAACCTATTCCCTTAAAACTAATACCTAAGCACAGTTCTATTATAGATTTCAATTCTCACTCAAGGCTGAATATTTCCTGCCAGGTTTTTTTTTAGACCCTTTCTTATAATTGGTACTAGTGAGACAAAAAGAGAGAAAATGCCCAAGTATAAACCAATTCTTTTTTCTTTCAAACTGCCATTAGAAAAAAAATGGTTTATACTAGGGTCACCTGAGTAGATGGTGCTGTATCCTCATGTAAACTGTGTAACACACTCTTGCTTTTGGAGATAAGACATGTGCTTTTTTACACACTTTACTTGATGACACATCACCATCTACTGGTAGCCAGTAGCCATTCACAAAGGATTGTTTAGGAGCAAGTGACCCAACAAAACCAACTCAAGTACAAACTACTTTAAACTGAAGAAAGGGAAAAAGGTAGACTGAGGCCATGTAATTTTATTTTATTATTCTAACTTTTAAATAAAGGTTTGAACAATAACACATTGGTAATGATTCTACTGTTTGGAATGTTTGCAATGACAACTGTATTTTGAGCCCTAGATGTACACTTGTGTCAATTATTTTTACCTTAATTCCCAGATAAAAACAAGAATATCATGTAAGAAGAATTTCCCCATAACTTTACAAATGGTGTAAGGACACAGGGAAACACAGAAAGTGGGTTTTATACCTCCACTACCCAAATGGAAAAAAAAGATTACACAAAAGTATTTTCATACAATTTAGGGTTATAACGCATCCTGAAGCAACTTGATGGAGTTTGCGAAACATTTTTGGCCACATAAGACCTCACTATTCACTATTCATATGCATATATATACTTTTTCACCTACATAGGCTCTGTTGATTTTTCATTCACTTTAACATTTAAATTAATATTAAATATCTTGAAATACTTGTAATACAATTATATTTTTAAGAAAAAGAATGTGGTCTAAATGCCTACAATAAAAAGGAATTTATTATTTTGCAACTACCCTGCCAATGCATAATAATCATTTAATTGATCCAAGGAATGCTGGCATGGTGAGATTACTGTTATGATAACATTTAAACTGAGCTCTAGGGTGGTTAGGAAATAAATGTGCATTGTAAGTCTTTTATTACCACTTCCTTGAACAATTACCTTTGTGTTCACAATTGTGTTTGGCACATTTATCCCCTTATCTATTTTATTGAATTCCACTTGGTCATGGTACCCATGATATCATAAACACTATGTATTTATGGCCAATTCACACTGAGGAGCAAACCTTAAAAACAATGTGTTTTGTATGATTACTAACAATGCTTTTTTATAGGTCTTCTATTGGTCTGGTTATTTTGGCGTTAAATGGAAAAATATAAAGATATACTGTTTTACTCACCAAGAAGTTTATTCAGTTCAGCAAGTCTAGCAATCCAGCCACCCTTGCTAGACAACATGCCTATGTTCAGCAGCTTCATTGACACTAAAGTAAAGCTAGTCTGCTTGCAATGTGATTACCACACACTGGCCACCCCATTTTAGCTGAAAGGTGCACAGAAGTGGTTACAGGTGGTTTCTGGGTTTTAAAAAACTATGAAATTTTTTTATAAATCAGCAAATCTGGTGGAAAATCAATCACTGCCATTAAAAGACATGGTTCTGGAAGATTCTCCACCAGGGAATATTTCAGTGAATTTCAGAATTTATATGCTTTATAAAAAGACCCCTATATATGGTATTGTTATCTTGCACACACAGAAAGGTATACCAAACAAGCCATGTTCATGTTCAATCTTACAAAAGCTTCCAGGATGCTTCAAAGGCTAAAATAAAACCCTTACAAGGTGCACTAATTTCTAGTCACACTCCTGGGTTAATCCACTTATTGGGATGAGGTTTTCACTCAATATATTGTGTTTACTTTAAATACCTAGTCATGTGCAGATTAAATAAGTAAAGGGGAATCTGCTTTTCACTTGATTGGATAAATAAAGTGAACATTCTCTTGCTTTTTGTATACCGGCTCTAGTGAAATATATGTAGTAGTATATCTGCATTAACCAGCTTTTCATAATTTTATAGAAAATATACAGTATTGGCTATAATGCCCAATAAATTGTATTTCTTATATTGAACTTTGCTTGTGTTTTTTTTATTATCTTACATCATTTCTACCATATACCATACAGCATATCAAACAGTTCACACAGATTCTGAAGAATAGCTGCTCTGCATTACAAAGAGGTGATGAATCTGTTTGTCTTCTTGGAATTAGACATTACTATAAGTATCACTCAACCTAAATTTCTTAATACTAATTTTGTATTTGCACCAGGACTCAAGCTAACGTTATTTCCTTGCCTCTGTGTATATGGATTGTGGCTTATAAATAGTGTGTGCTTTGTTTTCATGGATGCCTATGTCTTTGCTCAGACTGAGTTTGGTGATAATGTTCATGTATAATCAGTCTGACTGAATACCGAGACACCTCTAAAATCATTCAGAATTAATTGACAAGGGAATTTACCGCAAATGATTAGGATATATTTATATTATAATGGTATTAAAACTCAAGCTAAGTTGAGGAGGAACAACATACTTAGTTATTTATTTGAATTCAGTCAATTTTTTAAATATCTGTTGCTGTTTTTATATGTTTATATGTTATGTGTTATGTGTTATGTGTTATAAAGCATATTTGATTGACAAAAAAATTTCTATAGAAAGTTCCTATGAATTTACAAAGTTTTAAGTGGAAATAAATGTCGCTGCACAAAAATTGCTTCTCATGAAAGAAGAAACTATGAGATCTCCTCTGTGAAAGTTCTTTCTCCTGCCAGTGTCTTTTTTTTTTATTCTGTTTACTGAGCAGTCCAAATGCAGTTTACTGTACATGCTCCACTTAATTGCTTTTCAGGATGAAGTAGTTGCTGTGTGTATTCAAGGTCATTATATCATTCCAAACCCAGTCAATGAAGATAGCCAAGGACTCTGAACCTGAAGATGATCAGGTGAAAATGGCAACAGAGAGACAAGGGGCATTGTGGTCATTGCATTACTGGAAAGGGGGGAAGTTGGCAGGTAAATCATACCTGTCCCCAGCTGTCCCCTTGCTGGATTGGCTGAACAATGACAGAAGCCATGCCCACTGTCATAAGTTACAGCATCAATTGGGATGACCAAGACCAGAAGGAACCGTCCTGGAATGTTATACCTTGACATCCCTGGCTCCTGCAAAAGTAAATATATAATTTTTTTCACTTGTGAGGTGTCATTATTTCTTTGGATGAATAAAACCTCTCTGGAACTGGGTAGTGGGTACACATTGCCCAGGATGAGGGGGATATCTGGGGGCTACCAGATTCCCGATAAGCTCCGATAATGCCGACCCCACAACACATAAGTTATGTTGTAGGAATGATGCCCTTTTCTCAGCAATGGCCCTTCCGTCATTACTGTACGCTATACCTGTTATTGATAGGTATAGGTTTCAGCTCAGAACTTTAGCTCCAAATACCTCTAGTGTGCACAAAGATCCAGCATACAATACCTCTATTAAACCCTTCAAGTCTAATTTGTATATAAGAATCTGTATTTAACAATATTTTGGTGAGAATCTATCAGTATGTCATTATATTTTAGCCACTATGAGTTACTCATGCAATGAAAAGAGATAGGTTTCCATAAGTGCCACCTCTGTTTTGTTCTGTTCTATTATTTTTGTTCTTGAGTTTCGGTATTCTTGCTACATTTTCCCTGTATGGAAAATGACAAGTTCCAGTCATTATGAACTTTTAAATTTAGATACAGCATTGTCTATTTGCACTTTTAAGCCGCATACACACGTGCAATTCTTGTCGTTGGAAAGAATCTTTTACGATCCTTTCCAACGATAAGAACCGCACCATGCATGAATGAGTGCTGTACATACAGCATGGAGAGGGGAGGGGGAGAGCGACGGAGTGGCACCCTGCTGCGCGCTCTCCCCCTTCCCTTGCATTAGGATCGCTCGTTGTTCATCGTTCGTGGATCCGCCAGGACAGATCCACAGACGATGAACGACGCGGGCTGTACACATGCCAGATTCTCGCCTAATATCTGGCCGAAGCCGATTATCAGGCGAGAAAAATTTGACGTGTGTACATAGCTTTAGAGGCAACATTTCACTTAAAAGCTAAATTATCTTTGGTAAACATCACAAATTCCCTGATAGAGAGCCAGCTAACATTCAGGTTTTGTTATGATGTAAAGATAAAAAAATACTGACTGTGTACAGTAAAGGAAATACCTTGTTTAACAGTCCTTGACTGCCAAATACAGAAAATCTTTAAAATAAATGCCAAGCTCAGATTTACTGTCAACTGCTCCTTCAAATGAAGGACAACTTTTTACATCTACCAAGAAAGAATGAGACGTTAACATGCAAAAACAGGAAAAGACTACTGCTGTTCCTTCAAATTGTGCTGGCCAAGTGGTTCTTAAGAAACAAGATACAATCTCCCGTCAGGATGTAGTCCACAAATGTTGCCTGTAAAGGGCTCCGCCATACAGGTCCTTACAAAGTAACAATTAAATCTTTCCATTGTTAACCATTATTAATTATAGGCTAGTAAAGAAAGAAAATTTGTTTTGGAACACATCTCTTCAGTGGAAAATTACCTGGAAAAAATTCTGTGTAATGATTTTACACAGATTTTTTTAAACTCATAACACTGCAAACTAATTTAGATCAAGCTGTAAATATACTAATTAGCACTTTATATTATGTCATCACACAATAGTATAAATGTCAAAAAAATGTCACCAAGCATTTTTGATCTGATTCAAAGTTCATTCTAGTTTGGCTTTATAGAAATCAAATATTTGAAAAAAAGGATTGTTGCCAAAGATGTTATAATACATGTATCAAGAAACATTTCACCTGTGTATATGTCAAAATACATTTAAATGCATATAAATACATATGCATTTTCATTATTACTATTTTAACTGGACTGGTTTGTGGGGGGGGGGGGGGATTTATTAAGTAAGTTTGCTTGGATGGTATGCATCAATGTGACTTTGTAATCCTTATTATTGTTAGTTTCACCTTTTGCTGGAATGTTTTTGTGCCTGGTTTGTAATGACGGTTTCTGTTGTTTAGCAATTCTTTAGCAATGTTTTGTCATTTTTTCCACAAATATTGAGTACAAATTTCTGCATGGTTTCCACTCCAAACTGCTACTTGAACCCCCTCATTGCCTTTGTCCCATTCTCCAAGTCACATTGTCACATATTGGTATTTGAATGTATTATGTACATATTTATTTTATGAATAAATTGTCATGGTTTTTATTATTGCTTTTTTTTATTTTTATTAGTCTGACATTTGCAATGTTGATTTGCCCCCACACAACTCCTGTGTTCATTTGTGGTAGTTTTATAGGTTTGTTGTCATTGTGCTGTGCTGCCTGATCTTAGCACTAGTGTAAACAAACACACCTCCACTTGTTGTCCAAACAGGTTGTCAATTAGTTGTCCAGCTGAGTTGCATACTCATTCTAACACACCTGATGGTAATGGAAGGAGGTCCAGGTTGCCAAATACAACATCAAACCACATTGATTGCCAAGCTCACAAGCAGGGTCAAGCACTCTTAAGCTGCGTACACACTTCCAATTTTTATCGTTGGAAATGAACGACAAACGAACGACGAACGATCGATTGGTCAAAAATCGTTCGTAAAAAAAGTAACCAACGACGCCGACGAACGAGAATAGTCGCTGGAAATGAACGACCAGACCGGCGGATCGGATTGGACGACGATCGTTTACCATCTATCGTGTGTACGGTCGTTCATTGATCGTCCATGGTCTGAGCATGCGTGATGAACGAACGTTCGTTCACTTCCTGTCGTGCACGTCACTTCCTGTATCGCTCAAACGATCGCATCTATTGTGTGTACAATATCTGCGAACGATCGTGTCGTTATCTGCATGTACAGGATCGGTGCTATACGATCGTTCGCAGATATCGTGCAGGATCGTTCGTCGTTCCTTTACCAACGATAATTATTGGAAGTGTGTACGTAGCTTTAGAAATGAACAGATGTTGCGTTATTGCTCAACTTAATTTTGCTCCCTAAATAATGCGTTATATGCATTATTTAGGTGTTTACATAAAACAAAGAGTGCTAGCATCTCAAACTTTCAGGGACAAATACACTTTGTGCCAAACATGTTTTCTTGCTTTTTCAGCCTTTCAGGTTGTTAATGCAGGTTTGAATGGCATTTTAGACCTTGGCCCACTATATATTTACTTACTCACTTCAGCTTGGTAGTGGAAGCACATAAGGGTGGATTCCTCCTTTAACCAAAAGCAATATCATGCATGAATGTTGCTTTGAGCCAAGCACATGACATCAGAAATCATAGAAACAAATAGGCAATCTTTGAAACATGTTAAGCAATATGCCTAAAAAAAATCCTCATTCTTCCTAAAATTTCTCTATTATATGTGTATATAATGCATACATATATATATATATATATATATATATAAATATATATATATATATATATGTGTGTGTGAATGACACATGTACATACATTAGTGCACATGAAGAAAAATAAACAATAATTTGGCTTGATGAATCAAGCTCCCCGAGTGAATGTGAAATAGGAGAAATATTGCAGGTATGTTAAATGATTAAAAAGAGATCCAATCTAGGAGTAAAAATGGTTTATATCTGGAATAGCAGATCGAGCTCTGGTCCTCATCCAAGCAGGAGTAGCCACATGGTACTTCACACGTGACTTATTTAGCATGAGCCTAGTGAACATACTCTCCCTGAAGACTCACAAATAGACAATAGCAATTTCTAATAGGCCCAAAGAGAGACAATTTGCATGTGCACAGCAATGGGTGAAATGTATTAGCAGGATAGGGCATTATCTGGTAATGTGATGCATGAATACTGTGCACATTGTGTAGTATCTTTACTAATACACAAAACATATTATTTTTATTCTGGGGTGCAGCTATTGTGAGTGGTTTTATCATTAGTATTGTGGTGAACTAGATGTGCTGTCTGCCCAGCACCAGTAGTTGAATTTGGACGATCATCAGTGATTTTTGAAATATCCCCTCATTTTCTTCACATAGCCCTGCTGGCTCATAAATGTACTCAAATACTACACAATCAGATGTGATTTGCATGTATTTTATGTACTATTGAATACATTGAAAGTGGAACTAATGTCAACATTTTCTCTCTGCTTCAATAGTTTTGCTACACCAATATTACTATGAATAGAATTCCTTTACAAGTTAGTACCTGAATTGATTTACCAGACTTAGTTACACTTTCCCTCACTGCCTGGTTCTGTCGGGCCCTCAGCCCTCTTGCAGGATTCTTTGATGTAGGGTGGCAGGAGATAAGCTTCGAATTGTGTGACAGATGGATTGGCTGTAATCAATGAAGTGCTTTTTTTCTCACTTGTACAGTTCTCCCTATGAAAAGGATATGACCTAACCATACATATTGTACTTTTATAAAATTGGGAGAGAGGTTTTATTGTATGTAACGCTGGACTGTAATTCTGCTTTAATAGGCAGATGAAGTAGCTGTTAGGTTTATTTAAAGTATAGCTATGGCTTAATGCGTATCTTTGCGTTATGAATATTTTATGAAATGATTCATATACTTGTGTATAATGGAGACTCAGAAGCTAGTTCGATTTCTTGCTCAGAAATGTGAAAAATATCACTAGCTAGACTACAAGACTTTTGTAAGCTAGATAAATGAAAATTTTACAAACACTTGACATGTTGCTTTAGTGAACAGGGCTGTGATCTGTGACAGCTGTGTTCCTCCCCTTACATTTACATAATGGGCCTAATTTATTAAAGCTTTCCAAGGCAGGAGAAGACAGACTATCATTGGTGAACCTGGGTGATCCAGCAAAACTGGAATGGATTTCCTAAAAATCATTAGCTATTAGTTGACAAATGTTTTCCTGGACCAGACAGCTGCAGCTCATCCCAGGTCTGAAATGACACTTAACCCCTAACTTTAACCCTAAAGTTAATACCCAAAACCTTTAACCCAATAAACCTAACCAAACAATTAACTTTTCTCCCCAGCCCCATTTAGGTGGGTGCACCACTTTTCAGTAATCACCCAGTTGTTTTTGGGTGGTTACTGAAGAGTTGGGTCACAACTCAGGGGCTTGCATCCGTCTGCAATATCTACCCACCCAGCTTAAAAAAAAATTCTGTGTTGAGCACTGCCTCGACCTAACTCTAACCCCTAACACTAAGGCAGATAGAGTAACATAACCATCACACACAGCATGAGACCTATACCTAATTCAGCATTTAAAAATTATGATTAGCATGGAGTAGGATAGCATTGTGTACTAATGTAGGTTCTGCCCTAAATACATTTTCCTTGCTGTATTGGGCAAAATGTTATTAATGGAATAGCAGATCTTCTCCCCAGTTCAAACAAACGCAAATAACCCTTTGTTTAATTATTATTATTATTTCAATACTTTTTCTTTTTATGTTTTTCTTTTTTTAACTTTTTTTTTTTTTTTTTATAAATTTGTATTGGTTAGCATGGGAAAGATTATCTGCTGTATCACTGGCACATAAAGTCACAAACAGCAATAAAAGCCTAATATATGTTTTAAGCCTTTCTCACTCTAATAAAAATATATTTTTGTTGCTGTATTTTCCCATTATTGAGATTTCACATTTCTGGCATTTTGCCATGGTAATGCTTGACTAGATAATGTCTTTAGGAAAATCTCACAGACCAGTTACTTCAGATATGCCATCACAACTTTGGCAGCATTTATCAGTGTGGTATTTTTCAGTATAAGTGGACCTGGAATTATGCCATAATATTTTACCATTGTTATAGAGGCTTGGTCACAGAAAGAGCTGATGGTTACAAAAGGTTTGCTTACTGCATTCTAAACCCTTTCCCATATGGCTGACCCTTTACCCCCTTTGTGGGTCCTATTTTTTTTTGTGTGGTTCTTGCACAGTATTTCAGGCTTTAAAGTCAGCATGTCCTGCTTTACCAAACGGACTACTTTGTTTGTAAACAGATAAGGACTACATATGTTACCCAATTTTAAAACCCAAACACACAGATTGAGAAAACACACAATATGCAGTTACAACAGGTGCTATGCCATTTTAAATCTTTACTGCTGTGTTTACATATAAAACACAAGATCAATGAGTGCGTTGTTTTTTTTGTACATTTGTTACATACTAATCATTTTTTCCAATCAATCTTATATCAGCTTCAATCAATCCTTTAGTGGTCAGATTTACAAATGTATTTACATAAAACTTTTTAGCAGGTGCCACATCCCACAATATTCTTCAATACACCATAAATTAGAACAAGGGACTTTAGGCATTCATATTGAAAATAAAAAACATAACTTTTATTTCTTAAATTTAAAAATGTATATAAAACTGTCACACTTACAGAACAGCTCATGTATTATTATTATTATTATTATTATTATTAATAATAATATCATTATTATTATTATTATTATTATTAATAATATTACTAATTATAATTATCAGGATTTATATAGCACCAAAATATTACACAGTGCTGTACATTAAATAGGGGTTGCAAATGACAGAGGAATACAGACAGTGACACAGGAGGGAGGACCCTGCCCCGAAGAGCCTACATGTATAACAAAACATATTGGTAAAATTGTCACAGCTGCAGAGTCTCACATCAATATATATTTCGACACGTTTTGCGAAAATGTCTGCTTCTTCAGGAAACAATGTTGAGACCTATCAATGCAATATTCAATATATATTCAAATTTCATTTAACTTATTTGTTTGTCCTACTATAAAAAAATAAAGATATTTAAGTGTTTGATACCTCCTGTTAATTACTAAAGAAGACCGTTTGGTACAGAAAAATGACTGTCCTACTATCAAAAAAAAATAGATATTTCAGTGTTTGATACCTCTTGCTTTTTACCAAATAAGCCCATTTGGTACAGAAAAATTTCTGTCCTACTTTAAAAAAAATACAGGTATTTCAGTGTTTGATACCTCCTGCTATTTACCAAAAAAGAACGGTTGGTACAGAAAAATTTCTGTCCTACTATAAAAAAAATACAGATATGTCAGTGTTTGATACTTCTTGCTATTTACCAAAGAAGACCGTTGGTACAGAAAAATGAGGATGATGACCATGATGTCACCTGGGAACCACTGATGCGTGTAAAGGCTAGCAGCAGTTCCGAAACAGACATAGAGGAAAGGCAGCAGCAACAGACTGGGGATGGAAGGGGCCGCCAATCTGCTTCATGTGAGTCCCAAAGAACAGACAGTGAACACAAGCAAGGGAACAGTAAGAGACTATGTGATCGTGGGGGAGGTGGAGCAGAAAAAAAAGCAGCAGAGTGGTTGCACGCACCTCTCCTGTGTGGTCCTTTTTCAAGCTGAAAGACGATGACGGGTGCGTAGCAATCTGCATCCTGTGCCACGGGCAGATCCACAGAGGACAGGCCAGATCACATTTGGGTACAACATCCCTGCTTTCCCACAAGCACAAGAACCACAAATCAAAGTAGGAGCAGTACATGCGTTCTCTTGAAGGAGGTGTAACCACGTTATCGTCTCTTCTTACACCTCCATTGACTCCTTCTCCACCTCCAACTGTCATTGCTAGTACGTCTCAGGAGGTTGGTGCCAGCCAGACTTCAAGCTGTGATGAAGTATCAGCTTCTGCCCGCAGGTTTCGTGGCATCAGACAACGGTTGTCACGGCAAGATGGGTACTCCAGTGACCCCTTCAGTTCCTCTAGCTCCCAGTCCCTTCAGCCCACCTCACTGAAGTTCAGCGCAAAGCATCAACCAACAAACCAACCAACCAACCAACAAAAGAGCCATTGAACTCAAATCACGGCCGGCCAAACTATTGGCCTTGCAGCTACTGCAGTACAGCATTGTGGACTCGGCTCCCTTCCGTGACCTGATGGCCTGTGCCGAGCAGCGGTGGAATATACAAAGCAGGCGTTAATGGAAAACCTCTCCCGGGCATTGGCATTCTCAGTATCTAGCTAAATCCACGTCACCATGGACGGCTGGACAACCAGGCACAGAGTGGGGCGCTACCTGTCCTTTACCGTTCACTAGGAGGCCTTGCATAGCTCAGTGGTCGGTAGTCTGCAAGAGGCATTACAGCACTTGGTACCCCTGCCGAGGGGTGTGGTGGGAAAGCATGGGCCACCCCAGTCCTCTCCCTCCTCCTCCTGCATTCCTTCTACCGTCAACCCCTTTCTTTTCGACACTCCTGCTGAAAGGCCACCAGCGGAGGACACTGTGGTTAAGCAGGCAGGCCACTACGGCTCCCTCAAGCACCCGTTGCCAGCAGTGGTGAAACTGGTGTCCTTAGGGGAGAAAAGTCACACCGTCAGAAATCTCTTGTGCGCTTTGTACAGAGAGGTTAAGACTTGGTTTCCGCCCTCCCGGCTCACAATAGGCAACGTAGGGACAACTGGGCCAACCTTGTGGCCGCGCTGCACATGGGCTGCATAACACATGTGCCCTGCTTTGCACATGTACTGAACCTGGTAGTGCAGAAGTTCCTCAGCACGTACCCAGGACTGCAGGACTTACTGAGACAGGCTCGCTCCATCTGCAGCCATGTCTGCCCATTCTCTACTGCCACAGGGGCTGCCACCGCATAGACTCATTTGGGACACTGTGACTAAATAGAACTCCACCCTGCACATGCTCCAGCGTCTGTGTGAGCAAAAGTTAGCCGTCCGCCATTATTTGGTCAGTGTGGTGCATAGAGGCAGCGGGGTCCTTGGTACAGCCACACAACTGAGATATTTTACCAGTGACCAGTGGCTGCAGATGGAGATGCTGTGTAAGGTACTGGCCCCCTTTGAGCAGGCCACAAACGTTGTGAGTCGGGGGCGGTCAGGCTAGAATGACGTCATACCCATCATCTTTCTGCTTGATAATTCCCTGTGTGGCCTGATGGAAAGTGGCGATGGGAGAGGAGGAGAAGAAATGGGGGAGGAGGATGAGGGTGACATTACACTCCATAGCACACAGCCAGCATCAGGAGGAGCAAGAAGGGTCACTGGCCCGCATCAGAAGTTTCAAGAGGAGGAGGACAATGAATATGATGATGATGATAAGGGAGACCATGTTGGGGTTGCTGTACAGGACCTGTCCAATCCGCATTTGTGCTGTCATGCCCCAGGCATTGTGCGGGAACTGCTACAGCTTCAAGAGGAGGAGGTGGTTGATGAGGAGGAAGATGTTTTGGCGCCTACTGAGGGACAGGAGGAGGATGAGCCCAGGGAACCTCTCTTTCATATGTGTGACCACATGTTGCGATGCCTACGGAGGGACCCCCGCATTTGCAGCATCAAAAACCAGGATAATTACTGGCTGGCCACCCTTCTGGTTCAACGCTACAAAGACAAAATGTCACATTTATTACCCAACCCGGCCCAAGAGAAAGAAAAGGTGGCCTGCCTGAGCAGAATACTATGCGACCGGCTGCATGAGGAGTTCAGCGCACCACATTCCTTACAGGGAGCTCAGGCGGACACTGCCTCCACCGCATCCTCCTATAGCTGCAGCAGTAGTGGCAGCAGGCCGCACACATGCAAAAGTCTAGGCCAGGGCAGGGGGGATTTTCTGGATGCCTGGCAAAACCTGATGCGGCCACCTCAAACAAGTGCGGGGCATAACCATCGAGAAGGGATGAAGCGCATGGTGCTTGATTATGTTGGCTCTTTTCTGGCTGGTGGTGGTGTTGACGACAGCAGTTATGAGGAGGATGCCTGTCCTGACAGCAGTGACGCCATTCATTTTTGGGTCAACAGGCTTGAAATCTGCCCGCAGTTGGCACAGTATGCCATCAAGCTTCTTTTGTGCCCGGCATCCAGTGTTCTGTCTGAAAGAACCTTCAGTGCCGCTGGCGGAGTGGTGACGGACAACCAATCTCGACTGTCGTCGGGAAAAAATCGTCTCAACTTTTTGAAAACTAATGAAAGGTGGGTTACCAACAACTATCATATCCCAACTGTAAATATCACTAATTGACTGACCCAAGGACTCACTGGCCAACCAAGATGCCTCTGTGAACCCACACTGCTCCTGTACTGAGTCTGTGGCTGGCTATCACCAACACCCTGTCAGCTGAGCCTACCTCGGTTGAACTTTTCCGCTAGTTATCGCAACGTCCAGGGGTGGCATTCATCCCCAATGTCATGCTTGCCATTGTGCTAGCTATCAATATACATTACATTTCGGCTGCTTCCTGGAAGGCCTACAAACTGCAGATGAAAACTCCCTGTACTGCCACACTTATGCACATAGGTACCAATGCCTTTGCCTATTTTTTTCAGCAAAGTATTGTAAGATTGAGGGTTGGCATTCTTGTCATCCACTTCATGATGTAAACTAGCAATATCGTCTACCTTCCTACCGCTTTCGCAACCACAGGCCACACCAACAGTGCTGGCGCACAAAACATCTTGGTCTGGCCCTTTTACGTTTAATCACAAATTGCAGATATTTGTAATAAACACTTCTGGGTGGCATTGACGATGGACTACACCCAGCTCTGGATGCCAGTTACCAATGCAGTCCCCGCTCTGTCTCAGGACCCACCTCCTCCTCCTGCTGCTGCTGCCACCTGTCAGAGCTCTATTCCGTAAAACTGTACACTTCTGGGTGGCATTGATGATGCACTACACCCAACTCTAGATGCCAGTTACCAATGCGGTCCCCGCTCCGTCCCAGGGCCCACCACCTCGTCCTCCTGCTGTTGCTGCTGCCGCCTGTCAGTACTCCATTCAATAAAATTGTACACTTCTAGGTGGCATTGATGATGCACTACACCCAGCTCTAGATGACAGTTACCAATGCGGTCAACACTCCATCTCAGGCCCACCTCCTCCTCCTGCTGCTGCTGCCGCCTGTCAGTACTCCATTCACTAAAATTGTACATTTCTGGGTGGGATTGGCGATGCACTACACCCGGCTCTAGATGCCAGTTACCAATGTGGTCCCCGCTCCGTCTCAGGGCCCACTGCCTCCTCCTGCTGCTGCCGCTTGTCAGTATTCCATTCATTAAAATTGTACACTTCTGGGTGGCATTGACAATGCACTATACCCAGCTCTAGTTGCCAGTTACCAATGCAGTCCCAGATCCATCTCAGGGCCCACCCCCTCCTCCTGCTGCTGTTGCTGCTGCCACCTGTCAGTACTCCATTTACTAATATTGTACACTTCTGGGTGGCATTGATGATGCACTACACCCAGCTCTAGATGCCAATTACCAATGCAGTCCCCACTTCGTCTCAGGGCCCACCATTCCTCTTGCTGCTGCTGCCGTCTGTCAGTACTCCATTCGCTAAAATTGTACAATTCTGGGTGGCATTGAGGATGCACTACACCCAGCTCTAGATGCCAGTTACCAATGCGATCCCTGCTCTGTCTCAGGGACCACTGTCTCCTCCTGCTGCTGCCTGTCAGTACTCCTTTCACTAAAATTGTACATTTCTGGGTGGCATTGATGATGCACTACACCCAGCATTGGGGGCGAGTTACCATTGCGGTCCCATTCCTTCTCAGGGCCCACCACCTCCTCCTCCTGCTGTTGCTACACATTGCTACTGTCTCTGGTCCTCCATCCTTTTGCCTAATGTCACCGCACTACTTGTCTACAACTTTATGAGTGGCATTCCTAACACATGTCATCCAGGCCATGATGCCAGCGAGCAATGTGTTCTCTTGCTTTTTTGACGGCAGAGACTGCTGCTAGTGGGTTGAGTTCACACGTAGTGCCACCCTTTCTCAATATCCCAAGGTTTATGCTTCCTTCTGTACGCTGTCCATCATGCCAGAATCCTATTTGCCTGCTGTCACTTTGCCTGCCATTTTCTGGAAAAGCACAAGGTCTTTTGGAACTTTTGTATTTTTCCCCTGTTGCCCCTGTTAACCTACAAGTACCTGGCAAATGTAATGGTTCTAACATGTATAGGGGCTTTGCTATTAGTGTTTAAAATGGGCCCATTGACTTTAATAGAATTCGCAAAATCGGTTCGCTGAAATTTCGCTGACCCATCAGAAGTTCGAGGAAATTTCCACAAGACTGTAAGAGGCCTTCTCGCTCATCCCTACCTATAACCTCTTAAACCATAAGTCTGAAAAGGTTCCTATGCATTTAATAAATAAAGTATTTGTTTTGCAATTTTGTCTTGATTTCTTTAAAATAAAACTTCTAAAAATGTGCTATGTCTCACAGTTGATAGGCACATGATTGTTCCAGTGACTCACCAGTTAGTAAGAGAAGGTTAAGGAGCTCTATGAGTGTAAAGTCATTAAATAGCAATACTGTACTAAATAGATCTAAACATGTGGCAATGTAATAGCATCTTTGAGAAAAGAATATGCTGAGATAGAATTGAAAGAATAGCCAAGGCCCTTAATCCAGGCTAACTTCTGTATTCAGAATATATGTAATTTATGCTGACTAGTCTTCAAGGTTTAATTTAGGATGAATTTAGCACCACCCACTTCTACTCCAAGCCCTCTTTTGTTTTTTTAGGGTAATCAGAAGTGGGGGCAAGCTCATTGTTTACAGGATCAAAGTGGCATTTTTAAAGCTAATCTCTACCTATGTATCCTTTATTGGTTTACTAATATTAAACTTAAAGTTTAAAAAAAAAGACATCCATAACTGATTGGCAACGTCATTATGTAGATTAATATTTCTCAACATGATACTCCATACTGGGAAAACATTAACCTTTTTCTGACCAGAAGACATTATTGTCTGTATTCCCTGATAAAATGTTTTAGTGTCAATATGCATTGGTTAACATGACAATATTGTTTAGGGACTTAGAAGACTTTTATTTAGACACCGTTTTAACAAAACCCAAATAACAAAACAAATGTACACAACCTTTTTATTTTCAATTTTTAATACATTTTCCAATGTAATTATGTCCCACAATTACTCCAATAAATTGATGATAATGCACTTAAGTCTGTCCAGACTTGTTCATCCTATTTTGGTAATAAAGCCTTAGCTGACATACTGATTTTACATTCACAAATAAGGACTACTTTAACTGGTTGCTGTTTTTCACTGGGGAACACAGCTGTCAGAGACAGATGGCATTGAGTGTAACCAGCCAACACTTTGCCTGGCTGGTTAGATAAATAATGGTATTGAAAAGATTGAGTGTGAAAAGAGGCTACGCTAAAATATTCCCTATTTATGATATTGTACTGTCACTGACTGCTCTTGGTAATTGAAGAATACTGATGCTGCTAAATTTGGTCTGTGCATCCATGCTTTGATGACTTTGGGCCAATAAAAGATAAGAGGTTGTAGCAACCAGTTTTGATTTATTAGCAGACATTGAGACATTATGAATCAAAATTGATCAATCAAGATTTTGGAAAACATATAACCAAGTATACAAATGAGAATTAAATTATAATATTTTTATTGTTTTTTTAATGGATAATGAGATTATTATTAATAAACTCCATTTATACAGAGCCAACATATTACGCAGGGCTGTACATTAAATAGGGATTGCAAATGACAGACAGATACAGACAGTGACACAAAAGGAGAGGACCCTGCCCAGAAAAGCTTACAATCTAAGATGAGGGCGAAATAGAACAAAATAGGAGGAGGGAATTATTGGCTCATAATTAAAATATACTTCACAACAGTGTATTGGTGTATCTCCAGGAGTGTAGTCGAGTTATGTCATCTTGTACAATCCAAGACCAGTAGTCCCATGAATGACCAAACCACTTTAGGATCTAACTGGCCAAACCAAACTCAGAGGGTTTCAGTGTCAGTATCTTATGAACTTAAACCCATAATATTTATTGTAAGCACAAATACACACAAAACAAAAGGGTAAATACATTCCACTGACCATTATCATTATGTACAATCAAATAAAAGAAGTAATTGTTGTCAAGTATAATTGAAACAACTATCATACATAAAATGAGTGTAAATAATAAACACATGATCTCCATTTAACCTAAATAAATAATAAAATGTCTAAAAATAATAGGATTTACATGATAACATGTTATTCAGATGTTAAATTCTCAAGACTGAGTAAAAAATTACATTTCCCCAACCCCTCTTTAAAAGGGGTGAAAGGTTTTTGTTTGTGTATCTCAGTGGTTTTATACTATTGTCTGTGTCTGCCTATTTTGCAATATTAGGCATTGTTCATGTGTGTGGTTAGTTTAGTGTTAATCCTTGTGAAACTGGAAACAAACTGTAACTGTTTTAATAATGCAAGTTGTGCTTGGTTGCTGAGATAATAAAGGACAATCAAATGACATGTCCTTACTGACTCCAGACATTAGCTGTATCTCTGTGTCCTAAAAAAGACCCTCAATTTAAAGATATACTGTGCCCGTTTTATCATTAACAGCTGCAAGGTTATCGGTACATGCTGGAGCAGGGAGTGTGTACCTTCATCTTACTATCACTTATGATATTTACTTTTCAATTCCAAGAAAGCAGTGGATATTTATATATACACTATAGCAGGTGTTTCTATAGCTCTGGTAATGGGGATTTATCATGTTACATTTCACTACATTAATGTTTCGGTTTACAGTAATAGTAGTTATATTTCCTGAATACAAATGTGGTTTTCTTGCATCAAAAACGAATTCCTGAGTACTCTTTCATGTATGAACCACAATCTTCCGTTGATGCTTTTGAAAAGGGTGGAGTCAGTATAAAGAAACAAAAAAGCTTTCTCATATATCATATATTAAGAGAATGCTCTCTGGCTCTCTTTTAACCATTTCTTTTTACTGTCTGAAAACGTCCGTTTTATGATTGTTTTCCCTAAACTAATATATACACACATACAGCAACATAAAACGGGGTGAAGTCTTGTAGAGAACCTTATCTGATATTTAATATTCCTAGCCTTTTTTATTAGTTTAGAAATAAAAGCCTCTGTTCAATGTGCACAATGAAATACATCTGTATCCACAATATATCCTAATAAAAGTTGGAAGACAAAAGAAAAGGTGATTTCCCTGGCTCTTGCATCAGTCTATCACTTTGCTGGTACTCTACAGTGGTAACAAATGCTATAACTACTAATATAGGTGGCAAGGTCACCTTCAGTCAAGTTCAACAGGCCAAGTCAGTTGAAGGCGAGATCTGGTTATGGCTCATATAAATTTTAGTAAACAAACAAGTACATACATAAACAGGCTGAACTGCATACCTAAAAAGTAACAAATCAAGTCTGTTCAAACTTACAGATGCATGGGGCCTGATTATTAAAAACTCTCCAAGGCTGGAGATGATACACTTTTATCAGTGAAGCTGGGTGATCCAGCAAACCTGGAATGGATCTGGTCAGGGATTGAAAACATTCACTAATAAATAGCAAATGACTTCCAAGAAATCCATGTCAGGTTTGCTGGATCACCCAGCTTCACTGCTGAAAGTGTATCTTCTCCAGTCTTGAAAAACTTTAATAAATAAGGCCCATAGTTACTGCAGTTCTTAGTGCACAACTTTATTTTTTTCTATTTTCATTGATTCCTAATTCTTCTTGTTGCAGCAAATCACCTAGTCTTTATATGTGTTTTTCTCCCGCTCTTGTCACATAATCAAAAAGCCCATCACAATACTAATAAACGCCAAGATTTTGAACAGAACACTTGAGTACTAGCTCTCCAACACAAAGAATATCAACAAGGGTATGTCAGGTAGGTAATACTCCACTGCTTATAGGATTTAGGCCAGAGATCCTGAATCAATATCTTTCTTATCCACTGTAATATTCCTAAATTAATATTATTAAAAAGGATTTATATAGCGCCAACAGATTATGCAGCGCTGTACAGTAAATAGGGGTTGCAAATGACAGACAGATGCAGACAGTGACACAGGAGGAGGAGAGGACCCTGCCCGAAGAGCTTACGGTACTGACCTTTATATTGGTTTAGACTACAGGTATGTTCAGCCCTTATTAGTTTAAAGAGTAACTAAAGGTAAAACTTTTTTTGTAGTAAAGGGTAAGAACCTGTCAGGTTTTTTTTGCTGTCGGCGTCCTTTTTATGGAGATTCCCAAGGATTGTATTGTTGCCACCTGAAAAGGAATGGAAGAAAACTCTCCCATGACAGCTGTCTAAGAGTGGAATTCCTCAACATTAAAGAGCCATCCTCTCACTTCTAGTTGAGTCTATAGAAGAGGAAGTAACGGGACATATTTTAAACAAAACACAGATGTCAAAAAACTGTAGGGTTTTCCACTCATTCCTACTCTACTTAATTTACAATGAACTATAAAATGATGTTGATATTGGATATACTATGTTCTAGACCAAGTAATAGTATATTCCAACCGCTTCTGTCTCCAGTATGTGTTTAAGTATATGAGACAGATCTCAAAATACACCACCATACACCGCATGAGCAGATGTTTTTTTTCCTCAAAAACAAAAAAGTTAATCTGTCAATTAGGGTACTCGCTGTTTAGATTTGGGTTAATATCTGATGTTTCTTGAAATTAAGATCTAATATGTGTTGTACTTATTACAAAACAAAAACAGAAAAATATACCAAATGAGACACATACGCAAATTTGTTCCTCTGACTTAATTTTTTTTTACAGCAGACATATTTTCGATAACTGTTATTACATGAGTGTTGCATTTTTTTTTGTTTGTTTTATTTTCGACTATGTCTACATAATTTTGCTTTGTTCTCATCATGATGGTCTCTGTTCTCATGTTTTGTTACTCTTTCTACTTTGTTTAAAATCCCAATAAAAATTATTTAATTTAAAAAACAGAAAAATAAACATCCACATTATTGTTCATACAATGCACACATGCATCTATCACAAATGTCCATTGTGCAAGGTCGTTATATGCTTTGTATATTACATCTTGGTCAATGAGAAACAGACTATCAATGGTTAACTATGTTAATATTTTCCTGGAAGCACTGGCTAAAACCATTGCACTTTGATTTTTCATTTTAGTTAAAGCTGATTTAAAATACTGCCACCTTCAATACAAAGGTTGAATTTAGTGCTAAGCTTTGAAGTTTTAAAACATGAGAACCCATCTTCTCCTGTCTTTTAAAACCCTCACTACTTCCCAACACTCCATATCTCCCCTCCTATTGTGTGTTACTTCCCCCACCTTCTAGATTGTAAGCTCTTCGGGGCAGGGTCCTCCTGTGTCACTGTCTGTATCTGTCTGTCATTTGCAACCCCTATTTAATTGTACAGCGGTGCATAATATGTTGGTGCTATATAAATCCTGTTTATTAATAATAATATTAATAATAATAATAATATTAATGAATAGCAGTCAGTTATCTTGTCTGCTTAACATCTTTTAATTTGTTTGCGCTAGCATTGACATCTACCTTTCAGCAAACTTTAAAAGAAGTTTAGCATGTTATCCTATGTCAGGAAAAGCCAATTAAATATACTGCAATGTGGGCCACATAGGTTGACACTGCCAGGTCCCAGACTCCAGTTGCGTACCCCTTCTTTCTTCCACTGCTCATTGCAAGTTTCTGTCTTACTCGGTTTTACCCACAACTTGGCTCAGTTGACAAGGCTATGAAAGATCACAATGTCAATGCCTCTGTATGACTATGTACATGCAGTACTTTCTACAGAGCAATGGTGGGGATGCTCAATCAAGGGGCTTTTAGAACATACTGTATGTATGCATACATTATGTGTCATAACTTGTGATTATGTTACAGACTTCAAAGTGTTAATTTCACTTCCTATTTTTTTAGACATTGAGACAGGGATGTAGGTGGTGGAGCTTGTGACATAAAGCTCTTTTTTCTGTTGTAAGGTTTGTGATGTTTTTGAAACCAAATCAGACGTGTAATTTTCAGAAGCTGTAAAACAACATATCTCATCAGCAGCCCTCCTTACTTTTTTCTTTTTTCTGTTTATAGTGAAAAAACACTGCTATTCTGTGGAACAAAAAAATAACATGCAGATGTGGTTAGCTATCTAATACTTGCAAAACCAGGAAAACGTAATAACATTAACACAAAGGTTGTTGACAGTTTCTCTTTGATAAATAAAAAAATGCCATTAAAAAAAGCTAAATTTTTGCTGTCCTAAAGAGGGAAAACTGCCTTGGACTTGCCCACACACAAAGAAATTGAGTTGTGTTCCTATCTGCACTAACACAAATAAATCTGCCTGATCACAATTTTTTAATTAGACTCACCTGTCCTGCATTCTGATACAGACACTGCCATATTCTTCCTCTTCTCTTGCAGGATAGCTAATTTTCAGCCATCTTGATTGGTCGGGCCAGGATGACCTAACTCAGTCCTGGCATCCCCTGATACCTGGCATGTCCCAGCATCATGTGCTGAGCTGTGCATGTGCATTCTGCAATAAAAACGTGCTTGCTTGTAACATGCGGAACTATAGTTCAGCTTTAAAGCAGACCTTTCATCAAAATAACTATAAAAGCTTAATAAAAAGATATTTTCCTCCAGAATGTTATTACTTATCATTTGCAGTTAGTTTTCCTGTTATGCCCACCACTTACTTTACCCTCACCATGGTGTTTTATATTGACAGGCAGACCTATATCGCAGGCTACCGGAATACCCACATCACATATCCCAGGAGGCTGATATGGTGCCCTTAAAGGGGTCATTTTATTCCAAAGAAATTATTACTGTTTTCAGAATTAGGTACTTTTTAAAAAAAATCAGTTTGAGAGCTCATTGTGACCTAGTTAAAAATCTTATCCTGGAAGGCATGGCTGTTCTTTTTGGCTTTTGTGAATAGCATCAATTGAGATTCAGAAATTACTAGCAGGCTTTACACTTTAACAGATACATGTATATTTAGTTCCCTATATGATCTCACAAGTGATACAAATTTACCAGATGTAGTTTGACAATCTAACTAAACAATATATTCTTTAAGGATCAGGGCTCTGTTGAAAATAGGTTCAATGTGCTTCACCTTTTGGTTTGAAAATTTTTGGACACTTTGCCTGATTTAAAGCTCTCCAAGACTGGAGAATAGGCTATCATGGAAGAAACTTAGTGATCCAGCAAACCTTTTATGAATATGGTCCAGGATTGAAAACATTTTCCAGTTAATAGCATATGGTTTTTACGTAATCCATTCCATGTTTGCTTTATAACCCAGATTTTTCCATGACAGTCTATCCAGCCTATATAGTCTTCTATATAGCCAGCCTATATAGGCCATCATCAGGGAATCAGAACCAAAAACTTGTCTAGTTAGGGCGGTTGTTGTCATAGACGATAATATAGTAGAGAGTCAAAGTCAAAATGTTTTCCAGTGATAAAGTCAATAGCCAAGTTAAGATCAGAGTAGAAGGTGTTATAGTAAGGTTGGATCATGTGGAGGGTAAAAACCTAGCGTCCACCAATTCAGGGATAACAGGCAACCCAAATAAGTGAGACTAGAACTAAAAGGGAATTGGGAGTATAAACAAACTGGTAAACAAAGGGACAAGGACTAGGACTTGAAGAACTTTAGAGACAACAGCAAGGGCAGAGACTGAGACAATGGGCCTGATTTATTAAAGCTCTCCATGGCTGGAGAGGTTACACTTTCATCAGTGAAGCTTTGTGATCCAGCAAACCTGGTATGGATTTCCTAAAAGTAATTTGTAATGATACAGAACACGAGATATTAAGATCACACACTGGATAAATGCTATACCAGTCCATAGGAGCCTGGGTGGCTGTTTAATTTAAGAAGATAAAATGTTTAGTTTTTTAGAAGACTAATTTTCAAGTGCACAGCCCATCTCAGCAGATAAAGTAGGCATGTGCAGGAGAAATGGGGCAGGTGATCGGGGAACAAACACATACTCCAAGCTTCAAACCTTCAGTTAACTTTTGCTGGCTCCATACTGGGCTATAAGCATCACATGATACGAAAGTATAGCTTTACCATGCCATGTTTCTCCTAAGCATATCATAATATAGTCAGCATAGTATAGTTAAGCATTTCCAGGATAGTGCTGTTAGTTTATGATATAAATAGGAAAATCTGTAATTCCTTTTCAGTTCTTAATTTTTCATAACAAAATATTACTGCAAACATGAATTGACAGGTGAAATTTAAAAATAAGACTAAAAGTGTACAGCTGATACCATGATGCCACTAGCATCCTACACTAAGGTACCAGCTAAGGCACTAATTATGAAGTGAACATGCCAATCACATTGCTTATCAAAATACAGTCACCAGAACCATAAAACGAATGTACAAAAAACAAAGGCACTGAAAAATTGTGTCTGTGATGTCATAATTCCCAACACCTTTCTATGAATTGTCCTGGGGCAGAGAAAATTACTACAGATAGTCCCCGAGTTAAGGACATCCGACATATGGACGACTCCTAGATACGAACTGGGCTTTCCTGCTTGCTCTTATGCAGGACAGAACCTTGATAGGAGGGGGCAGTTCGCATGACAACTTAAATAAACAATAAAAACAATAAATAACCATTAATTTTAACAATATTTTAAAAACATATATATATTAATCTTTATTAACATAACTTAACATATAAAAACATATAACATTACCCCCGGAGCGTTCTAATTCTGGCAGTTTTTTGATGCAAAAAGTGATGCTATTTTTTTTTGCATGGAAAGTTTGTTTATATTGTGGGCCTGTAATTCTTAGGATTAACTCCCGGGTATAATAATTATATTTATTTATTATACTATAATCATAAAATACATAATTATAAATCATATTTACAAAAAATATTGAAATAATAGGCCACAACAGTTTAATTTATCAAAAAAAATATTTTATCAAAAATTTCTCACTAAAATTTTCCAAACAAGGGTGCAATATTATTGATAAATAATACTATAAATTAAATGCACATTTTACAAAAAAAAAATTTACATTTTTAGTAGACATCCCGGGTGTGGTAGATTTTGAAGCAGGGTGCTGCACAACATCACAGTCAGGACGGTAGAACCTGGTTTCCTTTCTGATCTTCCTTCCTCTGTTATCGGTCTTTGAGCAGCAAACCACGCACATCCTTGTAGGTGCTGCCTTTTTCCGGGTTGGTGAGATGTATTCAGTGAGGTGACGACCGGTCAGGCGTTCTGGGTTGACAATGGTGGAAGCACAACGTCCAGGTCTGTTCACAGCCACTGATGGTGTTTGGTGGTTCTTGACTATGGATTTAGAAACTTGCAAAATGAAGTCTGAATGATTCACGGGCCTCTGACTATTTTGTTTTGTACAGAACGTAGGCATTCCATAGGCACTGCTCAACTAGTTGCCTGAAAATATTTTTGTAGTACTTCCTTGTAGTGTTTCCGCATCACTGGGTAGAATGTCATGGCTTGGTCAGCTCTGTCGACACCTCCTATGGTGTTGTTGTAGTCAGTCACCACTTGTGGCTTCATCACTTCTTTCCCACATTTTGTGTGTACCAGAACGGTGGAGGCATCATGGACAGTACTCATCAGGCACACATCTTTCTTGTCACGCCATCTCAGGGCCATCATCTTGCCTTTCTGCCAGGCAACAATTTCTCTTGTCTTCAGCTTCCCTTTTGCAAACAGTGATGGCAGGTTGCGCCGGTTAGCCCTAACGGTTCCATACGCATCTGTTCTGTGTTGCAGAAGGAACTCATAAAGTTCAGGAGAGGTGTAGAAATTGTCATTTGTGTCACAATAGCCCTGATCTAGCAATGGCTCAATGAGGGATAGCACTGAAGATGTTACCAATCCATAATGGCTGTATCTGGGGTTGAACTGTGTCCCTTTCCAGTGTACAGTATCATATTCCAGGTGTAGCCAGATGAGGATTCGCACACCATATACGTTTTCATGCCAAATCGTGCCCTCTTTGACGCAATGTACTGCACCCAGCTGAGCCTCTCCTTGTAAGCCATTAGACTTTCGTCAATGCTGACATCTCTTTCTGGCACAAAGGTTTGCTGGAAATTTTGTAGAATCATCTGAGACACTTCCCAAATTTTGTTCCATTTTGGTGCAGGATGGGTAGTGGTTTCATCAAATTCTTCATTGTTTGCTAAGTGCAGGTACTTCATTATGAGGGAAAAGCGTCATTCTGGCATGACTGTGCCAAAGAATGGAGTGGCAATAATTTTATTCTTGGACCAGCACCACTTCTGCACGGGTTTGCCCACAACTCCCTGCAGGATCACCAAGCCAAAAACAGCCAAATGTCATCTTTGGTCAAAGGTTCCCACTCTCTGCTTCTTGCAAACTCTAGGTATGGAGCACCTTGCTGTTGTCCAGCATACTTGCATAAAACAAAATAAAAAAGGTATTTTAGGATATGTTCTTTTGTAGTGTGGTGAAGGTTGCAAGTAATATGCAAACACAGAGCAGCATATATGTTTGCATAAAAAAAATAGCATAAAATTTTAAACATTTCAAAAAGTTAGCAAACAATGAGCAGCACACATTTGCATAAAAAAAATAGCAAAACATTTCAAAAAGTTAGCAAACATAAGAGCCGCTTACTTGTTTGTCTCCGCAACAATTTTTTTGATTACTTCATCAGCCTCAATTTTCATCCCAGGTGCGCCGGTGAATGGAAATCTTGGCGGTGCTGCCTGGTCCACATCAAGGTCAATGGAGCACCATGTGCGAACAGCACTGAATCGTTGCTCAGTTCACTTTCGCAGTCCGATGACAAATTCCCTGGTGAATCACTATCGCTCGATTCCACAAAGGACTCCAAATAGCTATCGCTGCTTTCAAACTCCTCCAAAACAGTGCTTGCGCCGGCGAGATGCCTTTTGGATGCCATGTGGTCTCCAGCAATCACTCAGGAACAATCAAGGTCAAAGACAAAGTGATGAAATGATACATTCAGGAAGTGATCTACAAGTCATCAAAAGGTCAGATCAAGGTCTGGGCTAATAGTGGGCAAAATGTAAATCAGGGCACTGGGCAATGATGCTTGGTGCACTAAAATGTGTATTGACACTTTTATTATATGTTTTGTAGTGTTTTTTACTGTAAAAAAATGTAAAAGCAGATTACATGGTAATCTGCTTTTAAATTTCCCGCTCACACAATTCAGCACTTTACCACATTTTTCCGGGTGAAGTGATGGGGATGTCCCCACCCTGCTCACTCCCCTAGATACACCAACGTTGCTGCTCGCATCACCCGGAGGCTGCGAGCGTCACATCTTCCGGGTGATGCGAGCAGCAATAGTAAATCCCGGGGGTGATGCCAGCCGGAAATCGCTGCTGGCATCACCCCTGGAATTTACTATTGCTGATCACATCAGCAGTTAGATGTGATGCACCATGCAGAAATCTTGCATCTAACTAATAATAGGCGCAGCGGAGTGGCCTGGACCTGGGCCGCAGATTACTCGGTATTCTGCTTTTAAATTTTCCGCCCAGCCACGCCCCCCGATGGACAGACTACCCGGCATCGCAGGGGGATCGTTCGATCGCCCTTTTCCACACCCGAAAACAAAACTTTCCCATCTAAAACCTTCCCCGCACAAAAACTTTTAATCCTCCTAAAACATTTCCCGCACTTTCCACCACTATTGCCTACCAGCCTCTACTCCCACCAAAAACACATTGACGCCTTCATTGGATTTAAAATGGCTGGCAAGCAGCCCATTTATTAACAAAACAACTTAAATAAACAATAAATAACAATAAATAACCATTAGTTATAACAATATTTAAATAACATATATATTAAACCTAATTAACATAACTTAACATATAAAAACACATAACATTAATATACCACTGATTTATAATTCACAATCCTTACAAATATAAAACCTTTTCTCCACCCAATATAAGATATACCTGTAAACAAAAAACTGTATTTAAATCACGGTGCCCAATTGCACTATAACTAAAACACACTTCAGTTTACTCCACCAGGCTGCAGGTCTAGGAAAGGTAAAGTCCGTTCCAACCAAAATTGTTTAAACACACACTGGCCCCTAGCCGCCCAGCACCGCCTCAGGGGCCACACCATAACACCATTTAAATGGGCACCCTACCAATGGGTTGCCCTTCTCAAATGACCAACAGGACTCTTACCCTCCTAAACCCCAACCACCTCCGCCACCTAAACCTTACAACAAGGGAGGGTGGGTGGAAATTTTCCCTCCCGCAAAAAAACTGTCCCTCACTTCCGACAGACCCTCTTATTTAAATGCTTCTATTCTCCTCCCCTCTACTTCCGTCCTGACCTCTAGCTAATCCCACCCCTAGTTTTTCTCACTCACATTAACCCATACTGAACCTACAAGGGGGGGGGGCTGCCCTAACACCCTGTCATGCTGGCCCTACGCTTAGTCCCTTGCTGTGGGCCTCACTTTAGGGCATTTAATATATTCGGACTCCATTTAGGAAGTTGTACCTCTTTGTTACAGACTCTCCAACAAAACTGAATTCCAGTCACAACCTTTCAGCGTTATATTGGAACACATTGCATCCTCCTTCACATACAGGTGTAGTTCCACACTTCCACTGCATTATGGTATGTTAGCTATGTAGACTCCTGCTGGGTCATTACTTTCTGAGTGACATTCAGGCAGCCCTGTTAGTATTTATTAGCCAACAACAGTACATTTATAGATTCATAGATAACATTTTTCCTTACATTCATGTTTGCAAGGAGGGCATGGGAGATTAGGAGTTCAACACACTGAAGAAATTCTTTGAATGGCAATTAGTTTTTTATATTCACAGTTACTGGACCTTGAAAAGGAAAAGTCTAGCATATCTATGCACTAAATGAAAAATATTATACAGATTATAGCTTTAAATTAAACTTCACTAGGACAGGACCCTCTGCATTGCAAGGATCAACTGCTTGTTGTGTCTAGTTCTTCCCTATTGCTTTTGGGGAGGTTTTTTTGTTCTGCATTCATTTTTGTGGGCTAGGTGAGACAATCAGTCAATTTTAGACGCTGTCCCATCCATAGCAAACTTTTTTTTTTCAATTTGCGAATGCTGTGGGGTTCCCTGGTGTCATTAGGCTGTTTTTTGGGATGTGTACCCATTTGTTTATCAGGGTGGCCCAAATTCATTGCTCGACTGCTGTGGCGTGTGCACTGTAGATTGCTGAAACACCTCTGAGAGGCTCTAAATATATCCCTCCTGCCTGCAGGTAAAGGACCCCACAACAGGGAAACTATGAGCAAACACAAAATAGGGGGCACTGATAACACTATACCAGGGGACACTATAAGTTGGATACTGTGGGAAATATAAGGCGAACACTAACTGAGGGCAGTATAACAGGGGGCACTTTTGGAGGAAACTATCTAAGGGTACTATAAAGAAGACACCAAGGGCCCTTGAACAGGGGGCACTATAGAGGGCACTAACTGAGGGCACTATAACAGTGCACTATGGGGAGACCACTACAAGTTGGACACTAATTGGGGCACAAAGTGTGGAGGACTAATGGGGGTAGTAAATGGGGGCACTACAAGGAGGGCACTAGGGCACTATAATATGGGAAGCATTTGGGGCAGAATATATTAGGGCACTGAAAAGGGGACAGTAAATGAAAGGACTCCAACAGGGGCACCATGGGGGTGACCACTGAGATCTTTGTAGCAAGGGGCACTGTGAAGGAGAATCTATCTGTGGGCACTAAAAGGGGGACACTAATTGAAGGGATACTAATTGATGGCACTATAACAAGTATCATTATGAGAGGAAAATCTATCTGATGGCACTATAAAAGGGACACTAACACAGGGCACTATAGAGGAAAACAATCGGACGGCACTATGGCAGGTGGCACTGTGGTTGAGGGACATTTACTGGGGGCATTAATATAGGGCACACTATGGGAGGCACTTAAACAAGGGGTATAATTGGAGGACACTAACTGAGCACACAAAAAGAGGGGTGCAACGGGGGACACTAAGGACAACATAATGGAGTAACATGGGGCGGGGGGACACTGGGAGCACAACAAATGGTGCAATAGCCGAGGGAATAAAGTGTGGGCGACGAATGGGGGGCACTAACTGAAGGAATATATTAGGAGAGGACTAAGGGGACTATAAAAGGGACACTAACTGATGGCATTATAATATGCAGTTCTGGGGGGGACTATCTAAGGGTACTATGAGGCACAGTAACTGTGGGCACTCAAACAGGGGCATCATGGGGGAACACTAACTGAGGGCATTATATCAGGGGCACTGTGAGGGGTAAACAATTACAGGGCACTAAAAGGGGGGCACTAATTCAGGGAGCAGTATTTGGGGACCCGGATGGCACTATGAGGGTAAAAGGCACTATGACAGGTGGGACCATGAAGAGAAAAATATGTGAAGGCACTATATGATTGACACTATGGGCACTATATCAGGAGGCACTGAGTCCATTATATCAGGGGGCACTGCGGGTACTTGAACAGGGGGCACTATGTGGAAAACTGAGGGTGGCAGAATAAGAGGGGCACTTACTAAGGGCATTCAGGCAGCACACAGGAAGGGGCACCTATGGAGGCATATACCAGGGTGATGTACTATAATATTATTCCTGTTATTGGTCCACACCTAAATTCTATAATTGCCAGGGATTGTTCTAAAATTGTAGCAATGGAATACATCATTGTAAAATGGTTTTCATTATGTATTTTGTTTCCCACACACTTATTCCTCCCTATTCCCCTTTAAAAACCTTTCACCTCAGCACTGTCTGCTAACCTAAACTCTGATTTTCCACAGCACACAATTGTAAGGCTGCCTGAGAATATGAACACATTTTCCGTAAGGAAATGTAAAAACAGACCCAGCCCTGTTATGGCCGAGAATCCCACCTAGTTAGTCCCTGCTAATCATTGTGTAGAGAATTTGGGAATGAACCGTCTGCTGCAGCAGCCCAGACATGGTGAGTAGGAGAGGACAGATTGAAGCAGTCAGTGACAAGCGCCTGTGCTTGGTTGAGCCTTAACCAATCAGCGACGCCCCTGCTTCATATGCAAATCACCAAGTGAACAGAAGGTCATCAGCGCCTCATACAGCTCTCAGAAATTCAGATGAAGGGAAGAGAGAGAACCAGGATTGCCGCTTCTCCAGCCCAACATAGACATGTCACACACGCAGCGACATGTCACACACACAGCGACATGTCACACATTGTCACACACTCTCTCCTCAGGCTCTTCACAAGACAATGAGCTGCTCTGGAGCCTGCAAGTAGCTGACAGGTCCCCCTGACTGGAGGTATAATATTTCTATTTCAATGTTTGTGTGTATGTAATAATGACTTCTTGGATACGATGCATGTTCCCAATCCCTGTGCTCAGTGTCACCCTCCTGCTGTTATATTATAACAGTAAGCTGTTTAATTGGAGAGTTTTTCATCGTTATAATGCTACTGAAGAGAAATTCCTCCTGCTGGAATCCTGTGACGCCTTATTTCATGGGAAGAAATCTTCTTATGAGCCCACCCTGACCGGGCTGTACCACACTTCCAATTGTCAGGAATACCTCCGACAAAACCATTACATCACGGCGCCCCTGTCCGATGAAGAGGCCGCCTTCCCATTAGCTTATATGATGACCATACATAAAGAATTTGACACCTTCGAGAGACTGTTCAGGGCCATCTATATGCCCCAGAACCTTTACTGCATCCATGTGGATGAGAAGGCCGGGCCCGATTACCTGCAAGCGGTAAGTCAACTTGTGGATTGTTTTCCTAACGCATTTCTCGCCTCCAAAACCGAGCCTGTGGTGTATGCTGGGATCTCCAGACTTCAGGCCGATATGAACTGCATCAAAGATCTGCTAAAATTCGAGGTGAAATGGAAATATGTGATCAATACATGTGGACAGGATTTCCCTTTAAAGACAAATAGGGAGATCATGGAGCATTTGAAAAAATTTAAAGGGAAAAATATCACCCCTGGGGTTCTGCCCCCCGGTCACGCCATCCCCCGGACTAAATACGTCCACCGAGAGGATATTGTACATGCCCAGGTACTAAGGACTAATACCCTAAAGCCCCCTCCTCCGAACAATATCACCATTTACTTTGGCACTGCCTATGTTGCATTGACAAGAGAGTTTACCGAGTTCATCCTGGAAGATCAGAGAGCTAAAGATCTGCTGACATGGTCCAAGGATACCTACAGCCCTGACGAGCACTACTGGGTGACACTGAATAGAATGGCAGGTATGTAAGCATCCTTGGCCTACATTTGTCAAATGACATGTTTACCTTATAAAGGCAAACACAAAATAGCATTCTTTACTGCCCGTTTCTGTCTTGTAATATATTACTGACGCTAGTTATGCTTTGACAATGTATACAGAAATATGGCAATATATGAGTTAGCTTCCTTTGTTGTATACTGAAAAAAAGCTTGTACAAACAGAAAAAAAAGCACCTGTTATAACAGCAATAAGTGGCCTATAGAAAGTTATAGTTGTCTTGGTGCCCGGAAAGGGAAGTCAATGTCCCCTAATGAGAAGGTATTGAATAAAAGTTAGAGTCAGCAAAACTTCCTCATCTGTGAATACAATCATTGCTTCCTATTTTTCATGCTTTTAAAGCCATTACTTTTGTATCTGTTATAGTCTTTGGTACCTAAAGGGTTACTTTTGTAAAGTTAATCTTTAAAGCGGAACTAAAGACTAAAAATAAAAAAGCCTCTTGTGACAATTATCTTTTTACCTTAGCTCCAAGCAATCATTTATTTTATGTGTACACTGCCCAGCTTATTCTCAGCATTTGTTACACCCTAAGAATAATGTCAGGTGTGGGGGCTGCCGTGCACATGTTCAGTAATTACATGGCCACTGGCCAAAGAGGGGGTGATGGGGAGTAGTTGCTGGAGACTGACCCAGGTGGGCACGTACTTGTGTACATATATATCTCTTCCTCCTCCTGTGTCACTGTCTGTATCTGTCTGTCATTTGCATCCCCTGATTAATGTACAGCGCTGCGTAATATTTTGGCGCTACATAAATACTGTTTATTCTTCTTATTATTATTATTAATAATAATAATAATAATAATGATATTAAGAATAATTTTATTTGTGAAACTCCCATTCATTCCTAAAGAAAGGCCATGTTGTATGTAAACAAACATATGACCTGTACATTAACAAGTAAATACAAAGTATCTTTTCTTTTTATTGCATACAGTGCTCAACCCAGAAATTTTTTTAAGCCGGGTGGGAAGAAATTGTAGGTGGGTGGGAGCCCCTGTATTGTGACCAAACTCTTTAGTAACCACCCAAAAACAGCCGGGTGGGTGCTGAAAAGTGCCAGGTGGTACACCCAGCTAAAAGGGCCTAGGGAGAACCCTGGCATATTCTATACTTTCTGCGGTAATGTGTGTATGGCCTTTCCCAATAATAAGCCTCAGCACAATGGCCAATTAAAGAATTATGTTCCATTAGGCATCCTTTAAAAGGATAATTGATCAATATAGATTCATTGTTCTTTCAACCACTGTAAGAAGTTAGTGTTCAATTCGTGTAGAAATTAAAAAGGTGTCAGTTTCAATATTTAGTTCCAGCTTCGTTAGTTGACAATCAATCTAAATATTGGTTCTTTTATGTCTGCAAGTATAACTGTATGCATTTTTAATGTATATAATATTAACTAAGAGATAAGCCTCAAAAAACTTTCCCGGTATAGCACTCTGAACTGTGCAGCTCAGTGTACTTGTAAAAAAAGAATAAGGAACAGGCAGGTAAGTATGTTTTATTGCAGACAACTGATGAATCACCAATTGGGAACAACCACTGTACATTTCAGGAGCATTTCACAATGCTACTAACTCATCCTCCTTCCTTCCATCTCCCATTAAACAGAACGGTGCTATGTGTACAGCGCTCATTTGTTCATCTGTTTCTGGAAACGATCATAAAAGATCATATCCAGCAACAATTCTCTGATGCTCATCAGACGTCTGTGGGGCTTTAATTTGGTTATACTTCAGCTATCCTCGTGCTGCTGCTGAAGGTGCACTGGTTTATTTGAAGAATGTGCTTCTCTAGATACGTTTCATTATTCATTCAAATCCACATGGGGGTATACAGTACTTTTTCAGCTGCTTTAGAAACACTCTTTTTTTCTTCATATTACAGCTTTAGCAAACAAAATAGCAATGTTACTTATATGCAGATTAAGTTTTTTTGTTTTTTCATAAGTTAGCAGCAAGCTCTTATAGCCATCTTTAACTTTACCCATGACTTTGTTTGTAAGCTTGGTATTTCCTATTTTGAGGCTGTTTCTAAAACTGGAGAAGGGACAGAGATGCAAGATCTGCTTTAGCACCTGGCATCTGTACCAGAAATGTCTAAAGAGCTAAGAACATTTAGGTTCGAGCAGCGAGAGGCTGACAGGGATGTCCTCCACCAATTCTCTATCCTGATGGTTGTAATATGGTCCTGGACTCTTACTGTACAGCTAACTATTAAACCTATACCATTACTATATGTTAAACGGCAAACTTTACTTATCGAGTATTCTGAGCCAGAGGTCCCCAACCCCTGGGCTATGGACCAGTGCCGGTACGTGGCAAGTTATTTGGGGGCCACAGATGGCAGGAGACCCTTATAGGTGAAATTGAAGGTAAGTGTGGGCTTTTCAGGCTCCTTTTGCTTTGTGTTTCCCTAGCCTTTAATAAGATATGGGTCAATTCGGTCTAACTGCTTTTGGCAAGCAGATTTAATTTTCTCCTACATCTGATAATCAGCCAGCACAAACTAGATTTGGAAGAGATCGCATCATTAAAGAGTTATATGGTGAACTAAGCACAAAGTTTATTTTCCCTTATAATTTTACAAATTAGTTTGCTTTTAGGCTTCAGGAATATTTATTAAATACTTCTTTGTTTCTAATATACCGAACAGTATGAAAGCTTTAAAAGAATAGGGCCCCCACTGTTCCCTTAGCCTCTGCAAGAGACACAAAATAATATTTGGACAATATCTCAGCTGCAAGTAAGATAAAAAAAAAAAACATTTCCTCTTGAAGGGGTTAAATGTTAGCCACAGTATTTCAGTTACAAATCAATGACAGGAAATCAAGATTTGCAATAGGAAACATTCTAAATTACTAACGACTCACATGTAATGTTTAAACATCAGCCAAAATTGAAAATGAGGTCAAAATGCTTAAGAAGGTTGCCGCAGCAGGTTCAGTGACAGGGAAATAATTAACTTTCCAAAGATTCATGGTGACTAGCATTGTGTGAGTTCACCCTGAATGAATAGGAAACTATAGAAGATTACGGGTATGCTGAATGGCAGAAAATTATCACTCATTATTTAAAATTTAGTTTCATATTGACGTGGCTGTAAAAAGTATTACACAATACATTTTATTGTGTGCTTTCCCTGTCAACTGATATAGAAATGACTAATTTCTTGTGTCTTAGTTGAGATGGTCACAAGATTCCAGGTAGTGTCATTTTTGGTCGTTGGTGTCTGCTTGCACATGGTATGTGGCTGCTGCTACATGTAGAATCTCAGGCACTAAAAAGATCTTTTATAGTTCTGGGCTGTAAAATACCTAATAAACCTAAATAAAAACTGAATAAAAGCTTCAAACATGAATACTGAGAAAACTTTGAAAACATTTGCAGACACTGTATAGGGTGAGAATTGTATACTGATCTTGCAAATGCACACAGCACTTCCACTTTTAACATGAAGCATTAAACTGTTTTGCAGTTGTATAGCAACAAGATGACAAAATATACATTCACATGGGAAATAAGGATTTTGTGATTATAAAAGGATCATGTGATTATAAAAAGTACTGAGCAATGGATAGTGCTGCAATTGTCATAGGCTAAATATATTATTTTAGATAATGATTTCATCTGACAAAGATTGCCAGGGGTAGAGGTTATGTAGTAGCTCTGGCAGGAACATGGATTTTATTTGTCGTTCTTTTGACAAGATAGACATACAAAATAATGATTGTGATCTACTCCAAGTATTCAATGTACCATCCACTGGTTTGATAATTGGTCTGTATAACAGTTGATTGACCTTGTGCCTAATATTGATTACAATAAATAATAGAAAGCACTTTTTATTGATTCTTGATGGATTCAGTGCTTTTGCTGAATTGTAAATATCGTATATTGTATGTCTAGTGATAACACCAAAACCTATTCTTTAAAACATGCTTTTAATTATCTCATGCAGAAGAGATTGCATTTGTGTGTGTTTTTTTTTTTACCTATAGATTCGGCAGTTCCCCATATATCTTCCATTGAATCTGTAACAGTGCTCCTGGAATATGATACCAATGACTGATTGATGCAGGGTGTTGTATAAATGGTTACTAGGCCAAGTATGAATGAAAGACACGTGACTTTCTCTGATAACAGATCCTCTCATTGATACAAGATTGCAGTTTTTCAGGCTGGGTAAAATGATCTTCTATCTATAGAATTAGGCAGATGCCCATTAGTATTAGTTTTGGGAGGGGAGTCAGCATTCAAAGGTAAGAAAACTTGTTCCAGTCTATATGGTTCTGGTGTTAAAGCTGGCAGTGTCTGCTTGTGCTGCTTTTTTTCCTGCTCACTTTACATAAAAATAAGCGAAAGCATTTAGCCAAGCCAAACGATCATGCTCATGGTGTCTCTGGCTGTCAGAGGTGCTCATGAGCTCCCTCTCTATTCTGTTCAGCCAGCAGTATTAGTATAAGCTCCAGATAGCTAAGGTCATAGCTTGTACAGTAAGCTAAAATAATACTTCTCCAGCCCCCATTCCCCATTTCTTTAAAATTTTTAATGGCCCACATGATCAGGGCATTAATGTGCTCTCATTGTAATGCATTTCATCCAATAGCTTGGTCTAGTCATAGATATTAAGATGTTTCATGTACCCAGGCTGAAACATGTCCTGACCATCTTGATAAATAAAGCTAAATGAGAATTAACCCACCCAAGTCATGGGGTATTTCTTTTTTTCAGCAGGTAATTGTAGTAGATGTCTGTAGATATGGAATTAAAGCAAAGCTTTTGCTTTGCCTTGCATAGGTGGAGCTATTACTTGATGGTGGAGTTGTCTTTGCACTGGATGTCCAATTTTATGTCCGGTTTAGGACAATTCTTCTGTAACAATAATTTAATCAGATCGCAAGTGAGTTTAAATTTCAAGCAACACATACACCAATTTAAAAGCTGTTTTTTAAAATAGTAAAATAGTTGAATCCATTTAAACCTTATAATATCTGCAGTTTTATTTAACCATTTTCCTGCAGAAGAAAGATAGTTATGAACCGCTATAAAATCTCACATTAAAGAGTCCCTGAACCAATACATGGATATTAGCAAAGTCAGAATTAAAAGATTTTCATTTTCTACTCAAGTTGTATATTAACCAGCCCAGCGTGACAGGGGTGAAAGGTACTATTCAAGATTTAAAAGTATGCAGGCATTGAACTAAATGTTATTTTCTTACACTGCTAGTAAAAACATAACCTTACAATACTAACTACTATCAGAACAGTCATTTTATATGGAAAGTGTCCTTATCTTATTGCACTATTGTATATCCTTGGTTTTTTTTCAATTTTAAGGTATTTCTTTTACCTTAAATTTCCCACAATGGGACCACAAAGCAGACATTATTATTTCAAATATCAGTATGGATATTTTGTGCAGGTTTTAGATAGGACAGACCTTGGGTGTTTTAGATCTTCTTTAAACCTCTCTTCAGACCTTATTGTGAGGTTGTTATTACCTATATATATCAATATCAATATATATTAAGGCAAGCTACCATTATGTTAGCATTTTGTTTATTTTGCAGGATTTTTTAGATCTGTGTTCTATTTTGTTCATTGTAGGTATGTTTTCTTTAAAATTTTAATAAACATATTGATAAAAAAGGGAGTCAGCCTTTGCAGTGTGTTAGTGATGGATATATAGTAGTTGTAGTGAACTACAAGACATATAAGATAACAGATTACAGTATGTTGCACTTCCTAATAGTGTAATAAAGATCAGGCTGTTTATTATATATTTCTAGCACAAAAGAAGTCTGACATTCGGAAGGTGCTTTCAGCTGTAAATGGTACTTTGCACAAGCAGGTATTTTTGTAACACCATATACATGTCTTCATGTGTTAATTCTCTGGATTCTTTATTGGCATGACTCTCTTTACACATCTATTTTACTTACCTACTATAGATAAATATGTCAGAAAGACATTAGGGTTGATTAACTAAAGATGTCTGGACCATTCACCTAGCAAAGTGAATTATCACACTGCAAGGGATAATTCACTTAGTTGAGTAAATCTGGTAAAATATAATTTTGCAAAAAAGCTCACATGCATGGATTGCTTGCACATGACTGGGTTGTTGATGTCACAGAGTCAGTAGAGCTGGGGAAGATAGACTATCATGGGAGAACCTGGGTGATCCAGAAAACCTGGAATGTGTGATGTTGTTGTTTTGTTTTTTTCCCTAGTAAATTGGAAATATTTGGCTAATAGTTTTAATCCTGGAGATCTATTCTAGGTCTGCCTTCCCATTTTAATAAAGCATGCCCTTTTCTCAGCTACGTAAATTATTTTACATTACAGAGAGATAATTCTCCTTGATAACTAAACAGCCTTACCTCCTTTAGTAGATCAACCCTTTTTTATTACCAACCTTTTTTTTGTTTTTCTGGTATAGCAGTTGTGCAATGTGTTGAACACATTTCCAAATGTACCTTACACACATAGCCACTATGTGACCACAGAAAACACATACATGTAGTCAGAATATATTTCTTTTTAGGAGGAAGAGTAATGTAGCAAATTGAACTAGAACCTGAGCCAACACAAGTGCCAGTCTTTGCATCCAATAATTTTGAATGAATTGCTGAGCCACAACAAAGTCTAGATATATTTAAACCTCAACACAATCATTACCAAAACTGAAATCCTTCTATTACATTCTTTTCTGCAGACAAAGAACCAATGTTTTGAGCCTTAAAAAAAGAGTGATTTTAAACTTAATGTCTTCAACTCTAGTTTATCAGGGCTGATTAAATCAGTCAGGGATTCCATCACTCATCATTGCACGTCTTATCTGTTAGTAATATCTACAGCTTTTGTCACCCTCTCACCTTCCTCACTGATCCTCAACCTCCCATTTCCTCCAGAAATCCTTAACCTCACCTCTTCCAAGGATCCTTAACCTCTTACCTCACCTCCTCCAGGGATCCTCTACCTCTCATGTCCTCCAAGAATCTTCAACCTCTCACCTACTTCACTTATCCTCAGCCTCCCACTTCCTCCAGAAATCCTGAACCTTACCTCCTCCAAGTATCCTTAACCTCTTACTTCACCACCTCTAAAATTCCTCAACCTCTCACCTTCTCCACTGATCCTCAGCCTCCCACCTCCTCCAGAAATCCTGAACCTCACCTATTTCAATGATCCTTAACCTCTTACTTTACCACCTCCAAAATTCCTCAACTTCTCCACTGATCCCCAGCCTCCCACCTCTGACAGAAATCCTGAACCTCACCTCCACCAAGGATCCTCAAACTCTCACCTTCCCCACTGATCCTCAACCTTTCACCACCTCCAGAAATCCTCAACCTCCACCACTGATCCTCAACCTTCAACCTCCTCAATAAATCCTCAACCCCACCTCCTCCAAGGACCCACAACCTCCCACCTCACCTTCTCCAACAATCCTCAACCTCTCACCTCCTCCAGCAAATCCTCAACTTCACCTCCTCCAAGGGCCCTCAACCTCTTACCTCACCTCCTCCAAAGATCATCAACCTCTCACCTCCACCAAGAATCCTCGACTTCTCACCTTCTCCACTGATCCCCAACCTATCACCTCCACTAGAAATCTCAAACCTCACCTCCTCCAAGGATCCTCAACTCCTCACTTTCCCCACTGATCATCAACCTCCCACCTCCTCCAGAAATCCTCAACCTCACCTCCTCCGAGGACCATCAACCTCTCACCTCACCTCCTCCAAGGATCCCCAACCTCTCACCTCTACCACTGATCACCTCTGTTCTCCTCCTCTACAACTGTTCACCTCTGTACCTGCCTTCCACCACTTTCCACCTTTATAACCCACTTAACACCTAACCCACTTAGCTCTTTTATGCCGTTTATGACTAGACACCTGTGCACCACCCTGCACCCCTTCATTCGCCACAATCACTTCTGCACCTTCCCTTCATCATTGCTCCACCCTTCAACCTCTTTCCTCATGCAGTTTTGAATACCTCTGCATCCCCCCTCCTCATATATATATATATATATATATATATATATACACACACACACACACAGACACACATGTACTTGATGAATAATCCACAATTTTACCGTTTTGATCAGAACAGCATTGAAATTTGTCAGTGGTCACACCTGTTAGTTTGACAACTATAAATTAAAGGAATTCCCCTCTAGACATTTATTGTTGTCTCTCCAGGACGGGAATTAAAGGGGACTATCCTCAAACAGACAAAGCACCATAGAATAAATTTACAAATTTTGCCTATACATATACTTACCGTATTTTTCGGCGTATGAGACGCTCCGGCATATAAGACGCACCCAATTTTAAAGGAGGAAAATCTAGAAAAAAAAGATTCTAAAAGATTATTCCCCTTCTGATCACCCTGTGCCAATTTATCCCCTTCTGATCACTCTGTGCCAATTTATCCGCGCTGCAGCCAGGAGGAGAGGAGAGAAGATCGCAGAAGCACACAGGATCGTGGGATCGCGGTATCGGGTAAGTATGTTACCGGTTTTATTTATTTTTAAAACTTGCATTCGCCATATAGGACGCACCCACTTTTCCCCCCCAGTTTTGGGGAAGAAAAAGTGCGTCTTATACGCCGAAAAATACGGTACATATTCATAGAGTAAGTAGTCTATTGCAGATAACTAATTAGTAAATTGCTTAATAGCTGTAGCAGACAGATTGTGCTGATCATTGAGAGTGTATGTACTGCAAGTGTTAGGCCAGCCTGAGGAACCCTTGAAATATTTTACAGCTTTCAGGGAAACTCATGCTAAAAATGATTATACCTACAGCTCACAGTACATAATAAAGAATGCAGTAAACCTAGAATATGTCACACCTTGGCCCAATATTTTACCATGCACCTGCTTTATAGACCAAAAGTATTTTCTGTAATAATCCGGAAAAAATAATTATATCCTACAATAAATGACAGTAATATTGTAGTGTCCCTTAAAATTAATGGTGTAGATTGACCCCTTACATTAGTGGTCCATGTAAATGGTATCATGTTTCAGTCTGACACAGCTTAGTGTTTAAGGATACCCTAGCAACCTCAGGAGGGACCGTGGCTAAGAAAATTGTTCTAGCCCTAAGAGCTTACTCCTTGGCCTACAATACAAGCAGTGTATTACAGGTCCCCAGCATCTGTAGGGAGCAGGATTAATGGTTGTGGTCTGTTTGTATTATAGGGCCCTTCCTCTAGTTAAAAAAAAAATCTGCGAGCACCAAGAAATCCCCAGCATATTTATACAATGTTTTACACAACAACATTGGGGCTCAGTAGATGTAAGGGTGGCCCAGTTCAGAATATGGCTTTGGTCAGAACAAATATAGAAATGTAGCATGAGGATCAAGAATTTACAGATGCCAAATATTATAGGCACCACAACTGTTGAGACTCAAGAAAAAAGACAGCAGATGGAGACTGATGCATTTTAGTAGAGTATATCCCCTCCCTTATCAAAATATTTAATCCCATAATTACAAAGGAATTGCAAGATGATCCTAAGAACATTTTTTTGACTTTATGCTGCCTTAGTCATTGAATTCATTATGCACTTTTATAGGGCTTCACACTATGTAATTCATCATTTAGGAAGGATTTTTTTCCCCTGTTGGAGCAAATTGTATCAGGGATTTTTTGCCTTCCTCTAGATCAACTATATCCATAATGTTTATACCTGGGATATGTTAATTTCCCCTATTGGTTGAACGTGATAGACTTTTTCAACCTAACTGACTATGTAACTATGTTATAAAGTGATTACATATAATGCAGGCAATGTGCTTTCTACTTTCTCTTTTTATCCATAGCACACTTTGGTATTTGTATTTATCTTATCAAGAGTTGGTTGCTTTGTTAACTTAACAAACAATATCGTGACTCCTTCAAGGTTGTGTTCCAATAATGATCTGGAATTTCAGTTAAGTATTAAAGAGCTATTTCATTCATTTTTAAGTTTCCTATAAAATAAAATGCATTTGAAAATATTGCAAATAAACACCTGTATTATTTCTGTAATTTCCCCCTGATCCTATACACAGATGCAATACGAATGTCAGGTTTTTAACTACGAGAAAATCAAATATTACTAAATTACTTATAAATTTCAGCAGGGAGATAAACGTATGCTAAAAATGTACTGTATATATTATTCATAATTGTTACATAAGCCCTTTTTTAAAATCAGTGTTATTACAAATATTTTTGTTTGAAACTGCAGCAATTCTAATTTCATAAATCTGTCAAAAAAGACCAAATATTTCCTTTAGATATGGCAACTTGGAGGTGTTCCATAGACCTTTAGTGTATCCTTTACAAACTTTCTTTCCAGTGTTTTTTTTTTTTTTATTGGATCAGTTTTTCTCAAATACAAGTCAGGCATGTCAAATTTTAGGTATTCCCCTGCCATAAGAGTTTAATTTATACTGAGGCACAAAATTTTGTCATCCCGGGCAGTTCTGCCTTCTGTCAGCACACCAGGTGAGAACCGCAGATCAGTAAAGGAACGCATTTCAGTTCACGGGAGTTATTCTGTAGTAGTCTGTTAATCAGACAAATGTTAAGCTGCGTACACACGTGCAATTTTTGTCGTTGGAAAGTCGTGTGCCGACTGGCGTGTGTACAGTCGTGTGCCGACTGTACACACGCCAGATTCTCGCCCGATATCTGGCCGATGCCGATTATCGGGCAAGAAAAATCTGACGTGTGTACGCAGCTTTAAGCTTTAGTGTGTTTCTTGTAACAACATTTTTGACAGGTGTTTGCTGAAGAAGTTGGAAGTGTATTGAAGTGTTTCAAATGGCAGACCATCTGGAGATGCTAAGATTTTAACCACTACAGTTAGTTTTATTTTTCCCCACGACCCAGTGACCCATAGAGGCCCTGCTGATCAAAAACAACTATCTGAATTTTAAAGGAAGGGGCTTAGTAATGTCACCAATGGGGCAGTCCACTTTGATGGAACTATGCACTTTTATAGAAATGATTAAACAGATTTACAAATACCTATTTAGATGCCTTTCCTCCAAATGTAACATTTTCACTCATCATTAGAAATGACCTGGAGCTTGCAAGAATCTTACCTTGTTCTAATATTCTCTTTTTTACAGTACTAGTTAATTATACAACTCCTCGGGACACATATGTCAGTTGGATATTTGACAGTTTTCACTAATAGCCCATAATAAACAACATGACATATAGCAAATTTCTGATAAGAGTGGCAGGAAGTTTATGAGGTGCACATTATCTCGCTAGTAATTATTGGTACAATTATCTTGGTATTTAGATGAGACATGACAAATTCATGACCAACTCTTTTTTTTGTATCAATGACACAATGTCATTAGCATATATATATATATATATATATATATATAAATTCATTATGCACATGAAAATTCCATTGCTTTTGGTAATGTTTTTGGTGCTAATGATTATTGATTATGGCCAAGCCTGGAGTAAATACTAGTTAAGGCTAGTAAGATAACAATTAGGTACAGCATGTAGCTGAGATTAATTGCTATGGGTAGCATCAAATTTGGGAAACTGATGGCAAATATTTAACAAATAATATGTATTATATTTAACTTAATATGTATTATATAACTTGCTGGGTGATCCTTTTTGATGAGTGAAGTTTTAATTGGCTAGGCTGGGACGTGCATGCACATGGGAGTTAGTTCATCCTAGAACCCGAATTACAATTACAATGTACAATTTGTTTAAAACTGCTGTCAAATAGAGAGAGAGGAGAGCCATACAAAGTCTCTTTCACCATAAACACCTACCAGCTAATAGTTTTTTAAACTGTACTAATCTAAAAAACTACACCTGACTTTAGGCTTTTTCTTAAAAGCTGGTACAGGTTTGTTACCATCCTCAGTATTTTTCATAGGGTACTTTCGAATCACTCTGTAATTCACAATTTGTGCATGCTAAGAGTCCTAATCTCACCTACAAATATATCACAAATAATTTCCAATGGTTTGCATCTCCATTACAAAAGACACTTTTAATTTTTTAAAATTGTATTAAAAGCCAATTTTTGGCAACAAGTGAAAGCATTCAATACGTTACTTTTAGTTTTGTAAAAAAAAAACAGCAATTGCTCTGGAGTTAGTTAAAACCCTATATTATCCTATAGCCTTTGTATCTTTTTAAAGTCCCACACTTATAAATATTTTATTGTGTTATGAGTTATAGCAGAGTAACGTCATAAACCCTGTGTGTGCTCCTTACTGAGAGGGCTTAACCTAACTGTTGTGCCTATAGAGGTTATTAGTATAATGTCTGACAGTATATTAATTTCTGGAAATTCACTAAATTTAACTGTGTTTAGTGTAATTATCTGCAGAACAAGTGCACATACCTCATTAAAGGGTCAAAAAAAGACATTCAGTAGCATTTTCCTGTACATAAGGTGCTTTTACTATGTGTAATTACAGATTTCAGCAGCCAAAGGTGTGTGTTGTCACAGCCTGTCCATCTGAAATAGTCAGAGATTTTGGCTGTCATTACCACCATCCAACACACATTCATGTGAAAAAGAAAGTATATCTACTTTTAACAGCCTCTGATGAACAACAACACATGCCTGCACACAAAACGCAGAAGCAGCAATAAATTAGGTACCCCCTATCAATTTCATAGAATAAAGCTGCCTACACACGGCAAATTTTTCTCGCCCCATAATCGGTATCGGCCAATTATCGGGCAAAAATCTGCCGTGTGTACAGTCGGTCGTCGTCCATCGTCCGACGACCGTCCTGGCGGATCCATGGACGATGGACGACGACCGATCGTAATGAAAGATTTTGAATTATTTTGTATTGGATTGGATACAGGAGTTTGTATTCAATCCAATACAAAATGTGTTTGAATGAATTTCAATTTGAATTTCCTGCACACGCGCCGACGTCATCGCCGAGGGACACGCACAGGCTACGGACGGAGAAGAAGCCGGCCGGCATCTTCTTCTCCGCCGGCTGGCATGTTCTTCAGGTGGAAAAGAAGATGCCGGCCGGCTTCTAACCTGGTCTGGCTGGTTCTCGGAGAAGGCACCCGACGCTGGAGAGGGAGATCGACGTTTGAGGAAGACGCTGGAACACGAACACGACGCTGGATGATAACAGCGGGACCAGTTGATGTGATGATTTTAATACAGGGGAAACGTTCGGGCTTATCGATAATAAATAAGCCAATAATTATCCCTAATGAAGATTTTTGATTAGGCGAAATGCGTTGGGTGTTCTACTGAAATACAGCTGCAGCCTACACTGTAGACACACATATATGTCATCAGTGTAAAAAATGCCTTTTTGAACTGATTTTTACAGTTTTTCAGATGTTACCAGAAGACGATAAAGACAGAAGATGATGGGTAGACAAGTTTGAAAAAATGCATTTTAAGTGCTCTTTTAAATAAGCAGAAAGTAGGAGCAAGCCGAATAGGACAGGGAAGACCATTCCAGAGAAATGGGGCAGCTCTAGAAAAGTCTTGGAGCTGTGCGTGTGATGAGGTTATGAGTGAGGAAGTCAGTTGTAGGTCATCGAAAGAGCGGAGAAAGCGGCTGGTGGAGTATTTTTTACCAGATTAGAAAGGTAAGTGGGACACGAACTGTGGAGAGATTTGAAGGCAAAGCACAGGAGCTTTTGATTCCAAGGTGAAATGGAAGCCAATGAAGAGAACTACAAAGAGAGACAGCATAAAAGAAGCGTTAGGAAGGATAGATGAGTCTGGCTGCAGCATTCATAATAGATTGTAGAGGGAAGAGGCGGTTAGTGGAATACCAGAGAGGTGGGTGTTACAGTAGTCCAGACGAGAGATAAGAGCGTGTACAAGGAGTTTGGTGGTCTTGGGGACAGGTAGGGGCGGATTTTGGGGATGTTGCGTAGGTAAAAGTGACATGACCTGAATATGTTCTTAATATGGGGGGTAAATGAGAGGGCAGAATCAAAGGTGACGCCAAGACAATGTGCCTGAGGGGAGGGCCGAATAACAGTGTTGTTAACAGTTGGGAATATGTCAGGGGGAGATTTGGAATTTGAGGAGGGAAAGATAATGAGTTCTGTTTTATCCAGGTTGAGTTTCAGGAATCGGTCAGACATCCATGATTAGATGGCTGACGGGCAGCATGGGACCTTATCCAGAACTGAAGGAGACATGTCAGGGGTGGACAGATAGATTTGAGTGTCATCAGCATACAGATAATACTGTAAGCCAAAAGAGGCTATGAGAATACCGAGTGAGGAGGTGTACAGAGTAAAGAGAACCGGTCCAAGGACTGACCCTTGGGAACACCAACAGGGAGGAGAGTGGGAGAGGAGGAAATACCATTAAAATAAACTTGAAAGTAGCAGTCAGACAGATAGGAAGCAAGCCAAGAGGGAGAAGTGTCACTGATATCAATGGAGCGCATGATTTGTATTGGAAGGTGGTAATTAACAGTGTCAAAAGCAGAGGAAAGATCAAGGTGATGAGGTCATTGGCCACATTAGTAAGGACTCCAGTTTTGGTGGAATGGGCAGCTCGAAAACCAGATTGGAGAGGGTCAAGGAGAGAGTTGGTGCTCAGGTAATTGGTGAGTCTTTTCTAGACAAGTTTGGAAACATTTGGGAAAAGGGAGATAGGATGGTAGCTAGAAGGTATGGAGGGGTTTAGTGAAGGTTTCTTCAGGAAAAGGGGGATTATGGCATGTTTGAAAGTGGAGGGCTAGATACCAGTAAAAAGGGAGAAGTTGAATAGTTCGGTTAGGGTGGAAGCCAGGGTGGAGGAATAGGCACGGAGTAGATCAGAGGGCATTGGGTCAAGCAGACAGGTAGTAGTTGGAGATGATGGGAGAAGAGAGGAGACTTCATCCACAGTAACAGGGCTGAGGGAGGCCAGTGATGATTTACTGGAGCAAGGGGTGGATATGGTTGGAGTGGCTCGTTGAGCAGAGACATCATGTCTGATTTTGTAAATTTTATCCCTAAAGTAGGTGGGAATGTCTTAGGCACAGAAGGTTGTTGTGGGAGGGGCAGGTGTGGAATTTAGGAGGGAGTCAATTGTTGAGAAGAGGCAGCGTGGGTTGGAAGCTTGAGAGGAAATGACTGAGGAGAAATAATTTCGCTTGGTGACAATGAGCTCAGTGGTAAAGTTTTGTAGCTTGGCTTTGTAGTCCATGAAGTCAGCATTGAGGCCAGATTTCCTTCACTTGTGCTCAGCTGCACGAACAGTCTTTTGTAGCTGATTGGTGTGATTGTTGGCCAGGGACAGGGGTTAGCAGGACAGGGGTAACGGAAGGTGGCAGGGGCACCTTTATCCAGAACCAAAAAGTGGCCCATTTTCTGTTTTTGTTGTATAATTTATTTGCAATTGTTATATATCCGATTAAATGATTTACTATTTGTTCTACATATAGGTGTCAAGTAAAAATCATTTGTTTTTTATTTTTGACAAAAAACCCTTAGTCTTCTTTCAACTATTGAGAATTTATGCATACATTTTGGGGTTGGCAATCCTACCTTAAACTTCTCTATAAAAAATTATAATCTGATATTTAACTCCTCCAACCAATCCATTAGTCATTACAGGTTTAGATTCTTTTTTTTTCTAGGTCCATATCAAAGTATTTCTAAGTTTGCTACAAATATACTACTAATTTACAATTTGTTGTAAATACCAAATACATAAAACAATATGATGCCATTACATATAATATCTAGGGCATGTATTTTGTCAGTGCTTGATTGTATACAATGCATCATTCCCTAGCATACAGTAGTTCAGTACAATAAGTTAAACCTTTCATGTTTATCATAACCTTCCAAATGAGACATACAGTAATCAGCTCCTTTTATTAGTTTCTTTACTTTAACCTTGTTATCTACTCCTGATCGTCTGCCACTTTACTTCATCACACGTTTCCTCCGGCAGTGCATTAGAAGGATTTCATTGAGAGGACATGTGAGAGGCATATGTTGCTTTATATGAGACACACATTGTTACTTCTAGATACATTTTACTAAAAAACCAAGTTAGTCCCATGGCTGACAAATCTCCTCATATAACTACACTTTAGCCTTAGGCACATTTTCATCATCTTGAATGGCTAAGGACATGTGTTTCATCATGAATCATTTCTGAAGAATCCAAGCATAAACATTTAATAACTTCACGTTCCAAGGGAATCAATTAGCACACTCATGTATAAACCAGGACAGAATTGTGGTGCAATTAGCTTCAGCTTTCATGTTTTATTTTCACTAACAGTTCACTTCACAGTGTTGAGTAGAGGAAGTGAGGTGCATGTATTGTGTAAATGTCACTCACATCTGTGCTTCATTCTTTCTTGTACCGATATCAGACTCTATGCCAAGCTCCCATGACTTGTGCCAAGTCCCCCATTCAGTGAACTCTATTTAGTGGAGTTTACCCTTTAAATTGTGTTTTGTGTTTATGACATACTAACAAACCAGCTCAGTAATAGTGACAGACAGTGACATAAGGTGCAGAATATTGAATAACTAAAAAATAGTGTTAAAAAAAATGTTATTAATAGGATTGACATAAGGTAAGATAAGTATGACATAAGGTATGCTCCTCAACCCCCCAAAGCATAAAACTCACCTAACTACAATACTTCCAGGTCCATGCTATATTGCCAGATCTGGTCAGTACAATGAATTCCTATAAAATGCCCTTTTAAGAAGCTGCCAGTTACATGTCCCAAAAATAGATGGCCTTTTCAGCCAGGACAGAATGAGATTTTATTGTGCATGCATAGGACCAGCCTGGAATTATGCAGGGGTGTCCCTGTAAACTGTAGAGTTTAGATCTGGCAGAAGTATAAGACTTGGGGTGGGGAAGGGGTCGGTGGGGTGAGGTCATTTAACAAAATGAGGATGTTCAGCATATACCCCAAATAACTTCAACTAAGTAATTTGACCATTTACTGTATGGCCTGCTTCTCTACTCCTTCTATCATTCCCCACATATGCTATTACTGGCAAATCCCAGCTGTCAGAATATTGTCATAACATGCTTTGTAATAAAACATTAGCTGCTTCTGTTTTATTTATGTGCAAATCAGAAGGGAGACTTTTAATATGCATACTGTATAATGCTAGATAATAGATATATCATCCTTACACATAAAAGAATAGAAAACAACAGCCTTTAATTACATTTAATCAGCCTTTCCTCTTTATTCAGTTGTATGCCTTTTGTTTTTAATTGTAGTGTTTTTATAATATTTATGTCATTTGTAAATTGCTCTTTTACATTTACAAGCATTCACTGCAGGTGAATCAGTCAGTATAATTTTTAACACACCAAGTTTGGTCAATGTCACATTCACTGGTTTATCAAAATACCCATTAGTGTCATTATAAATGGGGATATGTATGTTCTTGTTTACAGTTACACAGGTTGTAAATTATTAAAAACTAACACTGGTGAAAAGTATATTTTGTTTTAGTTTTGTTACATCAATTACATCCATCATCCTAAGTAATGTAAAAAAATCAATATGCCCATAGCAAAAATGTAAAACTGCTCTGATCCTTCTGCGCTAGTTCCTACGAGTGTGAATGGAACACAATGCACTTTAATGCACAAAAACTGCAAAGTGTGAATAATAGGAAGTGCATTAGTTTCTATATAAACAGAGTTCTCTTCCAGCACAGGGCAGAGCTATGAAGTGAATGGAGTGAAGAAAACCTCAGGGCTAAATGAATCAATGTAAAGTAATAAACAAAACAAGCCAATGAGAATTATTTCGGAGTGTTATTCCAATGTCAAACTTCTCAAGTAAAAACTTTCATTCTTTTCCTGACTTCCATGTTGAACTGGAAAATATAGAATCAGCACCACACTCATAGGTTCATCCTATTCTGTCCTATTCCGTCCTCATACCAAAACACTCCTTGTTGCTCTCTGGCTGTTAGTTCTGCCCTTCCCTATCCCTGTTAGTATTGTGCTGTACATGGTGTTACAAGGCTAATATCAGGACAAATAAAGAGAGGCAGGCTACACCAGTTGCTTTTAAAATTGATGCGTGATTTGCTGACCCTGGTTCTTGTGGACAAATCATTGGTAATTTGTTGCTTCTGGAAGCTGTTGGAAGAATTCAGAACATATGTGCGATCGAGGATGTACTTCCTGTGAAACTGGTTTTGGAATAGTTGTGTTTTTAAATGAAATAATGAACTCAGATATTACCTGCAGGAAAATGTTTGGTAATTGAAATAATTCAGTACAATGAGAAAACAAAAAAACAGAATACAGTCCATCAATGCTACAAATATAAGCACTGGGGTTTGCTTGGGTTTTGGAATTTTGTAACATTTTTAAAACAACAAATATAAATAATGATAATAGCAAATTATTTGTAATAAATCAGAATAGGAAAATCAATATGAGAGGAGCCCTGTGCATCCTTTACATTTGTGCAGGACGGAAGATAAGACCTGGAAGTTCAGATTTATTTTGTAGCACATACAGTAGATTTAATTACTTGCTGAAGTTTGCAATTACAATATGGAAGAAGCTTTTTTTTTTAATAAATAACAGGAAGGTGAGTAAAATTGCTTGTGCTAAACAGGATCTGAAATCGAATGCAGATGTGATACATATCTGTTGTAAGAGCTCTAGCATGCAAAATGAAATAATTAGGATTACAGATTTGTGTCAGCATAATTCGAGTCATTGTGTTTATGTTTTATAATAGACCTCACATTACTTCTGAGATTTGCAGTATTGTACTTTGCATAAACAGATTTATTGCCACTGTACCGTCACAGAGGAGGTGGCTGAATAATTCTATTTATTTCATGACATGAGCCTGGAAGCAAAGATCAAACATGAGATGAGCTTTCAGCCTATTTAACTTTCTCTGTTACACTAAGTTAAAAAGAAATGTGTTTTTTTTTTGTAGTCAGATAAATATTGGATAGGAAAATACATGTCTAATCCAGCAGGCGGACCTCCAAGGAAGTCTAGAAAGCAGCATTTGTTGTTCTGGATCACTTGGAGGACAACCCTATCTTCAAGTTAGGAGCTTGAAAGTTTAGTAGAGGATTGGCATAGGCTCACTCCCCACTGTGACTGATGGAAAAGTACAGGGGCTGGCCTCCTCACCTTTCATTTTTTGCAAAAAAAAAACACCTGAAAGTATTGATTTGTTGCTCTAGACAACATTTTTTATACTTGTTTTCTTTTTTGTGCAGTGTCCAGTGGATCCCAATAGAATAAAATTTGCATACTCAAGAGAGTACTCAAGGCTAAATGGATTACAAAACAACCTACCAGTGGGTTTGTTACTCTTTTAATAGCAAATTTATGGTAGATTAGTTTATTTGTACATTGCTTTCGGGAGTTGCTGCACAAGGCCGATAGACTAAAAACTGAAAAACTGTAGCTGATGATATTATTGTTTCAACCACTGGATGTAACTGGTATAGCTAGGACACAAGATTGACGGTGAGCTAAGAAAACGGTAATTGGAGACTCCACAGATAATTGCAATTTGAAAAAAGGAATTGTGGTATTAATAGTATAGCTATTATTATAGTTATTTATAGTATTGCTATTATTTAGGTTGGAGAGGATGAAAGAAACAAGAACTTGCTTATATTTGTTTGAAAATAAACTTTTTTAAACTGGAATGCCTCTTTCATTGGCAATCTGATCATTTACAATGTTGAATACTTGTATGACTGCCAGTTATTAATATGATGTGTTACATTTAATTATATATTAGAATCATAAATCCTTTGTTGAATCACCTTAATAAACCCAGGATAGATATTAATTACCTATTCTATTTATGTGTGTGGGAAGAAATCATTTTGTTCACCTTATAATCAGATCATTTCAAGTACAAGAACAGCTTCTTTTTTAGGAACATTGAACAATTAGCAAATGTATACAAAAGGATGAGATTGCAGTAAGCTGATATTTAGGTATGTAATTTGTATAAACTAGAAAAGCTTGTTAATTATTTCCCAACACTGAAAGGCATCTGAGAGTCAAAGATATGGTCCTTTGTCAACCTTTAGAATGTAACCTCATGCTAACTGCTACAGGTCCTCTCCCCGCCCCAAAGCTATTGTTTTTATGCTGGGTAGTAGAATCCATTGGTCCTATCATGTTCTGGATATATTCCCATGAAGGATCAAGAAAATGAAAATAGTCACGCCCAAGCTACTGCATTTCTTAACACTGACAGAAGACATAATTATTGTCCTTAAATATGCAAAATAAAGGATACTGGAAACAAAGTAGGCAACTGGTTCTGAGTAAAGTACTAGGATCAAGATGTAAGATTGTCAGCAACTAACAATATGTATCGACGATCAGACTAATAGTAAAAACGTAGCTGTGGATGCAGTTTCAAAAACGTCTGGGCATGCATTTGTAGGCAGTCATTTTTTTTGCTTTGCAAAGCTTTTAATATTAATATTTAAAAAAAACGTATTGCTACCTTTTACATTCACTGTGGCAAAAGAAGTAGATTGGGGACTTTAACAGGTAGCAGCCGGAGGAAGGTATCCCCCAGGTAAGGTACCCAGGGGAGAGTCCTTGACCCTAGCTATAGGCATTATCTGTATCTTGTTTGTAATATTTTCTTATTATTTGTTATTGTATTATAATTTACTGGTGCTATGCAATTGTCTGCATGTATGTCTCTGTGTACAATATATATGTTTTTTTACACAATTGTTATATGTTCACTTCTTCAACCTACAGAATGAATTACACTGGGGAAAATTTTGAACACATTTTTTGTTGACTTCAATTTTTAAGCTTTTTCTCTATCTATAGTTTTATTCTATCACGTCAGGTTTTTTCTCTACCGCTTTTATTATTGCGATTACTGTAGCATGGATTTGTATAGGCTATTCATTTACACGCAAGACAGTGTGGTCGGAGGTTGTGCGCTGCTCTATGTAGTGAATAAGCAAAATGTATTTTTCTACTTACACACGTTTTTTCTTGCTTTCAGATCATGTCTTGCTCTGTTGTTTCTCGTCGTAAGTGCCTTAACAACACTGATTAATTTTTTTATATCTGTGGCAGTTTTACCATTCCCAGTCAAAGGGTGAACATCAGCACATTTGGAGAGCAAGCCTATTTGGCATATTTCAAAGTTAAACTTGGTGATCAAGATAAGTCTTGGGCCCCTCAAAAGGTGTGCAAACAGTGTGTTGAGGGTTTACAGATGTGGACAAAGGGAACACGTGATAAGATGTCATTTGGTATACTGTACTTATGGTTTGGTGAGAGCCAGGAGATCATTTCAGTGACTGTTACTTTTGTATAGTTAAAACTTCAGGATATGACAAGAAAAATGTAACATGGTATTCTAGTCTACCATTGGCTATATGCCCAGTGGCTCATTAAGATGAAATCTCAGTGCCGGTTTTCGTTACACTACCCTCTCTTGAAGAACATGATTATGGTGATGAACTAGGTGACAACAATGATGAAGAGTTAGAAATTGAAGAGGATGTTCGTAAGGTATTTAATCAGCAGAGCTGAATGATTTGGCACGTGATTTGGGACTATTGAAGAAGGCTTCAGAACTCCTAGCATCAAGACTGCGTGACAAAAACTTACTTGAAAAAGAAACAAAGGTATAGTACTTTTGAACCAGAGAAATTGCATTTCTGCAGTACTTTAGAACTGACAGTGGCTTTGTGTATTGACATAACATACCTGGTTTAATGGAGGAATTAGGAATTCCAATCTATAACTAAACTGAATGACTACTATTTATGGATAGCTCAATGCAGAGCTTAAAGTGTGTCCTCCTTCACAATGGCAATATTTTTGGGTCAGTCTCAATTGGCCATTCAGTTTCTCTCTGTGAAGAATATGCAGACATAAAGAGAGTCATTGAGTTATTGCAATATCACCAACATAATTGGGTCATCTGTGTGACCTTAAAATGGTATGCTTCCTTCTTGGTCAGCAACGTGGATACACCAAGTATCCCTGTTATCTGTGGGACAGCAGAGCTTGTGAGAGGCATTGGGTGGAAAGGAATTGGCCTCCACGATCTGCCCTAAAACCAGGTGATCCAAACATTCTACATGAGCCACTTGTTGATAGAAAGAATATTATTTTCCCGCCTCTGTACATAAAACTGGGTCTGATGAAGCAGTTTGTTAAAGATTTACCAACTGAAGGAGAATGTTTCCAGCACCTCATTTTGGCATTTCCTAGTCTATCATTTGAAAAACCAAAGGCTGGTGTGTTTGATGGTCCACAGATTCAGCAGCTCATCAAAGATGAACATTTCATCAGGACAATGTCAGAAGTCGAAAAGAATGCTTGGTTATCATTCAAAGCCGTTGCCAAGGACTTTCTTGGAAACACATGAGCAAATAATTACACAGAAATTGTCCAGAAACTCTTGGAGAGCTAGAAAATGCTTGGTTGCAATATGAGCATCAAGGTGCATTTTCTGCATAGCCATCTTTCTAACTTCCCAGAAAACCTTGGTGCAGTCAGTGATGAGCAATTCCATCAAGATTTGAAGGTCATGGAAGGACGGTATCAGGGTAGATGGGATGTACATATGATGACTGACTATTGTTGTAGCATCCTGACTATTGTTGGATTGTCCTAACACTGAACACTCCAGGAAAAGCTATAGGTGTAAATGTTTACCTTAACCGCTTACCCGAATAATTTTCAAATGTTTTACTGTAAAAAAAAATGTCATAGAGTAACAATAAATTCTTTGTATGAACAAAAGAAATTTAAATGAACAGTACATTCAAGTTATTATTATTCATTATTTTTAAATTGCATGTAAAATTTGTATGTTTCTTGACAAAAATGGGGAGTACCCTGTATCGTAAAAAGCATATGGAGGCAGCAGGAGGGGCAAACCACTCCTGGATACTGCCTTAAGTATTCACAAAACTTCAGGCATACACTGTTGTCTGTTAGATAATAAACAGACCTATTCAGTTCAATTTTAATCATATTTACAAGTGTATTGCTCAAAAGTACTTGCAAAAACACTAGTCTGAGCCTAGGTTTAACTAGTACTGAGACGAGGACTGATGTAGGGGACAAAAGGACAATTTCCTCCAGGCCAGTACAGTTCTAGGGCCATCATTCTTGCTTATCTCTAAGCTGATAACCTTTACAGGCTTTGAAAGCATTGCCATTTACCAAGTGCACAAAGTTTTATTGCTCTACATGTTTGGTGTCAACTCAAAATATTCACATCTTTAATATTTTACAAAACAAAAAAAAACCTTAACCTCATACATATAGTAGTTACTTAGCATTATGACTAAGTATTTTACATATGAAAAGCGTCAAGGTGCTTTCTTGCTCCTTTGAATCACCTGTGTTGGGATATGAATAAAGCACTTTTTTGGCATACTGCTTTTTTGTGAATATTTTCTAATTCTTTGGAACTTAGCAAGGTCCCAGGAGCTGCTGGCATTGTCTGTGCTGTACAGTGTGCCTGGTGGTGTTTCCCCTAGCGGCAGTAGTAGTGTGTAATGTACAAAGTTCTTATTATTGTCATTACCGTCCTGTCCATATCCCAATTTCTTATTTCTTGCATCACAGGGACAGAAAGTAATGAAAACTCTCCCTAATGGGCTTGCTGACACTTTATGCAAAACTAAATATTCAGCCATGGCTGAACTTCCTTTCTGTAGTTGCCTTGTTGGCATGCTGATTTTTGCAATGCTGGACAGGTCTTTGTCAGAACCGCTAGATTGACACTTATCTTGCAGCATTGATTTTGACTGGTGATTCAGCAAGCAGAGAGAAATAGATTTGTTTAGGGAAGCAGACCCTCCTATCAAATCAGGGAGTTGTGTGACATCTGCAGCAGATTAGATTTATCTAGAACTTGGTGTTTGCTGCATGACATTGGTATCTTACTGATTAGTTTGATTTTGCCTACAACTGTTCATGAAAACCTGACCTGATATATGCTTATTTTTTCCTGGTGAAAAAATGCTACAAAAAACACTGATTTCAACTAATAGTCCATTCAAAGGGCAATGGACTTAGCTGTTATAGTATCAGTTACCTGCTACTCTCTGTTTTGCTGATTGGACAGTGAACATTGCAGGAGACTGTCACCTCACTGCTCACTCTGTTCCTTTATCCTATCAGCATATTTTCAGGCAGAACAAATCCATGCAGCAAAATCAGATTTGCCCCTAGGCTCTTTTTATAAAGCAGGGAATCAAACATTCCTTCATGAGGAAACTCAGGGTCTATGGGTTTCAATGGCAGTAATTGATTCCCACGAGGGAATCAATTAATGGAATATCCCATTCCCTGTTTTATAAATAGAGCTAGTGCTGCCCCTCTTCATTTTATATATCTGCCTGGTGGTAAGGTTAAACCTCAATTTTAAATGTTTATTATAATATTTGCAAGGGCTATCATCTGTGATTACTCTTTAAATTATTACTGAATAGCAAAGTTACTTTGTAAAGATGCTATATGCAAACAGTAATAAATGAACTATTGGCTATGCTTTTCAATAAGGCTAATTATTAGTTATTGCTCTTCCTTGATAATTTATGAAATGTTGTTGTACTAGGACTGTATAATAAATGGCAATGGGTAATTCACAGACATCATCCATTACTCTCGGGCTTGAAGCACTTTTGCCAATCTGCTTCCAAATGATTGATTTAATGTAATGTTTTCAATTTTAGATGTACCGGGATCGATGCCAGATGCGCAATGGGAAGGTGACCTCAGAGCAGTTAAGTGGAAAGACATGAACGACCACGGTGGTTGCCATGGTAATTTTTCCTTTATTCTCAGTACTACTGTATTATCTAATATATGACGGTGAATCACGATAGTGTGGCAAATTATATAATATAATTGATTTTAAAATACACAACACATGGACGAATTGTGATTCATACCTGTGTATTATGTTTGCTACAAAGCACAAGAAAGGCACAAAAGACATGTCAGCAATGCATTTTAGAATTCTATTTAAAAAAAGACTACATCACTTCTTAAATTCTTCCACTGACTCACCTGGGTTTTCAGATGAACCGTCAGCTACAGTCTGCTATTATACACCCTCCCCAACACAGGCAAAAAGGAATCACACAGACTGTTTTCAGTGTGCAAGGCAATATATTGTGAATAGATACCCAGGTGCCAGGCCCTCAGTCTAGCTGGTGCTATTCTGTTCCATAGGTTTGCCATAGGGGAAGGTGCTGAAATGAGAATGGCAGCAGCAAAAAGGCTGGGAAAAAGCAGTTGGAGTGTGGACTTCAGAATAGTGCTACACAGGAAGATTTTAGGCTACTGGGTAACGTCACTTTTATGTTACCAGGTCTAGTAAAGACAGTCCTGCAGCCTGGGAACAACAAGGCAAGGAGAGAATAGGGTATATCAGCATTGGATTAGCTAGTAGTTAGGATTAGCTATTAATAGGGGGCAAAATTAAGGCTCATATACATAGCCATTCACTGAGATGTGAAGCAGGTTCTGGGCATTGATACCCTCCAAACATACTGCTGTCTCTCCTTGCACATTATAGCCCTCAATTCTTCTGGGGTGTCTAACTACTCTCTGTAGGGGAACGTAACCCCTGTCCGCTCTTTTTTAATCTGTGTCCCTGTTACAGATTTTCTCTCACTTCCTGTCTGTCTTAGTCTGTCACTGTGACAGTGAGTAGGGGGACATAATTCTAGATGAGACCTGGATAACTGTAAAAACCCAACAGAGGGTCAAATGCTTCGCCACTCTATTCAAAACGAAAAACAGTGTTTGCTTAGGCATTAATTTCTCCTATTCTTCTGATCACCCTTTTAGGAACTAATTGTATTGTTTATCTTTTTGAGTAGATTTTTTTCTCCTGCATCATACTTGTTTAGCTAGAAAGGGCTGCAGATTTATACTAGAATATAAATAAAAAAGAATCCTGCTTGTGCTCTGCAAAATCTTTTGTTTTATCTCCATAGCAGTTTAGACATCAAGGGAATAATCAAGTATCCCCTTGTGAGGGACCCTACGGATGTGTTTATAGTATGCTAGCGTCTGGGGAATAAGATCTGTGTGAGTCACTCCATGCAGTCTGCAGGAGGAAACATTTATCTCAGTGCAGTGCAAACACAGTATTGTTGTGCCAACACAAAACTCTATACCTGCTAAATAAGATATCATTATTTTATCACTAAGCTGAACTCAGGGTACAAAATATTTTTTATTGAAGTATGTTTCTCCATAGATGCAAAGGATATTTATCCACCAAATGCATTTGCAAACTCAGTTACTATCTTGTGAAAACACTACTGTGCTTCAGATACTGTACTCTGCAGATGTAGAGATCAAAGCTACACGACGGACCCAACAGGTCCTGTAGGAAACTAGAAGAGGGCGGATACAAGAACAGTTAACATTGCTTGAAAGACTAACATGAAGACACACAAAATTATTTTTTAAGCTGTATTTATAACATCCAAGTGAAATATATAATAACAATAAAAGAAAAAGAATTACTCGGATGTAAGATAGGATATATATGTAGAGGATCACTCCTTACAAAAAGTACTTTTAATTCACACCTTCTGCATTGTACACCTAAGTAATTGACTTCCTCCTGACATCATTGTAATCATTTTAAATAGTTCAGCTTAATAAACAGCTATTCCTGGATAAAGGGAATTTTATTTAAAATCCTTTGTTTCAAAGCAATTTTTAGTAAATGGTGGTAAATTGGATCCACCTCTTCTTATGCAGGATAACTACTGTATTGAGGACTCTACCACTAAGTTCTTAAATTCAATCCCGGGGTTCAGCGGGAAGGGGCAGTGGGCAATTTTACTTTATCTTTTTACCATAACTCTATATAACCTGATGCTGCAACTAAATTGCATTGAGAAGTTTATTTTATCAGATACAGATACAGATACTGGTCAGCAGTACTTCAATGCATGTCTTTTGATTTTGTGACATTTAAGGATTAGAAAGTCCTGATACAAAGTTAAATTGACAACCTGCCTCCAGGGAGCTTCCACATTTCCCACCGCAAAGCACCCTTAAAGTTGCGTACACACTTCCAATTTTTATCGTTGGAAATGGACGACGAACGACCGATTGGCCAAAAATCGTTCGTAAAAAAAGTAACCAACGACGCCGACCAATGAGGATAGTCGTTGGAAATGAACGACCGGACCGGCGGATCGGATTGGACGACCATCGTTGACCATCTATCGTGTGTACGGTCGTTCATGGTCTGAGCATGCGCGATGAACGAACATTCGCTCACTTCCTGTGGTGCACGTCACTTCCTGTATCATTCAAACGATCTCATCTATCGTGTGTACAATATCTGCGAACGATCGTGTTGTTATCTGTATGTACAGGATCGGTGCTATACGATCGTTTGCAGATATCGTGCAGGAACGTTTGTCGTTCGTTTACCAACGATAATAATTGGAAGTGTGTACGTAGCTTAAGGCTACATACTGTTTAGGAACTAATTTACCAATTTACTGAAATGTATAATTGAGGGCAACTGAACCTGTTTTCACTTTTGGTATTTTGTGCTGTAAGCCACATTTAAAAAGTAGTGATTAGTTTTGTATCTGTAGCGGATGTCAATAGGCTGCATACCACTGCTAAAATTTGTCGCTGCATGTCAAAAGGAAAGGAGTTATAGGAAGTAAAGTTGTAAATGAACAGGGTCAGGGTGCACTGTAGCAGATTGTCATAGAAAGTGGTGAAGCTGATTAATGAAAGAGAAAACTGGCGGAAGTCTACACAATTTAGTGACATCAAGGGTAATTAGATAAGAGAAGTAAGTGCAAAGAAGATGTCAGGATTGATAGGTTCAGAGTCAGGAAACTGAAGGTGATTGGTTGAGATGGATGTAGAATGAAAAAAGGAACAGTTGCAGGAATAGAAAATACAAGGGCAACATTGTCCTGAGCCACCTACTGCTAGTGGTGCAGAGGGAGCAGAGAGAAAGATCACAAAGCCATTGAATTTGTAAGTGGGGTAACAGAGAGGACCTAGGTCCTTTTCTTTATCTTCAATTGGCCAACAAGATCTTTTCTGGGCCATAATGCGGTGACACTCAACGGAGGCCGCATTGTGTGGGTGGTGGCTCTCAATAACAGCTGTTACTCTGGACCTCTCTCATGGTAAGAAACCAATCAGAATGCATCTAAATCATGTGAACATTGTCCTATATATGACATGATAATTACAGACAGGCTGAAGGCTTCAAGGACAAAATAAGCCTTCAACCTACAGATAAACACTGCAGCCTTCACTATGCTGTTTTATATTCTGAAAATAATTAATTAAGAAAAACTTTTTTTTGTATTTTTAGGCATTAAATTTATACTCTAGCTACAAACTATGATAAAATGTGACTGTTGGGGCCCAATATATGCAAAATCATGCATTATTCAAAAAACATTCTACTAAACCTGTTGACCTTAATTTTTTTTTTTCACCTCAAATACATTTTTTTTACCTCATTTGTTTTAAAATAAAAACTACTTCTGTACAGTCTAGCGCATCTGTTCTGCTTTATCTCAATACTTATTGTTTTGCAACACTCATTTTGCTTGGCCAGCTTTTTTTATTGATGTAACCAGAGCACAGTTATGTTATTATGTAAGCCTAACATTTATCTATGTATGCTAACTAGCAAAAGTATGTTCTGGGCAAAAGTTCAGTATGCCAGTGGGCAGTATGTGCATGAGAGTATTGTGGACAATATGATAGTAAGCAGCACGTAATGTGTACATGTACATAGTATCAGATTTGAAGGTAAGCAAAGGATTTTGGATGCACATTTGAACCTCCAGACTGTGTTTGAGCTCAGTGAGCAGTGTCAGTAGGAAGGACATGAACCTATACATTTTATTTGTGAAAAAAGTGTGTGACTGCAGACTGAGAAGTGTCTGAAGGAGAAACTGTAGAATGTCTGCTGGAGATGGGATCTCATTGGGTAAAGACCAATGTGTGTGCTGGAGGAGGTATCTCATTCTGTAAAGACCAATATATGTGCTTGAGGTAAGATTGATATAATTGAGGAGGGACCAGGATGAGGCTGATTTGCACAGTGGCAAAATGAACCCCAAAAGTAGGCAATATCCTCATCCTGGAAAACTGAAACTGAAACTCTAACTTAGCTTTTGTAATATTAAGAAAGTATATTTTACTCAAAATGCATTATTGTGAGTTATATGGATATATAATTTAAAAAAATAATTCATTTATATGACCTATGTTTTCTTTGAATAACTGAGAATATGATCATTATTTAGATAGGGAAAAGAAACATCTCCCCCCCTTTGCCTTTTTAGTATGCCTCTAATAAAATAAATTACTGAAAAATATATTTTTTTTGCAAATGAGGATACTTTTTTTTAAATTAATAATTTTAAACAGGATTTATATAGCGCCAACATATTTTGCAGCGCTGTACATTAAATAGGGATTGCAAATGACAGACTAATACAGAGAGTGATATAGGAGAGGACCCTGCCCCGAAGAGCTTACAATCTAGTAGATCTTGAATGCAGATTTGTCTTTAGACATTCAAACATAGCTGATGTAAACTTGGAAAAACTTCTGTAGCTTGATGAAACATAGCTTTATTCTTTATTCAAGCAGATTTCAGATCATTAGGACGGGGGTAATTTAATGTGGTGTTAAGCAAAAAAAACATTTTTTTTCTTATTTTCCAGGTCATTATATTCGGGATATCTGCATCTATGGAACAGGGGACTTGCAGTGGTTAAGTAACGCCAACAGTATTTTTGCCAACAAGTTTGAATCAAAATCTTATCCTCCGACACTGGAATGCCTAGAAATAAAGATACGAGAGCGGGCTCTTAATCAGAGTGAGGTCACCATACAGACCGACTGGTACTTCTAAACAGAACATTCTGCTGAAAAAAATAAAACAATGAAGACATTCTACAAGTGCTCCAATATGGATACAACTCAAAGAATAAACTGCTATCGCCTAAGCGCTGTCCTTTTCAAAGGGTATTTAAAACAAAGAAGCAGATACCATCAAGCAGCTTCCTCCTTTTTAAACATTAGTGAAGTCTTAATTATTTACAGCGCTTGCTTCATTAGCTTTTCGCCTTGTGTGAAGAAGCTATGAACATAACATGCTGCAGTTTTTATGATGTAGATTGCATCCTAATTATACTGATATGGTATCAACCTGCATACAGAAGATGAACACAATAGCAGTTAGCTTTCATGTATGCTTGCAAAGCATGTCCTGCACATGAAGCATAGCAGGAAGTGTTCAGCCTAAGATGACCAACAAGACTGCGAAAGCATCCACCCTGTGTACAGGAATGTAATGGCACATTCCAAAGGGCATTATAAACTTCTCTTATAGGTAGTTTAACATCATCAGACACTTTTGTTTATAGTATTAAGATAACAGATGGCAGTCAAACACTGGTTCGAAACACAGCACTTGAAATGTTAAAAAAATACATGTAGCGTGTTGCATTTTGGTTCTGCAACATTGATAATCCATTGCACTTAATAGTCAAAATACAAACTATGTTATCAAAACAGAGTCACCTTGTCTCAGACCTACATAATATAACACTGTTCTCCACATAAAGGGTGATTGATGCTCAATCAGTGCAGCTCAATTCTTTGTAGTACCTGAGCTGAGAGACTGATAAACTGCATATGGTTAACACTGTATATGAGAAGTAAAGGAAGCTGTCAAAAAAATAGAGTACTTTTATCAATGAAAACAATATAACACGGAATATACTGTAATTTTTGTCTATTTCATATTTATATCTGTTTAATCTTGTTCTGTATCACTGTGAAGAAGCAGGCAAGGCCTGCTTTAATGCTTTCTGTACTTCTTCAGATTCATGGCAGGCAATAGCAAGAATGTACTAGTGACTATCCCTCTAACAAAGAATGCTTATAGTTGGCAGGAAGCAGTAAAGCAGTAGTTGTATCATTATTTTGTCAAAGAAACTCCAGAAAAGAATAAATAATTATATTATAGTCTCCAAATTAGGTGATAGGTTTGTTTCTGGAGAAAAACCTAAGATTATGAGCTGAATAAGCGTAATATTCACTTCAACTGCTGCCCCACCAGCAGCTTATGCTTCCTGTGCTTTCCCCTGTGGATGCTCTTTGATCTCCAGATAAAAGGAAAAATACCAGGGTTTTCCAAGGATGGAAAGCATATAACTCCCTCCCACTCCCACATGATGTCAGTGGTGCTTGGAATCGATTGGTAGGCATCTGGTGCTTTCTTTTTGCTCCTAGAGGCTGGGGAGTGGGAGGAACATAAATTTAAGATGACAGTGGGGACGCTGTGGTTACTAACACAAAGTAAAGAAATTCTGGAGAAGTTGCTGGAATGTATCCCAGTTAATATACTTGGTGTTGATAAGGGGCACAATTGATGTCAGTGACTTTTATTTAGAGAAAAGTCAATTTTTGTTCATTTGAGGTTTTGTTTCTGTACACATACTCCTTTACACATTAAATTATTTTCCTATTTTAAATGATTCAGTAAATAGATTTTAAAATAATTTGATCACACTTGAAAAGTGTGAGTAGAAAGTAGTGTATTTGTTTTTTTTAGTTTAGTTTTTTTTTTTTTTTTTATTCTTTCCTAATTTACAGTACTGAATAAAAAAAATATTCTGATATTTTGTGAACAATTTCACCAAAATTGATATCTTATTGATAATTGATAAGGTATTCTAGGTTATTCTGATTTTTGTCATGCCACTTTTAGTAATTGTATTCTTTAAACATTCCAAAAGCAAGCTTACATTGAGTGAATAGAAAAGCGTGCATTGTAACAAGTACGGGTATTACGCCTGGGCAACATTTCTGTCTTAGCTATTACATAATATAGGAAAGGCATTTCTATAAAGATATAATCTGTCCACAGCTGTACTGTAATATTACCATATGCACTGATATTGCTGCTAAAAGATCATATATTTCCTTAATGACAATATACAGAAATATTTATTGGGTTTTGTATTAGCAAAGATTTACCAGGGCATTATATAATTTGTAAATATACTAAAACATCACAAGGTAATGTACAGTAAGTATACAACACAGTATCAGAATGACTCCTACCAGTAAAGTACAAATTCGCTTAGATTGCATTTTAACATACAGATATTTATTCATCATAAATTAAGAATAATTGTATTTTATTATTTTTAATATTTCATTTAAATAATGCTTATATTTTCCATACATTGTGCTTTTATTACTTCTTGTTTTAGTGGTCATTGTAAAAAAAAAAAAAAATGATATTGATGATCCGAGATTGAAAAGTGCCCATTGATTACATTAGTAAAGAAAACAGGAAAAACAAAAAAAAAATATCCTCCTTGGGGACACATGGCAAAAGCAATAGAAGCCTTTTAAAGGTTCAATCCCTTACGTGATCTAGCCAAAACTAAAACCATATTAGTAGAAGCCCTATGTTAAAAAAAGTAAATTGTATGAAATACACATTGATCTGCAAGAAATGCACTCAATTCCCTGTAAAAGCTGAGGTGTCAGCCCCTATTGGCTAGCAAACTACTCAGCCTGTCCTACTTTCTTATTATCTGCAGCGTAAGGACTTAGGCTACGTACACACGTCAGATGATTCTTATCTGATAATTGCCTCAGGGCTGATATCAGACGAGAATCTGGCATGTGTACAGGGCCCATCCCGGCGGATCCACAAACGATTGTAATGAAAATGAAGGGGAGAGAGTGCAGCAGGGTGCCCCTCCTTTGTTCTCCCCTCTCTATAGAGCAGAATGGCTCTGCATGTACAGCTCTCGCTCATGCATTGTTCAGTCTTTTGTTGTTGAAAATGATCATGAAAGATCTTTTCCAATGTCAAATATTGAACGTGTGTACGCATCCTAACTGACTTGTAGTTCAAGATAAGAACAAGGAGGGCTAAAGGGTCTCTTTAGGATGAAACTGGCAAAGAGGACAGGACACAAGGCAGCTCTAAATTTCTGAAAGATTACAAAGTATTTTTTTTGCCCCTATAAAACATATATACCAAAATACCTTTAATGGCATATTTAACCAAAAGGGAGCAAATACAAACATTTCATTGTTCATTCTTAGGGTTTGCATATATTTCTAAACTGCTGGGTGGCCTCATTCTCCCTCACTTTGTGTACAGGAAGGCCCAATAAAAACCTTATTAGAATTTTTAACTCTTCTCACCCTACTAAATGAGTGTTTTTAGTGTGCCCCCATTAGGTAGATTTTTCATCACTTTCTGCCCAATGGGCTCACTGAATCTTGATTATGGACACCTTATGGTAGGCCAAAATTTGGTTGTCACAAAGTAATGCTGACAGTAGCAACTGCCAGAAATTTAGCAAAAAAAAAGACACCTTATAGGTCTAAAGAATTGTCAAGAGGCAATGCTGTGTTATGTTCCAAAAAAAAAAAAAAAAAAGAGCTAACTACAGCAAATTTGATATCCTCATCTTTGCTTTGGCAGGACATAAAATTTGGTGTCCTCCGATATGCCACCAGTCATTGATATTTTTGTCTTCATTGTTAGTCTTGATTGGAGGTTTGGAAAACAAATATCGTCCTTTGTTACAGTAACATTTACAAGTATTTGAAGTTATTCAGATGTAGACAAATGTAGCACAATACACATATACATATACATCTGTATCTGTATCATGTTGCTGTCTTTGTCAGTCCTATTGTTTCGAACTACTGTGAAATTTTAAACCTCTTAACATACTCCAATGATGGACTAAAATCATTTCTCTTTTTCTTTAGACTCCACCTATATATTGCACTGAGTAAACAAATATTGTGTGGTTAAATGACCAGTTATGCTGTTATTTTATTATAATAACTGTGATAATTTATGTTTGTCTGCTTGTATTTGTTGAAATGCTATGAATCCATTTATTTACTGTTAATGTTGAAGATATAAAAAACGGTAATAAAGTGTTTACATATTTTATGAAGGAACCATGGTGCATAGCACATATACAAAGCATGAATTTTTATTCTAATATAACAAAAAATGTTGTACCACCATTTGGTATAGGATGATATCCTGGGATGTGACTTTTACTATTCCTTATCTTTACTGTTGTCCAGGTGTCAATTTGGAGATCATACTTTGTGAAAAAGGGAAGAACAACTGTGGCCTGGAGGGCTGTGTTGGAGTTTTTAACATAATTTAGGAAGTAAAGAATCACTATATCTATATATATATATATATATATATATATATATATAAAGAATGTTTGGGTCCACGGTTCTAAATTTGTTCAATTAAACAGATATATGTGCTTGTACAAACATTAGAAGGTTGTGTAGACATATTCTCTTTAAAGCTAGCAATACCTTGGTTAATAGTTACATCTTTTACCTGGATTACCCCTGTTCACTGATTAACCAGCACATCAAAATATTCTAATTTAATGTAGTAAGGATATATATCAAATAATGATTATGAATGCCTGATGCCTGACCATTTAAAGCTGCTCTCCACTGCACCCCAAACTTTTCTCCTCCCTATTTTAGCTCAAATGTAATTTATGCTCTCTCCCTGCTAGATTTTAGAGAGTGCTCCCCTCTAAATTACATTACTTAAGCAGGGAAGGGGTGGCACAGTGAACAGTAGCTTTTGATTTCAATAGATTTTTATTGGGTTTACAATATAAAAATACAAAACATGGTGGTATATGAAACCAGTTAGAAAACTGAAACACAAAATACACAGACCAAGTATAAAAATAACATTGCTGAATATGCATATACAAACAGGATATATTCATCTATAGACTGTAACCTATTACAGATATGATGTCTTGGCCCAGGCAAGATAACAAAAACCTTTGGTTTCCAATCTTTAAACAGAATTAAAAAAAAACAAAAAAAAAGGGTATTCCCAGATTGATCCCATGAAATATTTATCTAACAGGGATCTCAGGGTATATACTTATGAAATAAACACTCCAATAGTCTTAACACTGCTCAAAATTGTATTACTGATGGACAAGTTCACCATAAATGCAGTTCTGTGCCAATCTCCTGACTCACAGACCCGACAAAGCCTGTGGAACAGCAGCTTTTAATGAAGAAAGACCAGGCATTCCCAGTCAATATCCAATATGTATATTTTAACACGTTAAATGTTTATTAAAAGGTTTAGTATTGCAGAAGAAAAAAAATAATTAGGAACATACATTAAAATGCAAAAACACAATAAAATAGTCACAAAAACCAAAAGGGTAATACATATTGGACCAGTGTAAAATAATATCAGATATTCTGATAAATATGTACTGTCAGTATACAGTATGAACAAGCATCATAGAAACAATACAGTATTAAAAACTAGGGAAGTCAAACAAGGAAGCTACAAAAAAGTCGTTTAACACATATCACAGATGTGCATCTGTGTTATGGAAATGATAAAGCCATTCATTGTGACCTATGACCCAGGTATGAACTCTACTTAGTCTCCCTGAATTAGGGATCCAATAAATGGATTGGTCACGGCTCCACAGGGCCAAGTGGTGGACCCACTGTCATTGTGACGTGGGGCGCAGGATCTAAGCAGTAGCTTGGTCTTCTCCAGAGCCTTTAGAGGTGAGGTTGTTGTGCGGCAAGCTACTGCCAGGTTGCAGGCCCCGTGCCTGCCGAGGCAGGTGACTACTAACAAGCAGCAAAAAAAACGTAGTGCTAGAGGGAAATCCAAAAGAGTAGTCAAACGAGCCAAAGGTCAAGGCAGGCAGCAAACAAGGGTAGTCAGGAAACAGGCAAAATTTCAGGACAGGCAGCAAACATGAGTCGACAGGAAACAAGCAGTACGCAGGAACTAGAGCAGTAGAAACCTAGGAGTAGAACCACAAGGAACTCTTTTGTGCCAGGTCACTTCCTTAAAAAGGGGATGTCAGGTGATAGGTGTAGGTCACGTGAGCCGCAGACACCATTCCCACCAGCAGAGGGAGTGCTGGTAATGATAAAGTTTCAGGTGATATTCAGATGCCTACCAGCAGAAAGAGTGTGTCTGCGGAACGGAATACCCTGGTTCTTTGAGGCTGACAGAATCACCTGACCTGGACCAGGAAGTATGCAGATTTGGATCCAGAGGCAGAGATGGTGCTGGCAGCTGGGGACTACAAGGAGGGTAAATTAGAAAGAAACAAAGATGAGCTAGACCTGCGGGGATCTGTGAGATTAATAAGGCAAGTCGTCTGGATTTTTGCCATAAACTTGGTCAATAGGTTGAATTACCATTTAGGTTTAGTGATCATACCAACAGCTGGTCCTGGAGTTTCTTTCTTGAGGAAACCTCAAGAATGAATGTCATGGAAAGTGGCATTAGCCTTAAGAGACAGTATGTCATGCTTGAAGAGACAGGGCCACTAAGAGGGCACTGTGGCTTGCATGGGAGTGGTGTGAGCCCTGAGAAGGACCAAGACGCAGAGTCTAAACAGTAACCAGGTCTTCTCCAGAGCCTCTGATGGTGAAGATGTTACGCTGCTGGTTACTGCAAAGTTGCGATCCTTGGGCACACCAGGGTGGGCAGGATGAAACACGGTACCAAATCACAAGGCAGAAGAATAGTCAAAGAAGGCTGGGGTCGAGCCAGGCAGCAAGCAAGAGAGGTCAGGCCACCAACTAGGGGTCAAATACCTAGGATCCAGAAGACAGACACAAGTGACACAGGGGCCAATGCGGGCACAGGGAACAAAGGAAACACTGGAAGCAACTGGAGACACAGGTGACACCGAAAAATCCACAGACAGGAACACTGGAACAGTAGAAGGAAATGGGCTGGAAACAACTGACTGGGCAATAAGGGGGTTACACAGGAGCTGGACAGAGGAAACACTGAATTAGGCACCAGGTGCACAGGAACTAGCTCAACAGAACTAGGGGCTCGACACAGTGGAGACACATTGCACGAACACTGAGTGCTGTGTCTGAGCTAGCTAAATAGCCAGAGATGGTTAAGAGACTAGTTCCTGATTTGCCAGCGAGGTGGACGAAGCCTATAAATCTTGGGAATGAAGACCTGCCCAGAGTCAGAACTGCCCACATGCGCAGGAGAGATGTCTGTGCTTTAGAGAGGAGGTAAGTAAGGTGAGTGTGACACAATAGAGCCTTTAAATCTAGGTTGTTTATTACCTTTTAGGGACATGATTGTTTGCTGGATCTCTGATTTGGGATTCTCAGGAAAAACTTTGTGAGGTAGACAAAAAAAGGAGTCAGGAGTGTAGTGAAAACACTCCCAATCAGTACACAAGGTCTAGCTAGCACTGGAAGGTATTTACAATCTTCATTTTGTTTCTAGTAAATACATCTCATATTCTTAAGGCTGATACATGTTTAAGTAATTGTGACACTGCTTAAAAAATTGTTTTCTTTAAATTATTTAATTTAAGTTAAATTTGCTGTTTGCCAAATCTGCTTATCCATGCAAGTATTAAATTAACTTGCACCTGGTGTTATCCAGAAGTCCATTGGAGGAAATCAGTTGTGATTGACAGTTGGCTGAACAGGTAAGAAAGACACATTCCAACTCCAGTTTAGAAGGTAAAAGTGGGGGTTTAATATATCACCTAAATATCAATTAATTATATACCAGTTTTGATAGGTTTTAAGGTTTCATGTTTTTTTTAAATCTAACATCTAATCTTATAAAACTGTCTACTAGTGTATAGCCTCATTATAACAAACTAGTGCTTTCCTACATGTTTATAATTTGTAAAATGGTGACTAGTGTAAACAGCATTAAGAAAAATTGGAGGAAACTCCCATAGTGGACATGGCAGCTCCGGCTCAGTGAAGGGGTACAAGCAGTGGTATAATTAGGACAGGTTTTGCAGTTACTCCAGGCTCCAGATATAGGGAGGAGGAGTGTGATGGTAGACAGTTAAGAGAAAAGCAAATGATGCCTTTGTAATGTTCCCAATAAAGATTATCACATTTTTATCCATAAACCCCTATGCAGTCTCCTTGTAGAACTTGTAAACACATGTTTGGGTACACTGCATTTTATGCATGAGCCTGGTAAACTGTCTAGATGCCATGAACTGAAAACAGCCTTGCGCACATAGTACAACTAATTTACCTCTGAGAAAAACAGAAGTCCTTACATCTATATACCTCTCTGAGTAGTAGCAGTGGATTGTCAACACCGCAAAAGTGTTAGTGGAATTTAAAAGGCGTAAGGCCTTCTCACAAAAAACTTGTGCTTAAAAAAGAAATATTCATTAAAAATCATTTTAGTTCCACACCCTCTTTTTTAAGTAACTGTCCCCATCTAATGTTTGTCCAAAACAACTATTGTCTATCTAAATAAAAATGTTAACAAATAATATTAGCGTGTATTTAAACCGTCCTTATGGTCCTGTTTATCTTGGCATTCAGAGCTTGCAAGGATTGTGTTTGCCTGGCTGCAAAGTTAAAGTCCTATTGTGAATTTCCAAAAATGTATAATAAATGCTCTACGTGTTTCTTTAACTTTTAAAACTACAGCCAGCATGCACATAAACCTTAAAGTTGATCTGCTTTGATTTCCAACCTCATAATTCCCAATTTCTGGTCTGTAGTCGTCAAGTCCTTTCCCTCTGATCTGTGCCGTCCATGGCTTTTCAGTTTTAGCTGTTTGCCTTTCTGTCAGTCCTCCAGTCTCAGGCTCATGTGGGGGTATTGCCTAAAAAGGCTGCACTGTGGTCCCCTATATTGTAATGACTATAGGTGTTGTGTTCTACCCCTGTTATTGCAGGTTCAAGACTGAGCAGTGGTGTTTTGGCTTGTATAAGTTTCGCTTTGCAGAAGGTAATTCATACTTTTGGCAGCATGTCTGATTTATTGTATAATAACATCAGATTTTTAAGGAAACATTTCTCCTGTTCTGCACATGTCTATCCTCCCCATATAACTTGGATCACTATATGCAGAACAGAAAAAACGTGGATTAGCAACAAGTAAAGTAAGGTAAAAAAAAAAGTGCCAGATGTCCCTCCACCAAGTAATAAACTTTTCAACAAGGCTCAAATTTATACCCTTCAAAATATTGCTACACAGCCACACATGCACATTACCTTGTGTATACTAAACAAGAAAACTATTACACCAAAGGAACTTTGACACACTGCTGAATTAAGATGCTTATTACATTTTCAATAATACCATGCTTTATAAGATTTACCATGCTATAGATTATATGAGATTTTGGAAGTACATGCATTTTAAGCTGTCACAGTCAGTGGTCATCAAATGTTAAAATTATGGTACATATAGAGCTCCTGACTTGGACAATCATTTTTTCCTTTAAATAACCTCAATATTTTTTCTTGAAAGCATGGAGATGGACAAACAAAATCTGTTTTAGTGTGTTATGTATTTGGTATAATACTCCTTCAAATATATTCTTCTAGGGCTCATTACAACTAGTAAGATGTCTTATTGCACCACAGTTCTGTGTGGAAAGCCAAGTACAACAAAAGCACTTAACATGCGTTGGTGCTCCAGGTTGTCAATATCATTCTTAATGGCATCCCAAATCTTACCAGTACATTGCAACACAACATGCAGCAACGCACGTTTAAAAATGTAGCGTACACTACATTTCTGTGTAATGAGTTTGGAGAAACCACAAGACTCTTTGGGTCAAGTAACAAAAGCCATCTCATCCTTCTCCATGGGTTGAGAATTGATGAAGTATCAGAGTTCTGTTTAGGAAGAACTTCCAATTTTATTAGTGTATCAAGAATATGTTACATCTTTGGTGACTGAGCTGCAGCAATAAAACTTCCCAGGATATTTTTAAAGCTAAATACAACTTTGATTTAAACCCATTTTAGTGGCACTATATTGAGTTTTTATAGCATTCACTACCATGTATACCCTCATATAACCTCAACAAGTCAGGACACCAGGATGATTGAGTTTGGGGAGTTACTCACGTGACTATAAATGTTAAGGTAGTTTCCTGAAACTCCTTTAAACTAGTTGGTTCAAGTGGCTTCAACATTACATAATTAGTCCAGTTAAATGTGACTTACAAATACTAGCTACCACATAAAAAAGGGAATTAATTTTCCAGCAATCAGTAGTTACCATGCTGATTGTGTTGTTGTTATTATTATTCATACATAACCTTGGTCCTTCTCAGGAATAAAGCTACATGGTTAGTATATTTAAATGTAATATTTTTATTTTGGTCAATCACTATTATCCTAGATATTTTTAGCTGTCTAATGACCGATCCAGACTGCCTGATTGCAAATTTTAGAATGTGTAACTTTAGCTTTAGGCACTTTTAAACACAGATCCAAGCAAAGTAAGCATCCCATGACTGCTAAAAAGTAACACAAATTCCTTATCTTTATTCCTGTTGCAGCTCATTGTTAGTGTTAAAGCCAAAGCATTAGCACAACAGAAAACTGGCATTCTTAATAGATTATTTCAGCAGTGGCAGCCCTTCCTGATTCACTTTAGACAGCATTAACAGCTTTTCTTTAGACTTTAGACAGCTTAACTTTTCTACTGCAGGTTTTTTTGTAGAAGTGATCAGGTCACATTTACAAGCAAGGCCACAGTTTGGAAGTAATTCTTAAAACAAGCTCATGGCTGCTTTTGCAGCCCTAAACTGAGTTTAACTTTTTTAATACACATTAATTGAAATTATCCAGCATTAAAGCACAAATTAGCTGTTAGAAAAACTGTTCTCCTAAAATTGTTCAAAATTAAATACAATGGGGCAGATTTATTAAAGCTTTCCAAGGCTGAAGAGGATACCATTTTATCTGTGAAGCTGGGTGATCCAGCAAACCTGGAATGGATTTCCTAAAAGTCATTTGCTATTGTTAGAAAATGTTTTTAGTCCTGGACCAGATCCATTCCAGGTTTGCTGAATCACCCAACCTCACGGATGAAAGTGTACCCTCTCTAGTCTTGGAGAGCTTTAATAAATGTCATGTCAGGTTAGAATATGTTAGCTGTCATTTTCTAATTTGTGTTTAAAATGTAGTAATCGTTGTGTCTTCCCCCATTCACATGACTCAGTACAAGGATATAGCTAGTAATAATGGAATATCCAGCCTGCAAATTTAATCTGGGACACTTTAAAAAGGAAAATGCAGCTTTGTAAAAAAAAAGAAGTGTTTGATTGCTGCTTTTGTTATCAGTATCAAGAGTCATAAAATGACGAATATCACTGTTGAGTACAGTGAGTACAGTGTTTAAAACTATATGTGCAGAAACCAATACACAGAGGGGAACATCAGAGGAACGAACAACCCCATTATTGTTGGTTGCAGCAATTATTCTTGTCATTTTATTCAGCCAATCATGCAAACCAGCTTATGTGATTGGTTGAATGAAATGACAGGAGAGAGGACACGCTGGTTATAAACTTTAGGGCATTAATGACCACAATGGAAGTGAAGGGAGGCAGTGCATCGGGGTGCCACTCGCTTGTTATCCCCCTTCTGCATAGAACTTTCTTCTTTCGTCTTTAAGTCGTTTGTTGCTGGAAACAATCAAGAAAAATTGCTTTTGATGGCAATAATCAAGAATGGTTACGTGGCCTAAGTCATTTTAGGTACTTACACAACTTTCAATTGCAGTTACTTACACATGCATTCAGGAACTTTCATGTACTTACACAAGAATTAATTGCACCTAATGATACAATATGATAGCTGATAATACATCTGCATTAATTTGTACATTTAATGTCTGCTCAGTCTAACAAGGTAATAAAATTTATATTATTTAAGGTTATATTTAAAATTTAAATTTAAGGTTATAGAAACAAAAACTGCATTTGGCACCATTAAATAAGGTAATTGTTGTGATCACCTGCCACACACATAATTAAAGTGTAAACTGCAATAGTTAATTCTTGTGCCTTTTTGTTTAATACAAAACAAGAAATTCATAAGAGACTGCTTTAATTGTTTAGTAACCAAAAATATGCAGAGCTTTAATTAAGTCACTGTAAACACAATCCTGCTTACAGGCACAACTGCAAATCTTAACATCAGGAATTCCATTAATCTAGTGCAAAACAAGAAACTCATTCAGGTTTCTTGCCTACAGTGATTTAGTAGGATAAGACTTTTGGGGATTGTGAACAAATTTCAAACTGAAATAAGGAAGTTATAATTTAGAGTAACATTCAAGTTTTTCCTTGTAAAGATTTGCATTACAGTCTAGGCTCCTTGTTCGAGCAACCATCCAAGATCATCAAACAACTACTTGGGGTAATTCATACTAATATGTTACAAACACTGCATTATCCCTCTTTATTACATGTAGTGCCCCATACCTTTTGACACACACTTTACGGTCATTACAAAGGACAAGGGGGCAGTCTGGAGGAAAAGAAGTTTGATCTCTGCATGAAGGAGAGAATTTTTCACAGAAAGGTCTGTAAAAATGTGGAATAGGCTCCCTTAAGAAGTAGCTTTAGCACTTTCAATAGATTGTTTTACGAAAAGCTAGATGTTTTTATAGAAGCTTTAAATATAATAGTAATAAAGTTTAAAAGGAATGACACCATTGACTGTTGATCCAGGGTACATTCGATTGTCTCACGGGATCAGGAAACAATTTTTTTCCCCTATTTGAACTTTGTTTCATAAGGATTTTGTGTCTTCCTCTGGATCAATTATGCATATATGGTTTTACGTCGCCAACCGGTGGTCCGCAAGAACATTTTGGTGGTCCACGGCTCTGGCCAGTGCGCCCCCCCGGTGGGGTCAGGAGAAGACTTCCGCTGTGGGGGCGCAACACCCAGAGCCGTGAACCATGTCTCCCGTGTGGATCGCAGCATCAGTGCGGTTGTGTCACCGGATACTCTGGAGTGGGCGGGTTCTGGCATCATGACGTCACTCTGGGGAAAGTTTCTTCCCCTTGGAAACTTCCCCTTGGGGAAGAAACTTCCCCTTCCCCTCTGGGGAAAGTTTCTTCCCCACGGGAGACTTTGAGTGACACACGGCTCCCTGCGCATGCGCGGTACGGAGTTCGTAAATTTAGTGAGGTCGTGAGGTCCAAAAGGTTGGCGACCACTGTTTTTTAAGGAATATGCTGGTTTCTACCCTGTTTCCCCTATAATAAGGCACTGTCTTATATTTTTTCAAATGCCAAAATATGCCCTCGGTCTTATTTTCAGGGGGATGTCCTATTTTTCCATGAAGAAGACTACAGTACACATTTATTGTTGAAAATCACTCATGGCTTATTTGATGGGGATGCCTTATCATCGGGGAAACACGGTAGTATGTTTATTCCCCTGGTGCTTGGACTTGATGGACTTATGTCTTTTTCAACCTGATTAACAATGCAGTGCTTTATGTCTTTGCAGACAGGACATGCAGTGCTGCATACCTCTTTATTACCGACACAGCTTTTAGTATACACATTATACTTTTTTATTTTACTTGTAGTGCCTTATGCCTCTCGGTTAGACTCGGGTTCACTTCTTTTTATCACATGCATTACCTTGCAATTCTTTGTTACATGTAGTAATTTATTTTATGCCTCCCTATTACATCCAGAGCTTCATACCCCTAGTATATGCAGTACAAATCTATCTTACATGGCTCCTAACTATTTTATACACATGAACACCAAAGACCAGCCCCCGAGATTTGCATGCTTACATGATAACCCATAGCAGGCCATTTGAGGATGTTGTCTTGCTTTCCCACCTAGGGTGGAGGTGTGCTACAAAAACACTTCACGCCTATGCCTCTTTATTGCCTTGTGCTTATGTAGTATATGGAGTGCCCCATGCCTCTGTATTACATGAGGTGTATCATGCTCACACAGAGCTGCATGCCTCTATAGGCTCATTTTTCTTTATGACATGCATTACCCCATAATAAATACAATGTATTATGCCTCTGTATTATATACATTGCTTTATCACTTCAATTAAAGTAAATGCTGTGAAGGTCAGTCCACTGCATTGTGCCAGTGTCTAATACCACTATCACAAGCAGTGTTTCATATTTATCCTTATGCATGCAATTCATCATGTCCCTGTATTAAACACAATGCCATATGACTGTCTTTTAGTTTGTTTTGCTATAAGTGCCAAATGCCTTTGTCTTAAACATAATAGAAATCTCAAATTTATATTTATATATATATTTATTTATAAATGATCCCCCTGTCAATTCAGCTGAAAGTTTGCTGACAGCCATTCCAATCCTTCTACATTTCTGGTTTCAGTTCATTTTAAAACAATGACTCATTCTGCCGCCTAGTGGCCAATTATCAATAATGCACAGCAATCACAATAAGAAAATAAAAGTAAATTTAGGTCGAATTGATGGGAATAATTTATAAATACACCCCAAAATGTCTGACCACTGAGATTTTAGAATGTGTGTAATATAACAGGATTTCGGTGTACATGCCCAAAATCTCAGGGCTGACCTGACCTACGTATAGATCAGCAAATGGAAAGTTACATGCGTGATCTCCTGCTGGCTGTTATCTGAAAGTAATACCTCACTAGATCAGATTCTATATATGACTCCTGGACTCATAAAAGGCTAATAACATAACTGAATAAATAAATAAAATTGACATTATTTTTCCTAGTATGAGTAGACCTAAATGAGTAATAGGTTGTACAGTAATAAAGTGAAGTGTAATGACAGTAGTAGATACTGTGAGCAACTTGCTGAATATAGAAAATATGTGTGTAAACTTGTTATGTGGGATGCACAGTCTGAAACAAATGTTTGTGCTGTGGTAGCCCCAGGTATATGTCGCCAGCATCAGGTGCCCAGGGTACGTGCTAATTATATTTGTTTTAGTTCTATAGTACTGTAGTTGCCAAATTTGTTTCTGCTGCCTTCCTGAGAGCTACAGCCTTCAATATGAATGTAAATAAGTCAGCCATGAAAAGGCTATAGCCTGTCATGCCTCTGCTCATCTGCACTTCTAGCCTCTTGCTTTCACACCAGCAGAAGCGGGGATACGTGCGTTTGTGGGTACTTTGTGTATGTGTGTGTATAAAGTGGTAATATAGCCAGAATTTAAGTTTTCCCAAGACATTATTACTTCTAGTAATATAATCTTTATTAGAAATAAACAAGTACTTAAATATTAAACTGATTAGTTTAATGAAGTCAGAGATGGCTCTATTGTTGTTGATGCAGATTCACACTGTGGGAAAAATGTTTCTTTATTGTATGGGGATCACAAGCTAAGCTTCTAATTGTAGTGAAAACAAACTAGGAAGACTGTTGTGATAAGTGAAATGACAGTAAGCAAGAAATTGCATTTTTTTCTGATATGTACAACTCTCAATCTAAATAGACTATGACCCAACCATGCAGTATGGCTGCCCCTAACCCTATAGTACTATAAAATAAGGAGGGTAGTGTTTTTTTTACACAACTGTTCTTGGTAGAATAACAATAGGGCCAATAAGGAGCTGGGGACAGGTTTTTACTATGTCATGCAAGACTGTAGTTATGTGTTAATCATAGCTTTGGTGGAATCCACCACAGGTTGGTGGCTGATAAAAGATGTCATTATGCAAACTGTGAAGGCATGGTTTTGCTTCTGTAAAGGTAATCCTCTATTTGTATAAGTTTTAAGATCTGGGTGTAAGATTTTAAGAATCCTACTAATGCATTTTCTAACCTGCTGACGTCACATGGTGCTCACTGCAAACTGCACAGCATCATCTTTTTGAAGCCATTAATGAATGTTACCTAAAATTACTTGTATCTTGGCTTTCTAAACAGGGTGATAGTGTTACTTTTTAGTGATCCCAGTTTCATGATCCTGTAAAAAAAAAGATACAATTTTTTTTATAATGTGTTTATTTCTTTTGGTCTTTAGAACGTGCCAAGCCCTCTGTGCTGCTGGAAGCTCTCCAGGCTCATGTTCTAGTTCTGATCGCCTATCCTCAAATAATGTCAGCTTAAAGAAAATATTCTGCAAGGGAAATATGAGATCTGCACTGGTGACCTCTAAAACTGCTGGGTAACTGCTTATTATGCTGGCCCTCTTTGGCTTCAGTACTTTCTATGTCACTCACCTGAAACATACTGTATATGCAGATCAGGAAAGGTAAAGACAGAAGTCCATATTACCATGGGTCAGTGACTCAAATTACTGAAGCCATGTATAACAGCTAGGTAACTAGAATAAGAAAATAGGAAATAGGCAAGTGCTTTAGTAGAAATGAATACAGATTTTTATTGTTAAAAAATAAATAAATCAATAAATAAAAATAATTCAAGCATGCTTGTAAGTTAAAGCCAAACAGCAAGGAAACAACCTAAAACACAGATACAATACATATGGGAGTTGTTTGTATTTCTATGCATTCATTCCTGAGAATTACAAAACTCTTTCATACAGCACAGTCTAAACTAGCAGAGAGGGAACAATGTTCTTTCTTTGCTGCAGTTTCACTTTTCCTTGCAGTTTTTTTCACTACCACCCTACGACAGGACATCAGTGCAATGAGAAGCATCACATTGCTGGAGGATAATACCAGGTCAAACATATACTTATTGCATAAAAAAACAAAACATTTTATGATGTATTAATAATTGCATTATTGTGACTGAAGTTTACATTTATATGTGACTGGAGTTTACATTCTACATATTTTTATTCAAAGTTATATGATTGATATCACATTTACTGTGTGCCTCTAAGTGTTTTATTTTAACATGCTTTTTATTATAGTGCTGTTATTACAGTGATCACAGAGTAGAGTTTTTATAAGTTAAACTGACTAAGGCAGCAGAGAAAACCACTAATTGCAAAATATTGGAAGTTCTAACAGCAGTAAAACCACCATATAAGACTTGTGATTAGCTGAATGCCGGAATTTCTCCGCAGCAAACTCTCCATAGCTTCCTAAGCAGCTGGAGACCAAATCTTGGCCCCATGTCCAGTGCGTTTATTTTTTAATTAATGATGTAATTATGATTTATAATCTAAAAATAAACGCTTCTGGAAATTCAGACTCAGGAATAAAAAGAATATGAGCCCTGATAAACAGAAAGCTGAGAAAGCAAAGGAAAGCTTCTAAAACTGATGACAGTCACAGGAAATTTTATTCAAACTGAATTGGTCTTGTTATAGGAAAGCGTTTATATCAGAAGCAGTAACCTGGATTATGCTACTGACCATCAATGTCCCACTGTACTCAAAAAGACTATGGGCTATAAAACAGGGAATCTGACATTCCCTGGTGGGAATCAATTACAGGTAGTTCCGGGGTTACATACCAGATAGGGACTGTGGGTTTGTTCTTAAGTTCAATTTGTATGTAAGTCGGAACAGGTAGATAACTTTATTAAATGCAATTAGGACAGATGTTTGTCTCAACATAATATAAGGCAGCATGGTGTCCATTATTGTATAAAATACTCACTGTAAGTTAACCACAAACAAAGCAAAAAAAAAAAAAAAATCTTTATGGAGCCTAGACCTTCATTAACTTCTGGAGCAAGCTGTGCTTTGATATGCAAAAAGAAACAACTGCAGAGTTTGTCTTGGTCATTAACCTCCTTGGCGATAATAATAAAGATTTTTTTATATTTAAAAATAAATTTATAAATATCAAAGTGGCATCTGTTTCCGCTGGCCACGCATTCCCAATGTTCACACGCCGGGGATGCAGACGCCTGCTGGGCATCGCCAGGTTACACAGAGGCCTGACCAGCATCGCCAAGGAAAGAAGATGCCGGGCATCACTGGAAGACGCTGCCAGCAACACTTACCAGGTACGCTTTTTGAACTGCCTGGTAATTCCACCCTAAGTGTGGCTCGGGGTTATCGCTTTTGGTACTGAAAATTAAACCCGAGCCACACTCGGGATTACCACTAGGGAGGTTAAAGAGTTACAAGAGGCTGCAGAAAGAGCTCACTCCCTAGGATCACCCATAACCTTAGCTGTGTTTAGCAAACGTCCTGCACAGTAGTGAGCAGGGAAGCCCGGTTTGCATCTAGGAGACATCCATATGTCAGATGTCCTTAACCCGGGGACTACTGGTACAGCCATTGAAACAAATGGACTATGAAGATTCCCACAAGGGAATCCCTGTGTTATAAATCAAGCCCTATGTGTGGATAACAATTAATATGAGATACAATGCAGAACAGGTTGATGATCTGTGCTGTAGTGAACAGGCTTAGGTTGGAGATATTACAGATAAATGCCTCACATAAAGGCAATTCTACCTGCAGCACACATTGCACAGATATCACTGTAAGGATAACAGTAAGTGCACTCTTTGTTTTATTGTATGATTTTGTGGAATTTCATAGCTTTGTTTATTTTATTCATATCTGAAACTAAAATCCATTCATATATCATATACAGTACTAGAAAACAAATCACCTCTCCCTTCCCATACTCAAAATACAAAAGCAGTCGTCACCATGCCTGTAAAAATATGCACTGAACATCAACAAAATAATGACTCATTTTACACTTAGCCTGTCTGAAATTAAATACAGAAGCAAACCTGTGACACAAACATCTGATTTACAGCGAATAAAGAAAGGACTTCTTAACTAAACCGAGCAGGCACTTCTAATGCCGCCTAACCTTGTATTCAAGGACCCCGGAAGAGCCCGGGCTGCTGTGTTGTGTGCACGTGTTTCCTGGTGCGCCAAGCATGGAAGATCGGATAGAAGTGTTGTGCGGTTGCTATGAACAGATTCTGTTCGGCTATAAAGTACAGCCAGCAGAGGTATGCGGACTGAGCATGGGCAGGGGACAGGTCGAGTTTTACGGAGAACGAAAGACTCGTTTATATCTATGTCGCTGCATCTCAGTGTGTGCAGCACGAGGGGGCTTCATTTATTGCATGTCATTTACATGATTGTGTCAGCATAGAATTAGTTATATTATGCCTTAACATGTCACGATGTCACTCCTCTTACTGCTGTAGAGCTGCATGTTGTCTCATTCAGGGCTGTCAATGTACTGTCACCCATGATCAAGGCAAACAATAATATTTCCAAAGTACTGCACAGGGTATCATACAGGAAGTGGGTAACAATCCCTATACTGTAGGGTTGTGTAGTAATACAGGAAAATACATAACATCAATTATAAGTAACACAATACAATTAGAGGCTTATTTACAAATATAGTATAGAGGGGTTGGAAATGTTATGTATGATGACAGAACTGAAAGTTCAGGTAACAAAATCTGGATTTGGATTTTGACAGATTCGTGGAAATATTCTCATTTTTTTTAGTAACAGGACAAATAACTGTTAATTTTATTTTAAAAAGGGTGTTGCACTTAAAAAAAACAAACAGAATATCTACTTAACATAAAGGGGTTGTCTACCCCTTGTGGTACACTTTAATTGTTGCCTTTGCATATGTAAATATCAGTTTAAAATGATTTTTTCTGCCTTTCAGCAATGGACAGCTACCTCTGACTTCACAAATCATTCTCACACAGCTTCACTATCAGTGGTTGCAGTAAATAACAGATTTGTTGCTACTGGGAGCAAAGATGAAACAATTCAAATTTATGACATGAAGAAAAGAGTGGAGCATGGAGCTCTGCTACATCATAATGGTATGTACCATGAAATACTCAGAAACAGTAGAATATGAAAGGTCTGGTAAACTTTATTCACTTCCACACATTTGCAGCTTATTGTACAGACTTGTCATGATTCCACGGGGACATGGAGTCCTTTTCACATGGAGTGATGGGTCAACACAGCATGCAAAACGCTGGGCACCAGCAGTTGAGTTAAATTCTGCTTTAAGACTTGCTGCCAGACTTTTATAGACACACTCTTCGATGAGTTGTGTGCCAACATCACCATTTTCAATAAACTTTTGTTACCCCTGTCCAAATGGTTCTGTTAAATTATTTGGGCTTGTGCAAACAGCAGATGTTTGTAAAGGTCGTTTGTGGTCACAACTCATGGTTGTGTGATGCCAAAATCATGCATCCTTCCAAGTTAGTAGTTCAAGCAAAGGTCACACCTTGCTAGTATGTATGTTAGTGGTGAATGTACCTTTTTAAAATATGTTCTAATAAATCTGATTTCTCAATGTTAAATATTGCTTGAAATAACTAATCTTTTAAACATTTAATGAATGACAGCTTGACCTTGAGAAAAAGATTCTGTTATGCTAAATTCTTCCTTTGCATGTCTAAGTATGCAAAGCATCATAGCTGTGATGACTCCTGGAAGTGGGGATTCTCCCACTGCAATATCACACAGTTGCATGTCTGTCCTAGTAGAAACGGAACTTGCAGGGTTTGGGCATTGGCAGCCTGCACCACATTAGAAGATTTATTCAGCTTATTTTATTGTATTCAGGTACTGTTACATGTCTGGAGTTTTATGGGAATACACACCTTTTAAGTGGGGCTGAAGATGGATTGATTTGTGTGTGGAATACTAAGAAGTGGGAGTGCCAACAGACTTTCAAAGCACACAAGTGAGTAATAGTTTCTTGTGCTCTATGTTCTGTCCAATATGGTGATATTAAATTGGGTTCATGTGTATTTTCCAAAAACAGCCAGGTGCTTACTGAAAAGTGCCGGGTGGTGCGCCTGGCTAATAGGGGCTGGGGAGAATACTAGGTATCTCAAGCATTTTAGCACAAAAAGAGGGCTACAGAACCCATTTTCATTACAGTACATGTACCTGTGCTCATTTTCAAAACACAGAGACTGTTCTGCAGGGATGGAGCTAGCAAGCCACTGATGGTATTCAAGCAGATAAGTAGTCATTTCAATTGGCTTTTTTTGCTGGCCTTCAGGGGGGGAACCACTAGTGTCAAATAGACCTTTCATCCATCAGTAATATGCATCCTGCTATTGCTCACCTCTTTGGAAATGCTAGCACCTTGGTTGTTTCTAGCTTTAATATTTTGTCACTGGCCTAGAACAACTATGATCCTAGTAAAATCCGAGAGGAGGCAAAATTCTGAACCTAATTAGGAGTCATAGTTCCAAAACACACTTGCAGCAAGTGAAAGTCAGGCAAAAATGACTTTTTTTATTTGTATTAGATCTGGGTTAGTGATTACGACAATATTGAAGCTAGAACACCAGCAAAACTGCTAAACAAGTTCAATGTTTTGCTTGACAGGTTTACTGTTGCCTCATATGAACCTCTATTTTAACTTTTGTTTTGGAAGAGAACAGAGACTACATGTAAACTTGTATTTCTGTTTTATACCTCAACACTACCGTTCTTGTATATGGGTATATGAGTTGATGTCCACACGGTGGAGATTTCCATGTGTTGCTTTAGCAAAATTGTTTTTGGGATGTAGCCAAAGATGTTGGTTTGGTTGCCGATCAAATCCAAATTGCCCAATAAAAAAGGCACAATGTTGTGTTGTGGCTGCTATACTTTATATAGCCAGCTTTGATTAGACATATCAGTGCTCAACCCAGAAATTGTTTGAAGCTGGGTGGGTAGAAATTGTAGGCAGGTGGAAGCCCCTGAATTGTGACCAAACTTATCAGTAACCACACATAAACCGCCAGGTGGTTACTGAAAAGTGTCGGGTTGTGCACCCTGCTAAAAGGGGCTGGGGAGAACACTGCTTATGGTAATATGCCTATAGCATGGCCGTCTGACATGTAATATCATATCTGTACATAAGCATACATCCTTAATGCATATGAAATCCATTTGGCACCATAGTGTGGATCTGTGTCATTTTGTTAGACATATTATTGTTCTGTCTTCTCACCATACCTCCAAATTACTGTTTAAACCAAATCAGTCAATATTAACAATTCATGCTTGTTAATGGAATTAGTTTAAGACTATCCTGAGAAAATGCTAAGTTTCATTAATGCATTTGACCTTCAGTTTACCTTATTCAAGCAGGTTTTATTAACACTGTTACTCAACAAAATCCCACTGACACAAGCACTAACAGAACACAATTTGCTGAATCAACTCTGATACTTTACTAGTGCAGAATAGGAAGTCATGAAGTCATTTTAATGTTTGATTGGTACACAGGTAAATGTAACTTTTGTGTGATTTTTTTTTTTTTTTTTTTTTTTTTGTATAACAGAGGGAAAGTCTTGTCCCTTTCAATCCATCCTTCTGGAAAACTAGCCTTATCTGTGGGGACTGACAAGACTTTAAGGTACGGCTATTGCAGTGTTGTTTATGTGAAAGAACTCTTGTGCTTACACATTTATACCTGATCATGAACATTTTAAGTTAATGTATTGTCTGTATTCAGTTGAATGTTCCTAAAATATGTAAAAGAGATCAGCCTTAAACAAATATTCTTCCTTTATATGCTATTGACTTAAACAACCTTATTACCATTAACCTCCCTAGCGGTAACCCCGAGTCACACTCTGGGTGTGTAAACCTATGGAAGGTAATAGTAAATACAGCCTTACCTAATCCGCCGGCATCCTGCGTCGTCCATCTTTGTGTTCTTTCTTCTTCCTCCAGCCGGCTTCTGCACGCGATGAGTCACCGGGAGTTCCCGGTGACGTTCGTGCATGTGTACGTTGCCAGCAGGATGCGGGGCGGGAAATTCAAAAACCATTTGTATTGCATTCAATGCAAAATAACTGTATTGAATGCAATACATTGAATTTATATGTGTAAAATCAGTACATTGTTTTCAAGAACATATATTTTACAGTATATATAATAGTATAAGAATAATATGTATTTTTTTTCTATTTAAAAAAAATTTAGATTTTTTTTAATTTATTCAATTTATTATTTTTACATGATTTTGTGTTTCAAACTTTAAAATACTCATACTATTATATTATACTGTAAAATAAATTTTCATGAAAAACAATGTATGGCTTTTAGACATATAAAACCGGAAAGAAATGAACCGCTAGGGAGGTTAATAATCAAATACTTGTATGCACATATAGGTAGCAGTCACTCTGTGTGGCTGTTAATCATTATATCAGTGCTAAGCTCCCTCTATTTGCTGTGTTACATAAGTCTATATGTAACTACAATAATAAGTACCAACGTTACCATCATTTAGGCTCAAAGGCTAATTAAAGTTTTAGTAACTATTCCTATTTAAAGCTGAACATTGAGCAAGAATTGATTACTTGTTTATACATCACTCCTGCTGCTGGTTTCTCTCCTTACTGTCTGATGGTTTAGTTTTGTGGAGGATGCTTTTGGTGAGGACAGTGCAGAGCTCATGATCTTGCACCAAAAAGGAATGACAAGTGGTTGGAGCAGCCAGGCAATAAAACGTAGGCAGTGGTTGTGAGGGAGCAGTGCAGTGCAGCTTAGCAGACCACCAGCTGCTGTGGGAGTGAGGGATAAGGTTAGTTTTATTCCAAAGGTACAAAACAGTTTAGCTTTAATTTAGAAGTATAAATATATATATTTTTTTACTGTGTTGCTGTGAGTTTTTCTTTCCCCCCCCCCTTACTTTCTGTCCTCAAGACAATTGTTGTATTAACAGGAAGTGAAAAAATCTCCAGCTACACTAAATTTTGACAGGAGTTTAAATCTTTCCCCATTTTATACAAACTATGAAAAAAAGACAAATTTGGGTAGTGATAAACATTGTTTGCAGAAAACTGCTACGTGCAATCCCAAGCAAGCATTCCTTATAAAGTACTTCACATTCAATTAAAGGGCTGTTGCTATCATTAAAGCAAACATGTATGGCTTCCTTTTCAAAATTCTGGCTGGCTTGCCGTGTATGTCTTTAGTTCTATTTAATTACAGAATTGAAACCCATTACTATGTTGAGGAGTCTTAGGCTGCATACACACTTGCAATAATTGTCATTGAAAACAAAACATCTTAGTGGCTGGTGATGAAGCGTAGGAAAATTGGGGTGGGGTCAGGCACAAGACCTTATTGCCCTAGAAAGTAATTGTGTTTTAGAGAACCTGGATGCAAACAGTGCAGGGGGACCTTAGCAGCTCCTCCCCCCCTTCCCATATTGTGGCCCAACTCCACAGTAACCACCCAGAACAGCAGGGTGGTTACCGAAAAATACTGGGTGGTGTGCCCGGCAGAAAAGGGCTGCCGAGAACAATGATACTTCAGAGTTCTTTAAAGCTAGTAAGTAGCAAACCACAAATACTGTGGACTACAAATGAACCATGGGATGCATGAATTGCAATTTTTTAATAGCAAGTACATAAGCTATCTCATTTAAATCATGTGACTATGTTACATTACATTTTTTTAGGACCTGGAACCTTGTTGAAGGCCGATCTGCATTCATAAAAAATATAAAACAAAGTGAGTTGAACTATTTTGTCATTTTGCTCTTTATATCATTTTAACAGGCTACTGTAATAAAACATTCTCTTATTCTTGCTTACAGATGCAAATATAGTTCAGTGGTCTCCCAATGGGGAAAAGTATGTAGTAGTCATACAGAACAAAGTGGATGTATACAAGCTTGAAACTGCTTCAATTATTGGTACAATCAGCAATCCCAAGAGGATTTCTTCTGTACAGTTCATTAAAGTAAGTAGACCCTTGTGTTAGTGGCCTATACGTATTTCCCAAATTGTACCAAAACATGTGCTGCAAAGGAAATGTCTCCCTTTTTGTAAAGGCCTGTGTCCTGGTATCTCCTTCACTCTTTTAAGGCTAGGGAGACACAGCAAACCACCTTGAATTATGTATGGATGTGCCATCCTTGAGGTTTTAGACTACTTGTACAACCTTGGTACTGCCTCGTGCTACTCTATAGTATTGGTAATGAGAGGGATGCTGGACAAATCCAAGACTAATGTAAAATTCGTGAGGATGAAAAAGGAAAAGTGATATGGTCTGTTGTGAACCGTTTGAGGATTGTATTCAAATGTAATGATAAAAAAACTTTTTGTGTTTTTATATGCTGACATTGGTAAATAAGTCTGAATGTCACATGTTGTAAAGAGGATGCCAATTATAGAAGTACTAATTTTGGGGCACATAAAGCAGCTACCGTACTGACATCAAGATTTCTCTGGGATTTTGCATACCAGTACATGAAGTTTGGCCTATTATTTGGGCTTTGTATAATTCTGGTATAGTTGCAAAGAGTAATGTTTTTATTCTGTTCTGTTCATTTGTGTCCCTGTGACCCCTGGTCTCCCATATGTCCTTTTGTCATAAGGAAGTTACTGGGGGAGGGTGAATCCCCCTGTGCATTTCAGGAAAACAATAAAAACCTGGCAAGTTCAGCCACCCTCTGTTCTATCTAAAACAAAGTAAAAATCTGTTTGCTGATTGGCCTTAAGGAGCACCTAAACTGTCAGGGTAAGCAGAAGTGGCATGTTGCAGTCACATATATTCAAAACTGGAAGAATTTTGTTTTTGGGTTATTAAAAGCAGGTTTTAGGTCTACACACAGTTATAAATTTACATTCATTTAGTTCACCCTTAACTGACCTTTGGCTAGAATCCTAGTGATTACACCAGGACTACATAAATTACATTACAATAAAAAAACAATAAGTCTCCTAATTTATAACAGAGAGCTTATTTTGTTCTCCACTCCTCTCTGCATGCCTTGGCCCATCTCATTCAATAAAATAGGGACAAGCTTTGTAGCTGTAGTTCTCCCATAAATTGGAATTAAACCAGACAGTGCCCCTGTTCTGTCATAGGGCACCGCCATCTTCTTCAGTTTCCCCTTGTGATATTTGGCCATCTTGATTGCCCAGGCTAGAATGATGTAACTTCAGTGCAGGCTCACAGCAAGGATTTGCTAGGTATCTTGGGCAGCCAACAGAGCGATCTGGCAAGTAGGAAGCAATATTGCAGAAGTGACATAACCTGTCCCTTTCTGCAATAATGATCTGCCTGATCCAACATTTGGAACTTTATTTAGAAGTGGTATGACTGCAGTGCTTTTTTAAATAAATGTATTTATTGTTAAGTTAGGTTATTTTTTATGTTTCTTTAAATTTAATCTGCTCAAAATTAAGAGAATTTTCATCTGGAAACAATCAGTGGAAGTTTGTAGTTTAGCAAAGCACTTCTAAATACTTTTTAAACACAATCAAGTTTTGTAAATGTGTTTTTTTAAACTACCAAAAGTCTTCATGAAATTCAAGTGCAGTGTTTTTCAGGCTGTATAAATCAGAGTTCAGCAAATCCTGGCACACATCCTTTTGTAATGTTGGCTTTTTATTGTAGATGGTTTCCATGTAATGCTGGTTTATTTGTGTCCATGATTTTTTGAATGATATTCTCAGATATTGCATAAATCCATGCATACACTAGGCCCTGTTAAGAACAACCTCTCATTTGGTTCAGTGTTAAAAAACATGAGAAGGCAGATTCTTTGTTTTTCCGAGAGAGAACTGCTTTTAGTTGAATGAGTTGGAAATGCTCCAAGTTACTTTGTTGTTGTATAAAATTCACTTCAGCCAACAATTTACAGTAGTGTCAGCCTGCAGCCAGTTCATTTGCAGTGTGTGGTGTTCATTATTTCAGGCTGCATAAATATTTAATTATGGGAATACTAAAATGTTTTCTCTGATTTGGAAAGACTTTCTGTATTGATATAACAGTGTAATACAATTTAAAATGTCCTGTATTATACATCAACAGGATGATGTTCTGGCTGTAGCAGGAGATGAAGAATTTATCAGAATTTATGATGTGGAGTCTCAGAAGTGTCTGTGTGAATTTACAGCCCATGAGACAAGGTTAGTTCGTGTTTAATCTGCTTTGTACTATATATGTTATGGTGTTTATTGAGAACTGTTATGTGAGAGTATTTGTCGTCTTTTTTTGCTTAACTTCTAACGCACTCTTTCTTTTGTACCAGAGTGAAAAATCTGTATTCTTTTAAATATGAAGACTTTCATGTACTTGCATCTTCCTCAAGTGATGGTTATGTTAAACTGTGGAAGCTGAATTTACAGAAGGTGAGGCATTAGGACTTCAGTTTTTTTCACCTTGTTAATCCGTACTGTTTAAAACCACATAGTGTTGTGAACTGTCTAGCATTTTTTTAAATCTATTTGTATAAAGGTGTGTTTAGGCATTCTGTATGTGCTTGTGTGCTGCATATTGCTACTGCTTTTTATTTTTCTGGACTCTGAGAGCTGCATATCCTTGGTGTCATTACCTATCACCAATAAACAGAATAACAAGTTATAAAAAACCCATATACAGCCATCAATAAGTCAGGTAAAATGTTTGTAGGCTTTTCACTTTTTGATCTTTGCAGTACCAGGAATCCTATTTGGTTTCCTTAGTGCAGTTTCAGCCATAGAAAACCAATTGGCTGCATATATCTTTACCTAGTGCAGAAATAATGACATTAAACTTTTTTGCCAGGTACAAGTTAAATATGGCACAAGTTTTTGGTGCTAAGAATAATTGGGACCCTGCTTGGCCTATGTTAAGAGCAATGGAGAAGGATGCAATTTATTTACCTGTAGATGTTTAGGTATGGAAGGGGCATATTTAAAATTTCAGATATTTTAAGAGCATGAAATTATCAACACAGAAAGCTAATTAGAAAAATAATGTAGAGGGGAGGATAGTAACAAGCGGGAGGTCCTGTCCTAGTCAGGCAGGATGAATCATTAAACGATTTTAGGAGACTTCTGTTCTTGATCTTCTCATGTAATAAAAATCTGTCATCTGTAGACAGCTTTAAAGGCCGTTCATATATATCCTGGGTACAGCTTTTAATGTTGCATTTATGCTGTAAAGAAAACAAACCATAAAGAAAGGTAGCATATTTTGTTGCTGTTAGAAAAATGCAGCATGTGTGCAAGTAGAGTAATTTTCATATTGCCACCCTAATTGCTTTATGAATTAGACATGTGTTTCTCAGCTTGTGCTCCAGAGACCACTGTCTGAAGAATTGTTTTTATTTTCATAATGTTTCAGGTTTGTGGTAAGGACTAAAGAAAGCCTGTTATAGAATTAATTTTTAAGTTACCATAAAACATTGATTGGGGTAAATGTTGAAGAGTTCTCAGTGTTATAGCTTTAGAATCTAGTAATGAGAAATCAGCCACTGGCATGGGTGTTTATTTCTGGAACTGCAATCGGGAAATTGTGACACCTTTATGTTCTGAAGCCACTGGATTTTTTAAGATGCTGTTTATCCTCTTTCGGTTATGGATAGCTTGTTTCCATACACACAGTGAGAGAAAGACATATTTGATCGCCTGCTGATTTTGTATGTTTGCCCTCTGACAATGAAATGACCAGTCTATAATTGTAATTGTAGGTTTATTGTAGCTGTGAGGGACAGAAAAACAACAAAAGAACCCTCAAAAACCCTGTGCTCAAAAGTCAGAGCTTGATGTGCATTGTAATGAGTGAAATAAGTATTTGATCCCCTATCAACCAGCAAGATTTCAGGCTCCCTGGTGTCTTCACTGTATGCAGGTAACAAGCTGAGATTAGGAGCAACCTCTGTAAGGGAGTGCTCCTAATCCAAGCTTGTTACAGTACCTGTATTAAAGACACCTGTCCACAGAAGCAATCAATCAATCAGATTCCAAACTAGCCACCATGGCCAAGACCAAAGAGCTGTCAAAGGATGTCGGGGACAAGATTGTGGACCTACACAAGGCTGAACTGGGCTACAAGACTATCGCCAAGCAGCTTGGTGAGAAGGTGACAACAGTTGGCGCAGTAATTCGCAAATGGAATAAACACAAAACTGTCAATCTCCCTTGGTCTGGGGCTCCACTGGCAGTGGCACTTGTCAATGATCTCAGGACAGCTGGGACCATAGTCACCAAGAAAACAATTGGTAACACACTGGGCCATGAAAGCCTGAAATTTTGCAGATAGCACATGTACAGGCCAGTCTGCAGTTTGCCAATGAACATCTGAATGATCCAGAGAAGAACTGGGTGAAAGTGTTGTGGTCAGATGAGACCAAAATTGAGCTCTTTGGCATCAACTCAACTCGCTGTGTTTGGAGGAGGGGGAGGAATGCTGCGCATGACCCCAAGAACATCATCCCCACTGTCAAACATGGAGGTGGACACAATGTGCCTTGGGGGTGTTGTTCTGCTAAGGGGACAGGACACCTTCACCACATTGAAGGGACAATGGACGGGGCCATGTACTGTCAAATCTTGGGTGAGCACCTCCTTCCCTTTGCCAGGGCATTAAAAATGGGTCGTGGACGGGTATTCCAGCATGACAGTTACCCAAAACACATGGCCAAGGCAACAAAGGAGTGGCTCAAGAAGAAAGCATATGAAGGTCCTGGAGTGGCCTAGCCAGTCTCCAGACTTTAATCCCATAGAAAATCTGTGGAGGGAACTGAAGGTTCAAGTTGCCAAACATCAGCCTTGAAACCTTACTGACTTGGAGGGGGTCTGCAAAGAGGAATGGGACAAAATTCCTCTTGAGATGTGTGCAAACCTGGTGGCCAAATGCAAGAAAGGTCTGACCTCTGATTGCCAACAAGGGGTTTGCCACCATTTACTAAGTCATCTTTTGCGAAGGGATCAAATACTTATTTCACTCATTACAATGCACATCAAGCTCTGACTTTTGAGCACTGGGTTTTTGAGAGTAATTTTGTTGTTGTTCTGTCTTTCACAGCTATAATAAACCTACCATTACATTTATAGATTGGCCATTTCTTTGTCAGAGAGCAAACGTACAAAATCAGCAGAGGATCAAATACTACTTTGCCTCACTGTACTTGAAAGAGGGAAGAGTGGAGAGGTATACCTGTCCAGTTCTAGTTGTTGTAATGGTAAACTGGGAAAATGTTTTGCAGACATAGCTAATATATGTCCATAGAGCATACATTCCGAGTAAAAAAAAAAAAAAAACACAATATATTTTTCATTTTTAGCTAAATACTGAACCCTTGTTACTTTGCGAAGTCAACACATCAGCCAGACTGACTTGTCTTTCCGTATGGCTTCCGGAACATGGTGACAATAAAGAAAAAACAAAGGCGCATACATCTGCTGGTAAGGATGGATTTTCTTTTTCATTGGTTTAACCTCATTATAGTTCTTTGTCAATATTGGGGTTTGGGTTTTAAATCAACTTAAATGTACAAAATGTATAAGGTATGTGCAGGTTAAAGTGCACCCATGCTTTTGTGGAAGGGAAAATAAACTTTTTTTTTAGAAAAGCTTCCCACATTTCAGGATTGATGGTCAGGATTTCACATAGGTGATAAATGTGGAGAAAAGGAGGTACTCCACAAGTCTCATTGTACTCTGGTACAGTTACTGTGGGGTTGATATTTAAGTCTGATTACGAGATTCCAGAGCTTAAAAACGTGACAAGAAGCAGTCCATGTAGCTGGAACTTATTCTGTGAAATATCCTGCTTATGTTTAAACCTATTCTAAATATTTATTTCCAGAGAAGGATGAATGTCCCAAAACGAAAAGGAAAGTCCCTGAGGACAAAGATGAAAATAGTGACGCAGAAGAAGCAATTGAAGAACAGGTGGTGCACAAGAAGAGGAAACGTACAGATAAACAAAAGAAGAAACAAACAAATACGGACTGAGTTCGTCATTGAGCATATTGTATTCTACAAATCCGTGTGACATCCACTTTGCTGACATGCGCAGAATAAAAGTTTTATTTTGTAGCTTTCTGTCCTAATGATTTGACCACTTTAGTTCATAGTAAGTGTAAAAGACTTTTTTCTGGTAAGAGCCACAGAACAGGTATTTTCTGTACCTGCAGAAATATTTCTTGGCCTGAAAAATGGGGAAAAAAGCAGCCACCTATATATACACAACAATATTTCTTTTTCTATCTTTCCCTTGGGTTTAGATATGCTCTTATGCTTGAAATGCATGTATGGAAGACACGCTACCTGTTTTAAAAAGGAGATTTTCTTCCATGTATTTCTGTACTGCACCCATCCACCTAAATCCCTTGTCAGTAATTTGGCGTTCTGGAAACACTCCTACTGGTAAAGGTGAATTACCCTCATTTTACACACTTGTATACTTTCCGGTATTTTTTCAGATATTTGTTATTAAATACACTTTGTTTTTTGTACGTTTTAACATTGTGTTGCTTTCTACTAAACATCATAGCACCAGAAAATTGTAAATGGTGTCCTTTTATAGCTAAATGACATTCTGATGTCTTTTAATAATTTAAGCAGAAAGCTCTGTGCACTGCAGAAATATTTCTTTAATATGGGTTATATGATTGTGCAATGACACTTAAAGTCCAAGTCTTACAAAGTTGAAAGTTGCTTCAGTTGAGTCATTCCTGTGCTTAATGACCTAGTTTACTTACATTCACTGGCCACTTTATTATGTACACCTTGTTGGTACTGAGCTACTTTGTGCCTTCAGGACTGGTAAAATTCTTCATGTCATATATTCAACAAGGTGCTGAAAACATTCCTTAGGGATTTTGGTCCATACTGACATGATGGCAGATTTGTCAACAAGCACATCCACGATGCATATCTCCTGTTATGCCAAATCCTAATAGATAATTTGAGATCTGGTAGCTGGATGCCATTAAAATACAGTGAATTCTTTGTCATGGTTAAGAAACCAGTTTGACAATGATTTAAGCTATGTATGTATGCATGCAAGTGCATTATCCTGCTGGAAGTAGCCATTCGAGGTGGGTACATTGTGGTTTTAAAGGAATGGACACAGTCAGCAACAAGATTGAGGCGGGCCATGGAATTTCAATGACTCCACCACCAGCTTGAACCATAGATATCAAAGCAGGATGGATCTTATTTAATATTGATGCCAAAATGTGACCCTACCATCCCAATGTCGCAGAACAAATCAACACTCCTCAGACCAGATGGGTTTTTTCAGGATCTCATGTCCAACATACTGTGTGAATTGTGTAAATCTCAGATTCACTGCTTTATAAAAAGGACCCTAGGGAGTTCTAAACAAAATAAATTCTAGAGTCACATACTAATAATAGAACTGTAAGAGACCTGGACCACCTATAGGTACCTGATTGAGGACAAAGATGTGGCATGCAGTTAAGACAGGGAGGAAATGGGAAATGCACAGCGCGGTGTTTGATAAATGCTTTCCTTAAAAGATTTATTGGTAGCCTGAAAAACAATCTAATACAAAAAGCTACAGAAGTTTTTCTTATGTCCTTATATTTGTAAACCGATACCAATGATCACCTTATGTCACTTACAGGGTACAAAAGTATTACTCTGTAGTACAGTAGCATTGCTTGTAGGAGAAAGAATGTCCCTGTGTTGGAGATCAGAGGCAGAAAAAAATGCTTTATATTGCTGTCAGTGTCAGCGATAACCCAACATTGGTGATGGTGGGACTAAAAAACAAACTGACCATACCTTGTGTGAATGGGATTGACAATACCTTCAGCAATGGTCCTTATATGGATGTCAATCGGTGCCCAGTGGCTTATTAGCCTAAAAGACTCTGCTAAGGAGTATTACCACTACAAGAACTATGCAGACACTATTAGTTGGAGGATCAATCCTTTTTCCAGGCTAAATGTAACTAAGAGCATGATGTCAAATCATCCAGGCAGGTAAATCAACCTTTAAAACAGCAGGCTTCCCTTGGACTTAAAGAGAATGTTATATTATACCTTGAGAACAAAAATACAGCAACGCTAAAACATAAAAAAAAATGTTATACATTTCAAGTAAAAGTCCCCCAAAATCTTTCATATAAGTGCACAAAAGCAACTTGGTAGTGTAAACACTGAAGCAGGGCCTTTTTTTCTGCAAACCCCAAACTTTAAACAATTTTTCTGTGTAAACATGCAGCACTGTCATATAATCTAGGCAATAGAAGTGATCATTATAAGAAATTGACCCAGTGCACACATAAATGTGTTTTAGGCAAAAAAAAAAAAAAAAAAAAAAAAGCTTTCATCCTCATTTTATCATGTGGCAAAAGATTCTCAAATCAGTACCTCTTGCACTCCAATTCTGGAATTTTCACGTAGTTCATATACATTAAATAATAAAAATTTGTGCAGAAAGTATGCACAGGGCAATCGCAGTGTACAGGTTCTATATGATCAACTGAAAATACAATATATATATCCACACAACTCAGCACTTCCATTACAGTAATCCACCTAGTACAGTAACACAGAGCTGAATATGTTCCTCCATGACCACTAGATGGCAGCAACGTCCTGCTGTACTCATTTTATGTGTATATGTCAGTATGCTCATTGGAATAAGAGGAAATGGAAAATCATCAGGCATAACAAAGGAGGGATACAGAGGTGCAAAGTGTGCACTGCACAAGAGCCCTGAACCTTTCCAGCCAACAGGGGCACACTCGTAGGCTACATATACCACTGAAAATAATGGATATATTGACACAATAAAATGTATTCTGAATAGCACTACAATCACTGTCCAATCACTTTAGCACCTCCCTTGCTGCCAAGTGACTGCTGGGAGTAAAATTAAAAAGCATGCTTTTATCTATGCGACTCTTCCTTTTCCTTATAGTGGGCCTATTTTAGGGTCCACAGCAGGGGTGTAGTGTGGCGGGCATGCCGTGCCTTTCCTTTTTCGGGACCCCCGTATAGGCTCTCCCTGTGTGCTCGCCCTGGATAGCCTTCACTATTATTGTGCCCCCTCTTCTCTTTTTAGAGCTACACCCCTGGTATCAGCCTTGGTAGGTTTATTGTCACCATGCAGAAATACCACATCTATGAACATTATAGAGGACTAAACCCTTAGCAGCTGGCATCATTCTTTGTCTGTACTATATAACCCCATATTAATTATTATTATTCAACAGTATTTATATAGCACCAACATATTATGCAGCGCTGTACATTAGAGGTTGCAAATGACAGACAGTGACACAGGAAGAGGAGAGGACCCTGCCCAGAAGAGCTTACAATCTAGGACAATCATATGCTTCAACATACCATTTAATCAACAGATAATGTAATGGTCTGTATTAAGAGTTGTACCAGAATCCCAATATTGCAAAATATAAAAGGATAGGCAACTTAATAGGTCAAATCTACAAGGGTCTACTTAAAAAGAATAATTTAAAAAAGATAAAATTTCAATCATTTAATTATGCATAACATTAAAAATCAATTTTGCATTTCACAACCATGCTTCATCACAGGAGTGCAGAAAGCACAAGACCTGGCCATGTTCTCCATTGTGTGATAAGAGTTTTTCTTGTTCACCATCACATAGTTATCCAATGTGTGTACAGATTACAAGGTCTGCACTGTGAATAGGGAGAACTCATTCATGTTTACAGTCACTCAATATCAAGAGACATCACAAAGAGATGCCTATCATCAAACAGTAGTATTATGGATGGCTTACAGAAATTACAGCAATGTGAGTTCTGGACAAATCAAACCTTTAATGATTGGATCACTTGTGAGTAGAAAGCCACATTCAGCAATTGCAAAAATGCTTATCAGGCTGTGCACACAACATCTTATCTAAGTCCTGAACTATACAAATTTTCTACTTCTGCAGTATCCTCTGTTAGACATAGACCAAAAGGAAAAAGGAACTAAAACTTCTACAGTTAGGTTCATAAATATTTGGACAGAGACAACTTTTTTTCTAATTTTGATTCTGTACATTACCACAATTATTTTAAATGAAACAACTCAGATGCAGTTGAACTACAGAATTTCAGCTTTAATTCAGTGGGTTGAACAAAAATATTGCATAAAAATGTGAGGAACTAAAGCCTTTTTTAACACAATCACTTGGCTCAAAAGTAATTGGACAAATTAAAAAGCTGAAAATAAAATGTTCCATTTCTAACACTTGGTTAAAGACCCTTTGCTGGCAATGACAGCCTGTAGTCTTGAACTCATGGACATCACCAGATGCTGGGTTTCCTCCTTTTTAATGCTCTGCCAGGCCTTTACTGCAGCGGCTTTCAGTTGCTGTTTGTTTGTGGGCCTTTCTGTCTGAAGTTTAGTCTTCAACAAGTGAAATGCATGCTCGATTGGGTTCAGATCAGGTGACTGACTTGCCCATTCAAGAATGTTCCACTTTCTTGCTTTAATAAACTCCTGGGTTGCTTTGGCTGTATGTTTTGGGTCATTGTCCATCTATATTATGAAACACCTCCCAATCAATGTGACTGCATTTAGCTGGATTGGAGCAGACAGTATGTCTCTGAACACCTCAGAATTAATTCGGCTGCTTCTGTCCTGCCACTGGCAGCCATGCACACCTAAGCCATCACACTGCCTCCGCCATGTTTTACAGATGATGTTGTATGCTTTAGATCATGAGCACCTTGCAGTGCACCCTCTGTATTTACTTTCATGCAGTCTTCTCTTTATGGTAGACTTGGATATCGATACGCCTACTTCCTGGAGAGTGTTGTTCACTTGGTTGGCTAATGTGAAGGCGTTTCTCTTCACCATGGAAATGATTCTGCGATCATCCACCACTATTGTCTTCTGTGGACGTCCAGGACTTTTGGCGTTGCTGAGTTCACCAGTGCTTTGTTTCTTTCTCATGATGTACCAAACGGTAGATTTGCCACTCCTAATATTGTAGCAATTTCTCGGATAGGTTTTTTCTGTTTTTGCAGCTTAAGGTTGGCTTGTTTCACCTGCATGGAGAGCTCCTTTGACCACATGTTGTCTGTTCACAGAAAAAAAAAAAAAAATCTTCTACATACAAGCACTCAAATGATCTCCAGGCCTTTTATCTGCTTAATTGATAATGAGATAATGAAAGAATTGCCCACACCAGTCCATGAAATAGCCTTTGAGTCATTTGTCCAATTACTTTTTAACCCCTGAAATGAAGTGATTGTGTAAAAAAAGGCTTTAGTTCCTCACATTTTTATGCAATCTTTTTGTTCAACAAAAAAGTTGTCTCTGTCCAAATATTTATGGACCTAACTGTATGTGCAACATTTATATTACCTAAGCACACAGGTCACAAAACAGGTCAAAATGTTCTTATACAGTGGAGAGTTTTCACTACGTTATTGGAGTTACTTTACTGCAGTGGTTTGGGGAAGTTTATTCATTTTAATTATTATTTTTTTTTATTACCAGCAAAGCATGCCTGTTCTCAAAGAGAGCAGGATAGAGTTATAAGTAGAAATGTCTTATATGTGTTTTAGGTAGTCATTGGAAAAGAAATGATATAGAGGATTTCCTAACACTATGTAGTAATTATTTAGGAAGAAATGTCTGGTGTACATGAAGGAGGTTGTGACATTGCCAAAGTCCAGTTACAATAATGTTTTGTGGTTATTACACAGTCAAGTTGTATAACAAGTAAATAATATTGCACTTCTTTTTTTTTTAATGAAAATATGGTTCTCACACAGAATGTAGTGATCCAATAATCCCACTGCATAGTTACCAATCAACAACATTAATGCTCCCTATGCAGCATGGTATTGGATTTAGTGTTAGCATTTCAGTAGTATGATTATTTAGGATTTTTAAAAGTAAAAGTGGTACATTTAAAAATCCTCATTATTTTAGATTTCCCACCCAATCCCATCTACCTGCCAAATGGTCCCACCCTCCAGTCTAAGACTCGCGACGCCTAACCGGCATCTGCTTTCCCTGGTCTCACGTCCCCAACGTTCAGATGCCAGGCACTGTTGGAGGATACTGCTGGAACGTGGGAACCAGGTAGGACTTGGTAAACCCCCTGGCCGCTGGACCGCCTTTGGTATGGAACATCCAGCCCAAGCCACACTCGGGAATACCGCCAGGGAGGTTAATTTAGTTGTATTCATCTCGTGCTGATTCTAAGTATTACAATCTTAAAGCAGACTAAAATAAACATAATGAATTGCAACGATTATTTTGAATTTTTTTAAACTTTTTTTGTTTTAAAGTTCCCGCCTATAGCAATAAAGTATAAAGGGGAGACCAGCAGCCTCCTATAATACATACATCACATATTGCAGGAGGCTGCCGTATATTCCTTCTGTGCATGCCTGAGATTGGGGCTGTTCTCAAATGTAAAATAAAAAAAAAGTGCTCAGTCTTACACATCTGCAGATTGACATCAAAACCTATTATCATTTGGAGGGGAAATGTCACCTAAACTTCTGCAGTGTGAGATTGGGGCAATGTCATCAGGAACATGGCAGCATGGACGATAATGAAGAGCCCTGGAGAGAAGATAAAAAGCAAGCCAGCATGGAATTCCCTGTGTGAGGTAGGTACATTGACCCATGGTCTTCAGCAAGAAAAGGTAAGGTATGTTTTTATGTTCTACTTTAAACACTGACTTCCTGTGGATCATTTCATGGCCCTACATGACTTGGGGGGAGGGTTCTTATGGTAGTGTTGCTGGATTTACCAAATATTTATTGTGGTAATATTTGTGCTGCTCAATTGCATGTCACCTGAAGAAGAGTTACAATTCTTCACATATCACAACTACATAATGTACAACATTCCCCCCTCCCCATATTCCCTTCTAAATCTATCATTAGATTGCAAGCCTTTGGGGCAGGGTCCTCTCCTCTTGTGTCGCTGTTTGTCATCTGCAACCCCTATTTAAGGTACTGCGCTGCGTAATATGTTGGCACAATATAAATACTGTTCATTATGAGGTTATATAGTACAGACAAAGAATGGTAAAGATTTTCAGAAGGATTTAGTCCTGTATAATGTTCACAGATGTGGTATTTCTGCATGGTGACAATAACCCTGCCAATGCTGTGTTATTTTTCAGTGGTATATGTAGTGCACCCCTGACTACCATGACAGCTCACACTCCTTCGCCAATTAACAGACAGCCTTTCGCGGCTCCACCTTAGCATGTGACCAGTCACATGACTTATGACGCCCCGCCCCTGTGCTTATACAGCGTGAAGCAGGCGCTGTATCTGGAGGTCGCGCAGCAGCTGTGTCAAAGGGTAGGGTCGCTCGGTGAATCAGACGTTTGGTCAGGTGAGTGTGACGTCATGCAGGGGGGTGCAAATACATACTTCCGCGTTGTAGGTGTATGCTGCTTTAAGTCACGTGGGTAGAAGGTAATATATAAATCTGTGAGGGGCAGTCAAGAGTTACTATTAGTAAAGTGTTTGACGTGCTCCGACCTGTGTGTGATATAGAATAGTTATATTGTAATATCATAATATTCCATGCATTCTATAATATGGAGCATGGGCAGGACAGCTACCGAATTACCATCAGCATTACCATCAGCTACCGAACATTCCTTATCTTCTAAGGCCAAGTGCTGCCTGTGTGGGAGGATAAGAATTGTGGGAGGGTCTGTGGTCGCACATGTATGGCTGCAGGGTTATTAGAATGCATTATGTAAAGAATACATACCTGTAAGGAAGACATCATACTTACCTTTCTGGTCACGTGTTACCTAAAATGGGGCCACTTCTGTGCACACCAGTCGCTGCTTGTATTCTACACTTTCTGGCTGTGTGAGTTACTTGCTCCCCCACTACTTGCTATGGTTTCTCCTGCTGGTAGTACATCACTGCAGGATTTGATAGTCAGTGGGAGAAACCACAGCAAGTGGTGGGGGAGCAGATATTCCTCACATCAAACATGCCTGCAGCAGCTGGGGAAGTAACAAAGAGGGGGCACTTTAACCAGCCAGCTCCCAGTTAGCTAGGAAACCAGGGTCACTTTAAAGGAGTCCTGCACTGATAGGGTACAAAGACTGCCATTGCTGGCTATTTTCAGGGTCTTGGGGTCTCCCCCTCCCCCGAAAAAAACTTGGAAAAACTTAATAAATATGAGCTAACTAAAGTATTGATGCGACAAATAATATCAAAAACTACACAGAACTTTCCCATTCCTGTGAGCTGTCTGTTTACATGATGGTTCCATCCATGACAACCACCAGTCTATAGAAATGCTGCCCACTGTTTACCTTAACAATGGGCTCACAGCTACTGATTACACCGGTTCCTAGCAGTAATAAACCTATTGCTATGTAAACAGCTGGATCACAATTCTGCCAAATTCAAACCTGCAAAAACATAATACTTTAGGGGATAAAAGGAAGGAATATGGGGTAAAACATTTTCACTTGTGAGGTTGGTTTATCAGACACCAAGTCCAAAAAAAAGTCCCATGTGATCTTCCTGCTTTAAAATAGGAAAATGTATGACTGGCCTGTCTAGTTTGGGTCCCCCTTAGATGGGATGGAAAATCTGTTAAATGAGCAGTATATAAATTTGCTAAAACCAGTATCATTTATATAATATGTATAATATGCTATTTTTTATTTTTTAGAATGGGTGTGGAATGGTTTGGCTTTGGATATGCGGCTCTGGTCGCCAGTGGAGGAATTATTGGCTATGTAAAAGCAGGTATGTTCCTGAAATACAGAGCTGTGAGGCTATCCTGTAGTTATACACACCAAGATGGAAGACCCTGGCTGTTGCTGTCATATTTATTAGTTGTATTTTTGTATATTTTTTTAAAACATTGTTTATTTAGATCAAAATAAAATCAATACAATAATGAACTTATGATGATCATTTGTCATCACAGTGATAGCACATGAAATAAATACAATCGCGGTAAAGAAGTAATATACCTTGAAATAGACAAAGTAGACTTGTGGAGCAGATAGGCACGTGTTCATCACATGTAAAGAATTCTCTTATGGCCCAAGAAGGGCTTTATTTTTTTTATGGAGTACAAACAATGGTAAGACAATTGGCATGCACGGTTTTTTGTCTTAGTCACTTGATAATGGTGGGGTTTTGAATCTAAACAAATAGCAATATAGTAACGTACAGTGCCAAAGACTAAAAAATATTTCTATATAAACCACCATGTCCCTTGTAACACAAACTATTCCTGAGTCTGTGCTCTGGCACACTTACCACCTATGTCCTGGCTGAGGCAGGTTCTGGAGTGGAATGAAAAAGAACCACCCAACCTTCCCTTTTATTCGTGAAATGTAATATAACTGTACAGCAGCATATATATATATATATATATATATATATATATATATATATATATATACCGTATTTTCCGGCGTATTAGACAACTTTTTAACCGCGAAAAATCTGTGCCAAAGTCGGGGGTCGTCTTATACGCCGGGTACCAATACTTACCTGCAGCTTGCTTCACGTCCGGTGTCCCCGCGAGTCCTCCTTCACGTCCGGCGTCCTTTGCAGCAACGCGAGCCTGCACAGGAGGATGTGAGCCTGGATTGGCTCTTCACTGGAACACCCCCATTCATTAAAGGAACGCGCCCATTCATAACTTAGAACTAGTACTGTACTGTTCCTTCTGCCTCTCAGTTCTCGCACAATAGCGAGATCTGACAGGCAGAAGGAACAGTACAATACTGGGCGTATAACGCGACCCCCAACTGATTGGTTAGAGTGGGGGGTCGTCTTATACGCCCAGTCGCCTTATACACCGGAAAATACGATATATATATATATGAAGATTTCTTTGTATTGGACTCAATACAGCTATTTTGTATTGAATCCAATACAAAATTATTTGAAATTCCCGCTGCTCCTCCCGCCCGCACCAATGTCACCGGGATACCTTGGAGATCGTCTCTGCAGTTCGTGGCTGAAGATCGGAGGAGGAGGAGGTGTCCTCGGGACCTGCTGGGGAACAGCAGGATGACGGGGGACGCCGACGGAGCAAGGTAAGTGAGATTTTATTATGTTTTTAGGTACCCCGAGTGTGACTTGGGAATACTGTTTTGTTTTTTTTTGCAAGGAAAAACCCACCCCGAGTCACCTTTGGGAATACCTCTAGAGGGGTTAAAATAACAACTATTTGTTGCTATACTGACCCTGGGCTCCTTTCCCAGTACTCTGGCACCTGCCTAGGGGGGCTAAAAGCAAAAAATTGAGGAATATACCACCCAATCAGAACCTGTGCAGTGGTCAGGTTTACAGGAACAAATCCTTTAGGCTCCTTGGAAATTGTTTTGTTAATATTGTAGAGGTTGGGGCATTTGAAAAATGATTGCTCATAGGTCCACAATTCATTGTGTTCAGAAATATGTTTTCTAAATATGTAATAACCAAATACTGTTGTGTATTGTGTTGTAATTCATAGCAATATTCAATATATATAAAAATATGTTAACATCTGTCAATCACTGAAGTGTAGCTGGTTGTATATATCACTTTTCTCTGTAATGTCCTTCTAGGTAGTGTTCCGTCTCTTGCTGCTGGTCTAATTTTTGGAGGTGTAGCCGGGCTAGGGGCCTACCAGATGTCCCAGGATTCTAAGAATGTTTTACTGTCACTGAGTAAGATTTTTTTATTTATTTATTAAGTTTCACCTTTTTTGTATATTTTTAATAAAATGGGGGAGGGTTAATACTTCTGACAGTTTTAATGCTGAATAAGTGTATATAATTATGATTATTCTCCAGCCTCTGGTTAAAGTTGAACTCTAGACGCAGAACCATCTGTTTTGGAAGCAGTCAACATTCCTTTTCCAGTAAAGAACGGTCCCTTAAAATCTGGTTTTTTCTAAGTGCAGGAAATCCTAATGTTTACAATGCAGCTTAAGCCTACTCATACTCTTACCTGTTAGTTGATTCAGACAGTTTTGTGGTCCTCCACTTCTTGCCATTAAAAAAAAAAAAAAAAAAAAAAAAAAATGAAGAATTTGGTTGTGTGTTTGATTGACCAGCAGAAGATGAAGGCCAGGATGCGACCACAGCACTGGTTGTATCTAGTTAGAATGAAGCTATATCTGAGAACTACACACTTATGGTATACACAGAGTGCTACATGTACAACTGGATAGAGCATGCATATACCCTCCAAGCCACCTACAGACACATTCATTTACAGTGGCTCCTGAAGTAACTGGTAGATACATTGCTGCCAGTAAAAAAGCTTGCACCAAATGGAAAAAATAATTGTCTGTGCTGTCCCCAAGCAAGTAATCAGTTTCCCTCTTTGTTTTTTCTTAACTGGTTGTAAACAGGAATAACATTGATTTTTATTTCAGGCATGAAAATGTGATATATATGTAATAAAACTCTAATATTTACTATGTTGTGAAGATAATCCCTTCTTGTATAAGAGTTTTCTTTATTTTTTTTATATTCCAGTTGCATCAGGCACGTTAGCTGGATTGATGGGTTACAGGTTTTACAATTCTGGAAAACTTATGCCAGCTGGAATTATTGCCGGTGCCAGGTGTGTACATGTAGTGCAGTTTTACTTCTAAAACTGCATGGATAACAATACCTTTGGTACACTGAACTTTAATCAAGTCCCTAACCCCAAGTGCAGCTCACCATCTCAAATATTTACTTTCCTCCTCAATTCATTAATTTTTGCTGTGTGTCCCTGCTTGGCTCCACAAAGCCTATCCTGCAAAACATCCTTTTTTAGGTGTGCATATGACTTCCCTATTTAATGTTATGCCTAATATGAAAGTCACCATTAGTCACCAAGGCTCACCTTTTAGAATGACTGGAGCCATGGCTTACACACATGCTGATTGACAGGGACATTTTAGGAACAATGTGCATTCTGCCATTGCTAACCACCTTATTAAAATGTACATTGTCTGGAAGTCTCTGACCTCTATGCCTTGGGTCACTAAACTAGAAAAGGGATGTAGCAAGTTAGACTGATTCACCAATTTCAAATTTAAGCAGCAAATTAATGACATTTGAGTAACTGGTGTTTTTAGAAGGGGAAGTCAGCAGCCACAGGCTCCACATTGCTGTCGGTAACCAATTCTTTCAATCTCCTAAATAACTTTGTTCAAACCATTAAATACAAATATGAGAGCATATATGGCAAAGAATTTTTACTTTTGTCCATTTATTCTTGAGATTTACACAGCTCTGCCACACAACACAACCAGGCTTATGTCCTGACTTCTACTTTAATAAACCCAATCACCCTCCTGCTACCAGCCTGTTAGAGGACACTGGGAGATCCCCATAAGTCATTGCTCTTCTGTCAGCATTTTGATAGTCAACACATGTGCATGCAGAAGGGCCAGAATCCTGACCCGTCCTCATATTTTCAGAGTTTTAATGTACATTTATTTATTCCAGATGGAAACATAACTGCATTGATTGCTGGGTTTTTATCTGTCCAGAATTCGGCTTTGAAAGTCTTCCTCAATAGGCTCAACAATATGAATGCTATTACCTTGGGGGAAAAATGTTGTGCTCTACTCCGCTGGTGGATTCTGCTGTCATATAGACTAATAAGTAGTCCACAACCCTGGTGGCAAACACCCCAATATTCCAGGATGCTGTTAAGTAGCACTAGGTGGCTCTTCTAAAAATCCTTGTTTAGACTGGCAGGCCCCATACTTATCCTAGACAATAGATTCTCAACCAGGATTCTGTGGAACCTCAGGTTTCCTCCAGAGGTTGTTAGGGGCTCACTTGAACTGTGACTGACATCCCAATTGATAATGCCTGCACAGTTCTGAGGCCAAGACTACTTAATAGAGTCAGCTGCATGACTGTAAAGATGTTAAGATTGTGGGCAGGTAGGAATTCTCTCCACAGGTCAACAATGCAGGAGGCTTTTTTCCCTACTGACCCCCAATAAATAGATTTTAGCAGGGTTTCCCAGACACATGAACATATTCCTATTCCTCAGTGCTAAAAAGTTTGAGAAAGGCTGTCTTAGAGGATCGCAGAGTGGGTCAAGTGTTTTCACTGTGAATTTCCTACTTGTTATATAGTTTGTACGTGATGCTTAGACCTTCCAATTTGGGTTTTATGGAAACTTCTCACCTCATTTTTTATAGGTCTGATTTCCATACCTATCTGCAGAACTATTTGTCTGTGCCAATGGTCCGCAGATCCTTCTGCTAGTCTGGTTGTATCTGCTCAGAGGTTTTGCTGGTGAATAAGGATCAGTATAGGCACTCTGAACCATTTTTGCTGTGCAGCTTATTAAGCAGCAAATGGATTTATGTTTTCTAACACCTTTCTCCCGTGGCCAGCAATATGTGTGTGTTTTTTTTTTTTTTTTTAATAGAAGTTTGTAGTTTAGTACGAGTGCTGCAGATTTTGGTTAGAAGGGCTAGCCTATCTACCACCACCCTTTTTTTTTTTCTCTCTCTGACTATCAATATATTATGAGGTATTTGTACTTGAATCGTACCAACAATACCGGTTTTGGAGATATTCTGACCCAGTCATTTACTTGTGCACTTGGTGGCTAGAATAGTTTATTGTTTTGGCTGATCTTTTTTATCTGTTCAGGTTTATTTTATTATTTATTTATATAGGAGATGTATTTAAGTTGATTGCATTTTTGAGTATGTTTACAATATACTAGTAAGACCATAATACATTTAGTACACATGCAAGGTTACTATTTTATGTGTTCTTTCCTACAGCTTGCTGATGCTGGGAAGACTGGGATTGAAAATGTTGGAAAAACCTCATAATCCTTAATTGATCTCACCTAAGCAGTGACAAAGATAAAATACATATCTAACATTTCACTTTTCTTGTACATGTTTAATATTTCTCATTCTTAGTAAAACAATGTTTTTACCTAAAATTGTTTCTGTCATTAAAAAAACAGTTATGAATAACTTTCATGTAAGCATTAGTGGAGAACATCAATACAACTAAAGCCACATTGCAAGAGTTTGGTGAACCCTCTGTGTTAGGGAGAGTGTTTCTCCCATTGGTATAGAACCACAGAATATCAGGTCTGCACTAGAAAATTTACCTAACTTTTGCTGATTCCTTTGGAATTTACCCTCTTACTGCCCCCAGGGAATGCTAAGTTTGTACCCTGTACTATAGAACAGCTGGTATACAGTCTTTTATTACTTTTACTTTTATTACTGCAATTTTTGTCATGCAAGTACAAATTCAAATACAATACTAGCTACCGTGATAAAACAATTTACAGGAAGAAATTCAAAATGCAAGGTATCCATATCAATAATGGCTAAGAGTAAACGCCTAGACCAGAGGCAAGGCAAGTCCAAGGCATGGACTTGAATGGTGGGATTTTCATAGAAGAATATTGGTATTATTGTTAGCCTGTGCAAAAATGTTACCATTGAAATTTAACCCAGAAGGCTACAAATAGAGAAAGAGGCATAGGATTTTTTTCTTAAATGAAATTAAAAAAAAAAAAAATGTTTATGCCTCTTTATTATAAGCTTGTTCCAGATTGAATGGGAAGCAAAACCTCTTTGTTTCCATATGAAAAGGGTTTAAATCTAATGTGAAGAAATAATTTTCTCAATTTTTTTCAATAAATTTCAAAGTTGGCCCGTGACTTATGTTTTTAATTTTGGCCCTCTGTGTATTTGAGTTTAACACCCCTGGCCTAGACCTTGACTTTACAAACCCATCTGTGGCACTGCAATGCTGAAAATGTCCAAAGGAAGGCAGTGCTGAGCATGAAGGCACAAACCTAATTATGTACTCCAGGAGAGGAGTGGAAATCCTTGTTTGTAATCCCTAAACACAGTTTAGATACAGCTGGGCTGGTTCAACCGTTGCTCATAACAACCACTTATAATATCAGTTGGCATCACACATCGTGGTGAGTATTTCCTTTAATGTGGATGTTTAGACACTTGACACACGATTCCATTCACCAGCATTTGAGCCCTTTCTGCTTGAAATAAACTTCAGTGTTTTTGACTATCTTGTAAGTTATGTGCTGCTAACAAAGCTGGTTGGATTCACATTTCTTTACTGACATTTTGTTAAAACGCACAACAAATTATTGCTGGTTGGAAGCATTCATAGAATGGAAGACAAAATGCATCTTATATAGATCTTCTCGGCTAATGTTGGAATGATTACCGTATTTTTCGCCGTATAAGATGTTCCGACATATAAGACGCACCCAATTTTAAAGGAGGAAAATCTAGAAAAAAAAAAAGATTCTTAACCAAATACTGTACTATTCCCCTTCTGATCACTCATGTGCCATTCATACCGTATTCCCCTTCTGATCACTCTGTGCCAATTTAAGTTTTGGGGGAGAAAAAGTGCGTCTTATACGTCGAAAAATACAGTATATCTGGTCTGCTTCACCACAGCTCTGATAATGAATGGTGTTCCAGCAATAAATACATTTCAATCTCTAAAAAAAAAATCTGACTATAACTGAACAGACACCCCAAAGCTAAGTAGTTACAAATGTCTTTATTAGTGTTCTGAGTACAATGGTGTTATGTACAAAATAAAATCTATCCCTTCATTGAACAGTTTAAAACCATGTAAATTCTAAGCTGGTAAGTAAAATAAATTTATTAAAATATATTACTATTTCTGAACTACAGAAAACACATAAGCTTGTTTATACAACTGTAGCTGGTGATATGTGGAGAGGAGTTGATATTTACCTGTTAACAACATCAAGCATGTCTGTTTTTTTTTTTAAGATAAATTTACAGAAACTGGACAATGAACACTGCAGCATTATGATACTTTTAACATTTGTGTTCACTGCTAGGTGCCATATGATTACCTATGTTAGACATTAGTTATGAATTGTTATGTTTGTGTTCAGATGCTTAGAAAGTTATTTAGGTTACATGGCCCATTTCTAGCTTTTTATTTTTTTAAACAAACTAAGATGTGCCACAAAAAAAGCATAATTGTAAAATAGTTCTACTTTAAATAGGAATGTATGTAAAGATTATATTATGTAATCTTGCATGTTAGGATATTTACACTTAAAATGTTGTGTTTTGAATGTCTCCCTGTACAGAATAAAAGTGCAGTATTGCTCATAAAATATATATTGGGTATTTATAGCTGCAGTTCTCTTTTGACAGCTGTCAATTTTTGTAATATGAAGTATCCACTAGAGTGCGCTATTGTATACCAGTAAATGATGGATTTCCTAACCTTAGGCAGCTCAATGCCACTTTTCAGAAAAAAAAGCTATGACCCTCATAGTCCGAAAATACACATTCTTATTTTGTACTACTGTGGCCAGAAGTAACCTGCAAATTGTATCAGAACGTCTTCCATACTACATGTACATAGGTAAGTAAACAGATTATTAAAAGGCGGGCTTTCATTTTCACAGTATTCTTGTATGTGCATAATATATATACACATGACATTGATAGGTGCCTGGAAATATGTTTAAAGAGGATCAGTCATAGCAACTCGCCTGGTACAGTTAAGGCTTCTTTTTGGAGGCTGCCACTGATTACCAGAAATACAGATGGTTCTGAGGCTATAGAGGTTTGCGGTGTAGAACTTTTATCACGGTTAGAGGGTCAATCAGTGATGATCACTAGCCCTAAAAATATAGTCTTAACTTTACAGGAAAGAGCTAACACCAGATGCTAAACGTCAAAGCTTATTTACAGAATCCTCCAAGCAGTATGCGGACGTGCCAAGTCGTTTAAAAAGAAAAGTAATGTAACATGTTTTAGAGATTTCTTTGATTTGTCCCTTTACTTAAATCAGTATGTACCGGTGTAGAGTAGCAGGTCAGAAAAGTGCATAAATGAAAAATTCAACTATTTGTTAAGTTCCATGTTACCTATGTGAGCATGGACATTAACACCTGGACACTATGTAGCTATTGCATCACTATAATAACCAGACATTGGGAAGCAGTGGGTTGTGCCCTATAACTGATAGGAAGATAGGCTGCATGTCCTGTATATATTTCAGGGTTGAATTTTCAAATATATAACTAGTATATGGTATATGGTATATATATACCATTCTAAAATCTAATTTTAAAAATATATTTAAAACTGAAATGAAGTGTGCTAATATTTTGCCTTTCCTGGTCCCCCCCTTCTCCCCTCCTCAAACTGCTAATGAAATTACAAAATACTGTCCATACAAATTATATACCTAGTTTTAGTGAGAACTGCAAAACAATGGTGGACATCTTTAATTCTTAATAAAGTTCACATAATGCCACAATGTAGGGTAATGGACTATGGCTAATGGGAAGCACATTGAATATTAGAGTCTAAAATGAAAATTGTATATATGCGATTGTGTAAGACAGCAGCGATGTCACTGCAGCAATCGTGTCCCCTGCTCTGTCACCATTGCAATCATTAAGACTTGTTCTCCTCTGCGTTCCTGTTTTTGGTGCTGTACTAGTGACTTAGCATTGGGCAGCTGCAGGGAGATTGCTGTTCTCACACATTTAAATTTAATATTTTGCTAATACTTATGGCCACTATTTGTTTTATTTTAATTATAGGCTGTTGCATGTGTGTAGCACAGACTACATTCCCTGCATTTTTCTGCTGCAACAGAGTGAATATATACTACTACCTTAACTATGACATGATATCCATTGATAACTGAATATAGAATATTTAGAGACAAAGTAAAGACTTCACACCAAACATCTTGTTACGTGGAAGTTAACAGCCACCAAGGATGTTGAAATTAAATTTAAGAAAATGTAACAAAGCCCATGTCCATAGGGAAATCTAAAGCAGGGAATTCAGTGACAGGAAAAGAAAAGATGAAAAAAAGGAAACAATGCAGAATAAAGGGTAGTGGGATAGAAGAAAATAAGCATGGTTACAAGACTGATGTATAAGGATGACAAGGGCAGGGTACTGAGATGCAAAATGTGTGTAAAGGGTGTCTAAAATGTTACCAAAAAAAAAGGGGGGTCTAATCTGACAAGAGCATTGTTTGTACAAAAGACATGAAGGTGTAAGGAGAAAAAGAATAGAAAAATACATTGAATAAAAAGGAGGACAAGAGGAGAAAGACACAACATTGGGGTCGGAAAATGGAAAATAAACTACCAAACACCTTAATGGAGCAAGAGTGTAGCTTTTGTCACTATGACAGGCCCTAAAATATAACTTTTATAGTTACAATGACAACTTTTAATGAAGTTTATGGAAACGGGAGCAGGTTTGAAGGAAGTTAGAGGCTCCTGACCTTAGTGGTGAGGGTGGTGAAGAGAGAATAGATGAAGGCAAAGTTATTACAAAGTGGATTGATACCAATTATTATTTAACAAGGTAAAAAGGGTTACACATCTTAACCCTCCATATCCCAGGAATACTGAGAGGAAAAAGAAATACACAAATAAATGGCAGTACTTTAAATTCATTTACTACCACAACCAGTACATCCGATTCACAGCTACAGCTTATGTATTTTGGAAAGGACTAAAGCAAGCTTATGGTGCTCATGCTTTGACAGATAAAAGATTATAATTATTAGGTATATTTATTATCTTAGAAATCTTTGGAACTTGCGGGCAGAACAGTGGCTCAGAGGTCAACGCTCTTGCTTTTGCAGTGTTAGGACCAGGTTCAAATATAAGCAAATATAAGGACACTATCTGCATGGAGTTTGCAGATTCTCCCTGTGTCTGCGTGGGTTTTCTTCCCACATTCCAAAAACATGCAGTTAGGTTAATAAGCTTCCCCCAAAATTGACCTTAGATTGCATTAAAAGACATACGACTATGATAGGGGCATTAAATTGTGAGCTCCTTTGAGGGACAGTTAGTGATATAACTTTAGATTTTGTAAAGCGCTGCATAATATGTTGGCGCTATATAATTGCTGTGTAATAATAATATTAATAGATATCAATGACCTCAAGCTGTCATTTGTTGAGTGACAATATCCAGTGGAACACTGCATATCTGAACATATTAAACTGGTATCTTTTATAGCCCATAGATAATAACATTGAGAAGGAGTGTTCATATTTGCTTTACTGGAATACTTTGGCAGATGTTTCTGGCAAAAAATTATAACAGTTCAGTAAGGGATGTACACTAAATGGTTTTCAGAGCACATCAACGATGACCACCATACTTGGCAATCCAGTCTGTCCTTCCATGCACTGGTTGAAGTTGTTGAGGTCTGTTGAGCACAGAAAGGTTTTTAGCTGCCGATTTAAAGGGAGGGCCTGGTAGGTGAGGTCGCCCAGCTTTTGTTTTCCACATGTCATAGTCTAGAATACACACAAAAAAAACATAATTCAATAAATGGCAAACTTTTGCACTTTTTGACTGCTGTGTTACTGAAGTAGTAGTATTCTGTGTATAGCCAGCTGTACATCAATTACACACTATAAGTGTATTGTCCCAATCAATTGGTTTTGGTGCCAAAGCCTTTTTGTCCAACAATTGGACTATACTTTAGGGAAAGGAAGAGAGAAGATAGGCTTTTTAGTGGCACCATGAAGGTAATTATGTATAAAATCAATATAATTTTTGATTAAGGTACAAGAAACGTTAAAATAGTAATAAAACAATGTTACAAAATGGCATAATAGGGTACTCTATCCACACTATATTAGTTGATAAAGAAATTTACAGACTTGCATATAGATCATGAATCAGAGGACAGGGTCTAATAGTAATGTATGTAGATATATATATATATATATATATCAATATCCCTTAGGTACATGTAATAATATACCGAAGAATACAGCAACTCCTGTAACACTCAGGACATTCAGGAAGACTATATTCATGATAACAAACTTGGGACTTACTATAATATAGCGTTGGATTTATGTCAGACCAATAATAGTGGGATTGCCGTGGGTCCACCCCTAAAATTATATGGTTAGTAATCTTTTCTTCCCCTCTTGTTAATACTTGATTGAAACACTTTTGTATAATAATCACATTTAATATATTTGCTAGTGATAGTCTCACATATCGCTATACACATATACTCATTAGATTTTGGTTTTATGTCATTTCATCATAGGTTTTGCCTCATCAGAATCCTGCACTTTAGGATTTATGCACTCATCTTCAGCTGCCTTCTATTCCTGTACATCGGTTTCAAACACAGAATATCAGACTCTAACAAGTTACGGTACCCATTGAAATTTATTACTATACATGGTCAAGGGTCGCCATCTTGTGGTTCTTTTATTTATTACACACATAATGCAATTGCAATTCCATATTTTTGGGATTTAGGAATGTAAGTAATGGTAACTCTATACGTCATTTATAACCCCAATACATATTTAAATTTTTGTTGCAGCGATGGTTTTACTGTGAATCTCTAATTTATCGATATTTGAGAAGGAATTACATATACTCCATTTTACTGTAAGCATCCTTTATTATATCAAATCACATTAATTCATTATTCTCTCTTTTATAACACTATTAATTTTACTAATCATTATTATCTATCCATTAGATTTATCTTACATTATTACTTCAAACTTAAAATACAACATTAAGGTTTTACTTCAGAGACCCAAGTAAGACTTTTTTATCTATGATTTAATGATTCCCTCTATTTTCGGTTCATGATATATACAATTTATTTTTCCTCTCTCAGAGCACCCAAACACTTCTGCGATTGTTACATCAAAGTGTTGCAAGAGTTGCTGTATTCTTCAGTAAATTATTACATGTACCAAAAGGATATTGCGATATATATATATATATATATATATATATATATCCATTACGAATGTTATTCTCAATAAATATCATTGTATTCCTAGGGTCTCTGTATCCGCTGAGGAAGCCCATCTGGGTGAAACGGGTCGGGTTGAGACCCCGTCCTCTGATTCATGATCTATATGCATGCAAGTCTGTGAATTTCCTTATCAACTAATATAGTGTGGATAGAGTAGCCTAATATGCCATTTTGTAACATTGTTTTTTTACTATTTTAAAGTTTCTTGTACCTTAATAAAAATATAATATATAAAAAAATATAAGCCTATCTTCTCTCTTCCTTTCCATAAGTTAATGGAAAACAGGAATACATAGCCCTGGGAACATACAAGGTACTGAAATCAGATTTCCCAAAAACTGCCTCTTTTAAACAATGAAGATCAGTCCTTTCAGCTACATTTATGTCACATTTTTTAGAGAGGAACTCTGCTATGCACGGCTTACCTTATACATTACCCATATAACATGGACCTTCTGAAATTTTCTAAATAAGTTTCTTTTTTGGGGAAAATATAGTAAATAATCATGTATAAAATATTTATTATTGTAATGTGACATTTCTGGATCTTTATCATGGTTAGCTCAACTGAAAAATTTAGATTTATATGAAATCTTTCTGAAAATACATAGGACAAGATTAGGACTGGGTAAAAAGGGATCAGAATAGGCAGAGCACAGATTACCTGAGCTATTCTCATTGACTGCCTTTTGGCAGCTGGGTTTTGGTTTGATAATTTTTGGTTTACCATTCACAGCATCAGTGGGTAAAGCTAAAAGTAGAATTAGAAAGAACAGAAAATAAAAAGACAAATGAAAGTTGACGAAAGAATGAAAGACAGAATAAGACAAACAATTGCAGCATAGTAAATTGAAATTTTTTTAAACATTTCCGAATGTGCCGCTAAAGATACTCATAGAAAATATGACTAACTGTATTTCTTAAATCATCTTAGTTATACATTCATCCCAGAACTGCTGTAGATACACCAAAAGGTTTCCACATAACTTTAAGCAAGCCAGTGGCCCTAAAGTGCTTACAAATTACATTACAATGCATTTGATGAGAATAGAACCTAATCATCCACAACTCAACCCTAGGCAGGAGCTTAATGCCCAGGGGATTACAGGGGGCAAATAGATACAACCATGCTGTGTAATCTTATATCATGTCTTGTGCTTAGTGCTTACTATTTGGAGTCAGTATTAGTGGCCACATCTTGGCTTTCCTATACTAGCTGCTGAATCTAAACTGTTTTTAATTTAGGTTGCCATTTATCTATATAACTCTAGACCAAACTTTATTACCATTATTATGGTAAGGTTTTATTATGGGGATTGGTTAGAATCTCTGTTAGAAACAGAAAACAGTAAAACATATTAGAACAAAATCTACTCTCATTGTTTGTACTGAGAATCATTGTCACTTCACAAAAATCAGAGGGAATCACAATTTTACACCTGCCACTGGCACAGGAATACAGGACATTTTTTTAATGGGAACATTTGTTCCAGGTACAATGTCAAAATTAGGATTGTGATTTTGGTTATAGTAAACCAGAAATCAGATTTCCTTTTTTATTAGCTTCCTAGATACATCTCTCTTTTCACATTTGCTTCTATCGAAACATTTTTTTAACACACAAAATCTTACTTGTAGTTGGACCAATTGCTGCAAGCTGAATCCTCTGTCCTGCTGATCCAACCTCCTTTTTGTGAAATGAAGGAATGTATCCTCCTGCAGTGTTGAATGTAGGACCAGCAAATCCTGCAAGTGTACCTTACAAGGAGAATAAAAGCAAACATATTAGCTTTAAAGTTTAATTTCAGGCATGGAAGGGAAAAAGAAAACATACTAACTCTATGCCTACCCAACTGCCCCACCCCCAATTCTCCATCAATGGCTAGATGGTAAATATAGTAAATGTTTTGACTTCCGCTACTAGTCATCTTAAACCACAGCCCAGCAAACTTTTTCTCACCCAGTTCCAATGTTGATGAAGCCACTCATTATTCTGGTCTTGTTACAGCCTCCTTTCCCTCACCCGACTACTTATGCTTCCCATTCAGTAGGGACATCATGAATTGTGAAGAAAAAAAAACCAAACAGGCTATTTCATCTATCGATTACCTTGTGAGTCCGAATTAGGGAGTTGGCAGCAGAGACTCTACAAGGTGCTTGTTTTGCTGGCCATAAAACAATTTGCCTTTCTGATCTCCCCTGCTCTACGCATATCCTGAACATCAAGAACAAAGGGGGAACCTTGATACTCAGGGATTACAGGGACTAGGTTGAATTAGCATTATTTGTCTCAGAATAGAATCCTTCTGTCTTTCAGAAATAGCTCCACAGATCATGTAGGTATAACAGCTGCAATTACTTTGTTTACTATGTTTGCAAGCTGCCAGGGCTTAAATGTGTTGATTTTCTAAACAAGTTGGACTTCAGCTATCAATCTATCAATCAATAAACTTTTTGGTGACTGCTAACACATAATCTTTCAATAAAATATTACATAAAAATATTGGTAATTTAATAATCCATGGAATGGTGGCATACATTTACATTACATTATTTGACTTGGTAAGAGTAAACTATACAACACATCATACTGTGCCAAATTATTTGCTTATCAAGCTGTAAATTATTTTTTTCCCCAGTCTCCATTAAGAACGATTACCTGCATTATTTCTGTTAAATGTTACTCCGCCACTAATTGGAGCGAGAGGTTTGGTGGACAATGCACTGCTCCAAGTTGGGGGGTTTGCTTCCTTATTAGCAGATAACAGTGTTACACTCTTGGGGTTCATACCTCAATTAAAAAATAAAAATAAAATCAATTTATAGTCATATAAAGTGCATACAAAACAGAATTGTTACATACCAAATTCAATTTCACTGGAGCAACAGAAAGATCCTGATTTTCAAAGACTTAATAATGATATTTAGTAAACGAAACTTTCATTTATTATTGTGATTTAAAAACTGATATTCTAAACATGTATAAATGCTATACCCTCCACTAACAAGGGATGTGCACTAAATCTAACCTTTGGTCTTCTTGATTGGCTAGCTAGGGATGATGTAACTCCCACACAAGTGCATGTGAGTTACTTCAAACCCAATACCTGGCAGATGTGTAGATCAGTGTGCATACCAAAGAAGGATGTGAACAAAAAGGTAGGAAGGGTTCATAGGAGGGGGAGACAAGATATGTTAAAAAACCTACAGTGTGCATTATTGCTGTATATATATGGGAGAACCAATTTCATTTGACAAGATTGAAGTTGTACTTAAGTAAGAAATGCTCCAGTGACCTTTAATCTATCATATAGACCTATAGAATATGAGTTGCAATCTGAACCTTATTATGTGGAAAAGGTAACTGCTTAAGTACTGAGTAAGGGACCACTCACTTATTACAAAAATGTCTCATTCACAAAACTGTGAAATCAATGAGTAACATAATGTGAAAACAACCAAGGGACCAAAATATTAAAAAGCAGATGCAAAGCTGAATGGAAAGAGTGAATAAATAGAAACAGAAAACAATTGTTTGCTGAAAGCTGTAAGGTGCTGATCAGTGTTGCCTCTAATGTTAGACAACAGCTTCACCATGTTGAAGATCTGTTAAGGGGCCTAATTTTTGTTGAAATTATGGTAGTATGGCAGAAAAGTGTACTGCAGATTGTGTATGCAGCAAACTACTAAAGTATAAAGATATGGCTTGTACTTTGAAAACAAAATATTAGAAAAGGTCCATTCAACCTCCTTTTATGTCTGAAAAAGTGTGTACAAGCTATTGGCCATTCTGCACTTGTTGCAGAGCAGTTCCTACTTCTTGCTGTAAAATACCCACGTTAACAAGTCATTATTGACACTACAGTAAATAAAGATTACCTGGTAGATATCTTGCTTGTCTGAGGTAATGCTGTTTGGCAGACAACACCTTGCCCGAGTCAGTTCTTGATGCACTCACATTTACACCTTTGTTTATTTCTGTAGAAACTGAATCTGTAAAGCTAAAAATAAACCAGTAATCAATGTACAATGCATTGACTATGACTGTTCCTTTTGAAGTTGAACTACAGGCATTAGTTATATTATGTTGTAGTGGCGTGATAAATGTGAAGTGATGTTTTTTGGCAATGTTTTTACTTGGGAAAGTGGTTAAGGAATGCAGGTAAGGCTGCAGATGAATTGTATGATTCCAGATTTGGGGCTCTTTATTTGAGATTTGGGTCTGGAGTGTCTTGGAAGGAATGACTGGGCCAAAACTTCTGCCCATTTCTTAGGCCAGGATTTTTAGGTGCCTCTGGAGCACCTGACTGATCATAATAGGAAAAGGAATTTACATTTGTGAAGCAGAAAATATGGCCTGTGTGCTGAGAAAGCAGAAGTGCAAGAACCCTAGCTAAGGGTGAGGGGATTCAAAGGTGCTGGAAGTGCCAAAAAAGGTCTCCAAATTATTGGAGCTGGCCAAAAAGACCTAGTGTTGTTCCTTTCACATAAACATATGTACGTAACCTTAAAAAGTTTACATACAAAAAAGAAAGCCATTTCAGGTGCAAAAATAGAACCTGAGGATTTGCGGTTAACCAGGTTGGCGGTTAACCTACTGGAGTGTTTCCATGCATTTTGACCTGTGACAGAACAGGGAAGGAGAATCAGCCAATGGATAAGACCTTCTTCCCGGCCTACTGAATTTTTAAATACATGGACATAAAAAACTTTTTTTTTATTTGCATGAAGTTCACCATTCTGAATTGTAAAAATACAACAAAAAATGTAAGTATTGTGAGTATTGGCAGGGGCACTTCAGGTTTAAAACCTTAAAGCTGCAGATCAATACATTACAGTGCAACACAATATACTCAGTTTACCCGATCAACAAATTCAAGCATATTGTGGTTCTGTAATAGAGAGCAACTCACCCCAAATCGTCATTTTTGTTCTCTTTAACTGCTGTCATGCTGGGCTTCTTTGAAAAAGAAATGCCAAAGTCTGTGTCAAATTCATCCCAACTGTCCTTCAGAACTGATTGCCCCCAGCGTCGTCTTCCATGTTTCACACTAACAGCACTGTTTTGTGGTCCACTTGCTGCTGGTTTCTGTGATGGAGAAACAAAATTCTGATTAGTTAGACTGCATGTTTTCTGTAATCCTGTCCTTTTTCAATATTAAAGACATATCAATATCATTATTTTGGATAGTGTGTGTTTTTATTTGTTTATCATAGAACAATCTCAGATCAACACAAGTTAAGAAGCATTTTAAATGTCTAGGTGCATGTCACAGAGTGATGTTCCAGGGGGCATAGCGATTTGCTTTACATAGTTTTAGTACACACAAAAATGTATTCTTAACAGATAAAATATCATTTTGATTGGATTTCTCACTTAGAAAAATAATACATAATTTTTCTACATACATAATAATAATGTAAATAATCCCCCAGGAAGGGTTCCACCAACCATATGTCTTTGTTTAGTAGCACTCGCTTTTGTCCAGTATATTGTTTATGATTACTGGTTCACTACACCTCTGAAAAGAATTGAGCACTTGTGCCAAATCTTGGCACATTCAATGGCAAACTGGCTCATGGGGAACAAATAAACTAGTTTTAAAGTGAAAATACAATTATTATAAAGAAAAAACACACACATTTCTGCAATGCAATTCTCTTATGTTATGTCACAACAAAGTGCTACAAGTACAGAAAAAAAAACACTGACCTGACAGAATTTTGACAAGCTCCTGGTGTAGCTGACCTATGCTGCATTAAAACCCCAAGCAATGTTATCAACCCTGCCTATTTTACCCTGCTTAACTATGGAACAACTCACCTTCTCCATAGCGATATATAGTGGTTTTCTAGTACAATTTTCAATGCAGCAGAGGCACTTTGCTGTCAGTTCAAACAGGAAGTTAGGAATTTTTTGGCACATCCATACATCACAAAGTGTGCCACAGACCTTCACTAGTTACTTACTGGTGAAATGGTTTTGCTGATGCTGGGTAGAGTCATCGGAGGATGCCTGGATGGAAGCTGGTTGTCAGCTATGCTTTGTGGCAGATGTATTTGCTGGAGGGGCTTGTGTGGAGCAGGTGAGTCATTAGATGTCTTCTCTGGTACATTAGGAGAAGAGGGAGATTGCTTTTTTATCTCAGATGATTGCTCAATAGACTGTGCTGGCTTATTTACAGCCTTTTTCTGTTCTACAGTTTGTGCTGGAGGGCCCAGTGCTTGTCCAACTTGAAAATATGGGTACCTTAAAGCCTTCATACAATGAGAAAAGATTATTTTCATCCATTTTTATTGTTCTAAAGTCACACAATTACTAAAATGTCCACCTCCATTGGCTTTTTAAACAAACAGATACTATTGTAAATTGCAGTAGTTCAAACAAATATTTACACAAAAAGATTAAATAAATCATCAGTGACCAATCACTTATTAAAAAGCTCTGAAGTTTCAAGAAGACAAAATGTTTCATTTGTCTAACTGTAACTTTGGAGCATTAGTATTACATTTGGAGCAAAGTATTACATGAAAGCTCCTACCAGGCAACATCCACTTTTCATATACTACAGATATTTTACAGATATTTTCCTATGTTTCCTATATTTTCCTATTTTTGTAATCTCTTGTTTTTCAAGATTTTTTCTTGTGATGGAGTTTTTTAAAGTTCACTTTTTTTTTTATTCTACAGTGTTACTCTGGCTATACAATAACAGCAAAGCCTAAATTATACAAATTCAATCATATGATAAGAGACAAAAGAGAAATACATTTATCTATTGATTTCGTGTTCATATTGGGAACAATAAATGAACAATATTTGGCATTCAATTAAAGTTGAATTGATGTTGTTATGGCATATTATGTTACAGAGCAGCCAAACGGCCAGAAAAGGAAACGCATGGGAAAAATACAAACACTATTTAATGATGATGCTCACAATTTATATCACATTGTTACTTTAAAACAGTTTTTTCATGTTAAGTGATTTAAAAAGGATATCAAAACTCCCAGACCTTTTTTTAAACTAAAGTAGTTGAGCAACAATAATTTTATCTGAGTTCAATCAAAGCAATTGTACCTTTTGGTAGTTCATACCTGGCCTGAATACAAATGTTTACAGCAACAATTTACAAAGCATTCTGCATTTTTTCAAAACCTTAAGGCACCCTTCAGTCTGGGAGTGGTGAACATGAATCTTCTACCTTTTAGTGGCCATGCCAATACTGAGGTTTGCAAAAAGCCTGTTATAAGCTTGAAAGCAGCAGTCAGAATAATCATTAACCACCCTAGCGTTCTAATTCTGTCAGTTTTTTTATGCAAAAAGCGATCCTATTTTTTTTTTTGCATAGAAATTTTTGTTTATATTGTGGGCCTGTAATTCTTAGGATTAACTCCCAGGTATGATAATTATATTTATTAATTATATTATAATCATAAATTATAATATAATACATATTTCTAAATAATAATTTTAAAAAATAATGAAATAATAGACAACAATGTAATCCTAAAATAAAATAAAAAAAATTAAAAATGTACTTTAAACTGTATTTTTATTTCATGTTGTGTGGTGTTTTTGTACTGCAAAAACCATTTAAAAGCAGATTACATTGTAATCTGTTTTTAAATTTTCCTCCCAGACACACCCCCCAATACATCACCACTTGCATCACCCGGAAGTTGACTCATCCTCCCGGGTGATGCGAGTGGGGATGTCCCGCCTGCTTCACACAGACACTGGAGCTGCTGCTCTGCATCTCCAGAGAGATGCAAAGCACAATGCAGAAGTCCTGCATTGTGCTTCACATCTCACTGCAGATCCGAGCAGTAAAACCAAATTCCGGGGGTGACCAGGGGTTTGCTTTTGCTGCTTGCATCTGCAGTGAGATGTGAAGCACAATGCAGAAGTCCTGCATTGTGCTGGGCATCTCACTGCTGATGCAAGCAGCGGCGTGGCCGGGACCTGGGTGGTATTTAAAAGCAGATTACAGCGGGACCATCAGATCGCCGCTGGAGCGCGGGGCAAAGGTAAGAGGGGCTTCTAAAGTTACCCCGAGTGTGACTCGGGATTACCGCTTTTTGCATGTACAAGCCACCCCGAGTCAAACTTGGGATTACCGCTAGGGGGGGTTAAAGTAGATCATTTTCGCTATCCCTAAGTAGACCTAAACCCAATTTTACCTAACAATGAACTTCTTTAGTTTAAATCTTTAAACATACTAATTAAAGCATGTTAGATAAAGGCAAAAAACTGTTAATTATGCCAGAAATTTAGTGAGCTGATAACTTAATTTACAGCAAAGTTATCAGTCGGCAATGTTCTAAGTTTCCTCTAACAGGGGGAGACCCCTGTACCTCTAACACACTTCCTGTCCCAGGATGACATCACTGTCCCCTATAAATACAGTACTGTGAGTGAGTTAGAGTGCTGTAAAAATCCTAAATACCTGACTAGCTGTGGGGCGCTTCTTGGGGTCCCACTGTAGCATGTCTCGCATTAGTGTTAATGCCTCTTCACTGGCATTGGGGATCAGAGTTTTCAAATTTATAGGGACACACTGTGGAAAACGGAAATTCATAGCTGATGCAAGTTGATATCCTTCAGGCCAGTCACTCTGTAGAGTAAAAGTAATGTTTTAATTTGTGTAAAATGCCGGATATCACATGAAAGTGTGAAAAAATGGAACAAAATATTTACTTTCTTTGGTGTACCAAGAACTTGGCAAATTTTAAAGATCTCATCAACCTCACTTGTTCCAGGGAAGAGAGGTCTAAGGGTATACAATTCAGCCATAATACTCCCAACTGCCCATATGTCTATGGGAGAGCTATACGTTAATGATCTCAGCAATACTTCTGGAGCTCTGTACCTGTAAAGAAAATAACAGATCTACAGTTGGACAAATGTCAGCACAATATATTCCTGTGTGGAGAACACAGCTAATACCACACAATATTGGCAGTCCAAAAACAGGTGGAACTGACATACTGATAAAGAACAAGATGAATATCTAAGGTCAGGGTTCACCTCAATTAAATTAACAAAGTGATTCCAGGAAGCAGAGGATTGCACTTGTCTTTCCAAATATGAACAATTGCTTTTGGATAACAAAGATGTGCAAAGACAAGTTTTACTTTAATGGAGGGACCAGAGTCTGGTTGTATCTAACTTTCCAAACTCCACCACCACTCATCAGGCTGTTAAAGTTTGACTTACCAAGTTGAAATTTACACAAATCTATACATGCTCCCCCATGACATGTGTTGCATGATAATGAGGCAGGGGGAATGTCTCATATACCTACATACCCCAAATACTGGGATCTTTCTGGGTGTGGGTTACAGAGGAAATAGGTTCAGTATGCTTCTGAAAAATATAGGTTAACTTGAGTCAGCTAAGTATTACACAATCTCTAAAATCTCTAAAAAAGTAATCACATGTAATGCTTTGTAAGAAATCATTTCTATTGTATTTTCAATCTACTGAACATAATAGATACACTAATGTTTGCATTACAATTCCAAATTTCCATAAACTTACCACCGGGTAGACACATAATCTGTATAGGGAGGCTGAGATCGCAGTTCTCTCACTAAGCCAAAATCAGCTATTTTCACAAGCTCTGGACCCATACAAAGAAGATTTTCAGGCTTCATATCTCGATGAAAAAACCCTGTTACAGTAAAAGAAGACAAGGTATGAGTAAGGAACATGTGCATGTTTAACAATAAAAAATAATGCAGCCCTACTTGAGTGTTTTCCCTTTCCATAAATGCCTTATTTTTAGTCACATGACTACTACAGAAGTGTTAATTCTCTATTACAGCCCTCCTTGCACAGCAGAGCCGTCTTCTGTTGATCACCGGTTTTGGTAGTGTCTAAATACTTTGGGGAGGCAGCGATGATGAGCCAGCACATAATCACCTACTTACCTAACCTTTTATGTACCTCCCTTGGAAAAAACAAGGGGGAATACTTAACAGACAGCTCAGAGTCTTCTGGGGCCGATGCCATCAAATACATGATAGCGCCAATCTCTAGCATTTGGACGTCTACACAAAGGAGGATTTTATAGGTAGGTAATGTATAAAATATGTTACATGCAGATATATTCCTATGGCAAGGCTGTTGTTGATTGTCTGTTGGCAAGGTCTCAAATACAAATAAATAAAATAATAGCACTATAGAAATTTCAAAATGGACAAATCCACATTAAAAATGTAGGAAAGGATCTTAAGACGTTCTAATAATGACCTAAGGTTATGAAAGGAAGGTTGTTTTTCTACATAAAGTTCTAAACTATTACAAATATATTTCATAAAGCAATACCCTATTGAAGTTCTAACAATACAGCAGTAATAAAAAGGCATAGCACATAATAAAGCATACAATGATAAAAAAAACAAAACTTCAATAACTAATACTAAAGCAGTACACAAATGAAAAAAGCACTCTAAACGCTTACCATGCTTGTGTACAAAAGCTAAGCCTGAAAGCACCTGAAACATAATGTTCCTTATTTCGCTCTCTGTGAACATCTTATTCTCTCTGCCAAGAGTGTGATTTGGGAAAGCAGTAGCAGAAAAACAGAACAAACAGGAATGAAAAGAAAATGAAAATCAAAAGGCCAGTTGATACCATTTAAAAGTCTTATCAAAAAACACAAAACTCTATTCTTGGGGATATCTGTATCCTTTGTTTAAATGGCAAAATAAATGTTTCAATACATTGGGCCTGATTTATCAAAGCCCAAGACTAAAGACGATAGACTATCATGGGTGAACCTGGGTGATCCAGAAAACCTAGAATGGGTTTCTTAAATCACTTAGAAAGTTTGGTATGTGATCAGTTTCTAAGAGATAGGATTCATGACTACTTAGGTAGTGTTGCCGGGCCTAAACATCTAAAGATTAGAAGAGGATGAAAAGAAAAGTGGCCCTTTAAGGCAGTATTATTATAAAATTGATTAAAATCTTTTATTTATATTCAATAAAATAAAATAAAAATGTCTTAACATACATACATATAAGGTTTAGTACTCTGGTCAATATACCAAGGTCTGAACTCCCCTGAGGAAGCCCACGAGGACGAAAGGCGTCAGGAGAGACCATTAACAAGAAAATCACCTATATTGACCCTCACTTCATTGGGGTTTGGTGTACATTATACCCAAACCAATGTAATGTATCTAGATTCATAATGTCAGAGTACTAAAACATTATATGTATGTATGTTAAGACATTTATTTTATTAAATATAAAGAAAAAAGATTTTAATCGATTTTATAATAATACTGCCTTAAAGAGCCACTTTTCTCTCCTCATCTTCTCCTTATCTTCTTAAATCACTTATTGGCAAATGTTTTCAATTCTGGACCAGATCTGTACCAGGTTTACCGGATCATCTAGTTTCACCAAAAACTGTCTATCAGTTCCAGGCTTTGAGAGCTTAAATAAACCAGGACCATTGTGACAATGACCTATAAGGCAAAGTAGCATCTGCCTACTATTCATCCAAATGGTATCAATGACCCTTTCTGCATGCTGAAGCAAGAAAAAGAACAGTATAAGTAAATTATGTATAGTTTGGCATCATTTATAACACAACTTTACATTTTTTGACACTATACTCAGAAAATAGGCACTGGTTGGCAAAATTCCACCTAAATGACAACTAACAAAAAAACGGTATCTGAAGAGGTTTTGCACATACCACATTCCATAAAATACTTTTCTATTTATTTAGTAAATCAACTTCACTGTCTCAGTAAAGGCAGTAGCGCTTTTAGATAAGACAATGGCTGCTTTGCATGTGTAGCCGGTAGATTCACTTTCTCCTGTCTATCCCTTTTTAAATAAAATAAAAATCAAATGGGGAATATACATTCTCAATAGAAACCAATACAGAGGTTAGTTCTAAATTTGTAAACCTACCGTGCTTATGGATAAAAGCTAGGCCTTGTAAAATCTGATACATTATGTTTCTGATGACTGACTCGGGAAACAATTTATTTCTGTGAAAAGACAAATTAAACACTTCAATAATGATACAAAGGAGCTAGTGTAAAGTCTTAAGCTACATACACACTTCCAATTATTATCGTTGGAAAACGAACGACGAACGTTCATGCACGATATATATGAACGATCGTATAGCACCGATCCTGCACATAGAGTTAACGACACGATCGTTCGTAGATATTGTACACACAATAGATACGATCGTTTGAGCGATAGAGGAACTATGTGCACGACAGGAAAGTGAACGGACGTTCGTTCATCACGCATGCTCTGAACATGGGCGATCAACGAACGACCGTACACACGAACGATGTTCAACGATCGTCGTCCAATCCGATCCGTCGGTCCGGTCGTTCGTTTCCAGCGACTTTCCTCGTTCGTCGGCGTCGTTGGTTACTTTTTTACGAACGATTTTTTGCCCAATCGATCGTTCGTCGTTCGATTGGAACGATAAAAATTGGAAGTGTGTACGCACCTTTAGGGTACATAGAGTAGCTGCATTTGCCATATTTGCTAGGCCTATGGCTACATGCTTAGCAACCATTACCAATACTACACAAAGCACCAGTACTACTTGTCTAAATTATTTGATTATTTTGCCCATGTTTTTGATAAGCAATCTGAAATCAAAGACACTTGTTAGATGTATCTCTAACTGTACATCGATAAGAATATGCCAAGACAGCCATTATTTGGTACATATGACCACAAACTCCTAAAAATAATTATCCAAAAATGCTTTAATTAAGAATTAAAATATTCTCTGGTGGAGAATTGACTGTTGCCATTGAAAACCATGGACCCGGAATTTTCTTCACCAGAGAATATTTGCTGAATGTCAGATAAACCATTTTATAAATAGTCCCTAAAGTCAACTTTATATGGAATTTAGGGGTTCACATGTTATAATTGCTTTACCTTTCAGTTGAAAGTTAGTTTAACAAGGTCTCATCCTATTTTGTATTTTTTTTTGGATTATAGGGTTAATAACACAGGGAACTAGGCTGATAATAAAATGTAGGGTACACTAAATTTATTCTTTATCCTTAGCTTCTGGAGGCGGGCATTATTAGTTAAATACACTCAGTGCCATGTGGTTGGAACTAAAAAAACAGGTAATCTAAGTAATCCTCCAAAAGGGTAACATGGCTGGTCTGCTATTGGTTATTGAATACTTGAGTTTTAAATGAACAAAACCACTTCCAATTTGAGAGCAAATTAAACTGTTTACTATTGAGGAGGTGCGGTTGCTGCTGGAGCTTACTTTCTACCTATTGTCCCACTTACCTGTTCACCCACTGGAGTCTCCTTCAAAATATCTATGAAATCTCATGATCAGGCTGGAGCTTACTTAGGCTAAAGATCTTCTACCTGCCTCCATATTACATTGTCAGGACCTATCAATAGGCCACTTAGGCACCTGAGAGCTGTATTGTGGGAGGAGGGGGAGAAAAATCATGTTTCCACACAATTAGTAGATTTAAGGTTTTCTTCAGGGTTTTATTGGGTGACAGGGGAGCATGTGAAAAATACCTGTGTAAGGCAAAAGTGTAAGGGTACGCTCAGCAGTAAATTAGTTGCTTTGTGAGAAATAAACTAGGTAAAAATAATATTAATAGTTAACCTCATTTGATCAGTAGAGTGGAATATACGATTGATCCTACCTCTCTTTCATCAGCTGATAAAGATTCTCCTTCATATATTCAAATACGAAATAGAGTTGATCATTTTCTCTGATAACCTCCTTTAACTTGACCACGTTGATGTGATTAAGTTTTTTCAGGGACTGTCAAAACAATAAAAAAGTATTGAGAGATATTTTCCTATATATCACTAAAAACTTAGTACAAAGAACTTATATTTGTATGTGCACATGGAAATATATAAACTTCATATGTACACATTAATCCACAGGGTCAATGTCAGTTTAAACACTTTTTTTTCCCTTTTGTGTCACCTGGCCAAAAATGGAGCGCTCACAGATTTGTTCGGGTGAGCTGGTACCTGGACGTGTGCTTATTTGATTATCTGTTGCCATTCAATCAGCTGGAACCAGTCTGGCCATTCACCTCTGACCTCTGGCATCAGCAAGGCATTTTCACCCAGAAAACTGCTGGATATTTTGTCTTTTTCAACCCATTTTTTGTAAACCCTAGCTTAGCATTTTCTGAAATACTCAGACCAGTTAACCTAGTGCCTATTACATTGCAAAATTCAAAATGACTTAAATCACTTTTATTCACCTTTTTAATGCTTGGTTTGAAGTTAAGCAGGTCATCTTGACTATTTCTACATGCATGATGCATGGAATTGCTGTCATGTTATTGGCTGATTAGTTAACTGTGTTCACAAGCAGTTGAAGAGGGGTACCTAATAACTTAGCTGACGAGTGCAAATATGTATGTGTGTGTGTGTGTGTGTAAATAAATATATATATATATATATATCTAAAGTTAGTTTGTGCTAATGTTAGCAAGGTGGTCATGGCAGATAAAAAGGCATAAGATATTTATATACGTTTATGACAAAAAAAAAATCAGGTGCACAATACAATAGATCATAAAAGAAAATGATAGAAATTTCCCTGAAATAGTTCTGTATCTTGCTAAAAAAAAATAAGGAAATGCAGTAAAAGCAAACTTCTTGACCGTGTAAATTAAAACTATATGTAGACCAAACTAAAATGCAGTTTCTTCTATGATACTACCTTTACTTCTCTTAAATTCATACATTCATCCCAAGAATAGAACTTCCTTTTCATCCTGTAAAATAAAAAGCAAAAACAACCACTTATAATCTGTCTTATTTATCAAAATGCCTCTAATGTTGAATAAAAAGCTCTATACTCCTACTATTATTTTTCAATGCAGGTTCGAATTTGTTTGGTTGGTTGTTTGGCAAGACTGTTTATGTAAAGGGAACATTGATAATTGAAGTCTAGCATTGCTTTGAATAGGGAAAACACACAACACAGCACTGACACTAAAATCACTATTGACCCTTCTACCTCCAAAACATGCTTACTTTTTGATGGCCACCAGTTCTCCAGACTCATTGCTTTTCCCCATCAGTACATTTCCATATGTACCATCTCCAAGCTGTTTCATAGTTGTGTACCGATTCATTGTGAGACTGTAGTTTTTAATTCCTGGATGGTAAAAGTTTGTCTGTAATCAACCACTAATAACAGTTGAATAGTTTATTTGACTGAAAAGAATATGAATGGGAACATTTTGTATCTCTGTGTTAAAATGACAAGACGAAGACGGAAAATAAATCCAAGTCCATTGATTCTGCCATTCTAAATAGTATCTGAAAGGGAGAAAAGAAAAAAAAAGTAAAAAGTCAGCATAATGTCATACAATTGTTACCTGCTCTATTTTTATTGGTATGTGGAAAAAAAGATGGCTGGGTTAGATAATTTTCTGGTCAATTATGTTTTTGCATTTAAATAACAAACATATTTTGTGACTGTATGGCAAACACACCATATGACAAGAATCAGCTGTATTTGACCCGCTTTTCCTGTGGATCAAATAAACCTTAGAAGGATATGTTGCATTCAATGAAATGCAGAGCTAGACAAAGCAGGTCAAACAAAGCCTCTGAACTACAATGTGCAGTGCACAATGACCTGCATTTGTGATGAGTTCCAAACACAAACCTAAAACACAACAAATTACCACCCATGGACACCTTACCTTATTGTGCTGCAATTTGTAGGAGCTCATAAAATGGCTACTGTAAATTAAGCTCTAAGAATACAAATTTTTACTTCTTGAATTCTCTCAAAGTAAAAATGACACTGCGCTGTGAACTAGGTCACTAAGGTAATGGAGAGGGGGGAAAAAAAATCACTTCAATAGTCAAAAGCCATTTAGAAAGACTTAAGGCTAATTCTCACAGGCAGAGAGGTGCCCCATGACAACTGTAAGCTTTTAGCTTTAAACTCCAAGCAAACATAAAAACACACACACATTATTACTGCCCTCTATTCATTATTATAATAATGAAAAAATATGGTCCTATTTATATATTTATAAATTCAAACAGTATACCAATTTGTATGTGATTTTGATTTGCAGCAGAGCTCAGAATGTGTAAGGAAGAAACAGCACAGGAAGACAATCAGATGTGCTGATGCACTCAATTGCTACCAAGTATGAGGCTAAAAAAATTGATGCATAGACTGGAGGGCAGGCAGGTAAAAACATCTCTCTTGTATCTATTCTGTACATTTAGCTACTTGCATGGGTTTGGTTCTAATGTAGTCCATTTATAACAGCCACCAATCTACAATCTAAAGCTGCACACACACGTGCAATTATTGTCGTCCCTTGCATTAGGATCGTTCGTTGTGCATCGTCCGTGGATCTGCCAGGACAGTCATTCGGACAATGGACAACGGGTGCTGAACACACGGCCAGTTGTCGTCCGATATCGGACGAGAAACATTGGACATGTGTACATAGCTTAAGAATCCAATGAAGGTGCTCAGATGACAAATGCCAAGATACACTGTAAACAAATCACATCAGACCAAAAAACACATTCCAGCCATTGTTTAAAAAGAAGTCGGACACTAGAACAGTGACCAAGTGTTTCTTGTTTATTCACTTAAACAGTGGAAGCGATTTGTCAATCAAGGCACAGAGAGAGGGAGCATGACAAGGAGCTGTGTTCTACTATTTCACAAAGGCTTACTGATGCTGGCCAAACACTAGTCAGATCTTACCAAGCCTTCGGTGTATATCCAATCAGATACATCATTACACTGCAGCTTGCCCTTTCCCTTAAAACTAACCGACCTCCCCTTCACCAATATCCACCTATCAATATCCAATCGTTAGCATGGACACACAGAACTAGGACAATGAAGACTGTGGTGCTGAATATATACAAGCTGCAGAACTGTGGCTGTCAGATCTCAGTAAGTTTAGCTTAGGGTATGGGCCAGGCAAAGTGGGGAATACTGCACTAAGTCTTTATTATACTTGATTTAAAACTTTAATTGCTACAACTTTTAGATATAATTGGCCATCAATGAAAAACATACAACTATCAACTGTCCTGCTGTTTAAAGTTCCACATTCATATAATATTTTCTAATGAACAATACCAGAAATTAAATGAACCACTTAACATCGACACATATCGGTGTTCTCTCCAGCCCCTTTTAGCCGGGGGCACCGCCCAGCACTTTTCAGCAACCACCCGGCTGTTTTTGGGTGGTTACTCATGAGTTGGGTCGCAATACAGGGGCCACAACCCGTCGACAATTTCTTACCACCCAGCTTAAATACATTTCTGGGTTGAGCACTGTATATGTATTGTTTGGCATGAACATACCTTCTTGGAGTTCAGCTGTAATAAATTTCAAGTTTCTTAACTACTAGGGAAATTATGTATCTATAAAGAACAATTGTAGTTTCCACATAAACTATATAATTTTTCTAAGTGTGCTACAAAACACATCTGTAGTACAGACAGCCAATAATTATATTCCAATTATAGTCACTGGAAATGATTGTTACTGATCATCCCAGCAATATTAGGATTAAACGAGACCTGCAAGGACGGTGCAGTTTTTTCTATGGAGAATGAGTTGAACTAACAGGTGGTGGTCCGCTGTGTAGCAATCACTCCTTTCAGTTTATTCAGTTATTTAGTGATCCAGCAGAATCACGGAAACAATGTTATAGACAGCTGCACAGATGGTATATTTTCACCCAACGCAATCAGAAAAGTTTATCCCAGGCAGCAAAAGTCTATACATAGCTAAAGACCTCTGCTTTTTCTGTGAGGGAAGCAATCCAGCCATTGTCCTCTCACCCCCTCCGAGTAACTACCACAACTCTGTAATCATCAACTCTTGTGCTCCCTGGTGATTGCAGCGCAGGGACATGTCTGATTGCTGTATTGGTGCTGGGGGCCATTTACATTCAAAATGGGAGGACATTTTTTATAATAAGTACCTAGCAGTGTGTTAAATTGTAGAGTTTGTGTGGATGGTTGTGCAGATCTCAGTAGCCATGTACTTACAGCACATGAAATGCATGTATTTCAACTGATTTCTATTGACCTCAATACACAGATCAATAGAAGAAAACATGGGGAACCTCAAATATTTACCATGCCCTACTTATATTATTCAGACCAACTAAATACAATTTGATGCCAAGTTACATGTGTTTGTATGCATACCGCCAATCTCTGGGATCCCAGAGAAACTGTTGCTTATAGACTCCTTCCAGTCCAACATGTTTTAGGTGTGTTGAATGCCTAGTCCCATGCTGAACCCATTGATTTGATCTATAGACCCCTTCATTAGTACTGTACTAAAAACAAAGTAGGGCCTGTAAAGTAAGCACCATGGCATATACAACAGAGGACGAAGTTGACACTCCTAGAAATGTCTGATGGAGAAGATTTCGCACCAAGATCATGACGCGAGCACAGGGACTGGGGAGTAATACGTTATCGTTACAGTTTTCATTACAGCAAGGTATTTTTTTAACTTTCACTGCTACCAACAGTTTCTTCAGTAGATAAAAATAGATTTATCATCTGTATATTTAAGTGTTTCAAATGAAAGAGTAAGATATTTAGAAAATTACAGTAAAGGATATTTACTATATACCAGAATAAGTATGCCAACTTTTAGCCTTCGTTTGCATACACAAAATGCAGCTGGAATGCTTTCCACGCTGTACTTTGTATACTATGATGGAAATGTTTCATTGCCATATTATTTAGTATCTCTACCCTTCTACAAAAAATGACTTTCTGTACTACTTCTGTATTCTGTATTCTTACAAGCTGTATTATGGTCTTGAACTTTAAGTCCCGGCTGTGACCTAGTTGTGCTCACTCAGGCGCTGGCTAATAGACTTACACCAGCTAGACAAAGTTACAATATATGATGTTATCTTTACCTTGCTGATATCCTAAGTAACTTGGCATGGACGTAATCTTTAATTATCCTTGTCATTATATGTTACAGTGTGTTCTTGTGGCTGAATAATCCAGTAGTAAACATTACACATTGCTCTTTGGTCATATAGAGAATAGAAAACATACACGTAAATACTGTAGGTAAAGAAAGCTCAATAACAAATATGGGTCCTGACTACTACTACGCTTACTTCACAGTGTTTTCCTTTGTAATTTTTTTTTTTATTTCACTTGCAACATGCCTCTGGACTAGTTCGCAAGTTTGACAACTTCAGAAGAGTTAATTCCCTATCATAGCCCCCTTCATTGTGCACAGCATAGCCCTCAACTCTTTTCTGAGTGTCTAATACCTGTCTGTGTTGGCCCAGCTTTTTCACCCTACCTCTTACCAACTTGTTTATTTAGCTGTTAAGAAGAAGCAAAGATAATACAATAGAATGTCACTTAAGTGACAGCTCTTACGCTGCTGCCATCACATTCAAGATGGAGGCACCCTCCAGCAGTCTCAGGACTTCTGGATGTCTACAGCAGGTAAAAAAAACAGGTCTAAAATATATATAAAATACACAAGGTAAGGTAAAACTGTTGTTAAAATAAACAAGGCCTTCTAAGTATTTATATATTCTTATCAAACAGCAAGCATGGGTGACCATGGCAACACCCCAAAGTAATACAAGTGATGCAGTGTTATAATATTTATCAGTTCACCTGTACAAAGAATAAAGCAGAACATCAATTTCATTTGTTCTTGGTGCAGAATGCATTCTAGTTTGAAAAGACTAACTCCATGTAGGCGTTTAATTCCAAGATCAATCATTTTAATTGAGAAAAAAAACAATCCTCCCAGGGTGATCTATTGCGAGAAATCTCACCTTTATTTGTCCTGAAGAAATATCTGTTTCAGCTTGTCCTTTGCAAACATAATCCTGGATGGGAGTAACTAATTCATTATAATTAGCTAGTGCATTTTGCCTGCTCTAATGAGGAAAGATGCTGTGTCTGCATCCTTTTAGAAGTAATTAACCCCTAGGGGGTCCCCACCAAAACTGAATTTCTTATTGCAGGGTGTTCTGTCAGATAATCTACCTGGTTAGATTTGACTTTCAAGCGAAGACTTTTATAAAGAACAGCAAGTTCATTACACAACCAAAAAACTTTTTAGGTCACATTTATGGATGTCTCTAGGATGCAATATTAAATCTCATTTTTGACAGTTTTTAGATTAAAAGGGTTCAATGTTCAATATTAGACCACATGTGCAGAAGGTAAGTCTACATGTTATGCTCTGTAGCCATACAGCAGAGCTGAGATCCCAAAATTATTTTTTTATATTACAAATATTTTTGAGGGTTTAACAATTCCTATATACATGCATGTGTTTTCATTTGTTAAAGCTTATGTGAAGTATAAGATTGAAAGATGACTTCCACATCATTGGTGCTTCTATATATGTTAGAGTTCATGTGATTGTAAAAGCCCTGTTCAGTAGTGGTGGTGTTAGTGGCAAGGGGTAGTTAGTACTCATTAAACCACTTCTTGCTGTCAATTAGGATGGGCACTGTTGCCATTTGCCAAACTGACTATAGAAAAACAGATACACCTTGCATCAGAACAGCAGCCTGTAGATTTTATTAAAAGTGACCACACTAGGACAAGTCTCCCTTAGTGATTAGCATAGTCAAAACTACAGAAAATACTTTAAATGGAGCTGTCTATGGAAGGCCTCATGTTATAGACTATATGAGAGGAACTGTGCTGCATTATGCATTCACTTTATAAAATTGGGCTATTCTACTAATCAGCTGTGATGAGAAGAAAATCCAATTGAGATCAGTCTGTCGTCAGACATAATGACACACAAAACAGTAATCGCTTTACATAAGATTAGGATGATTATCTAAAGGACAAATAGAGGACAACATACCACATGTTCATATATACACTTTTATGGAAAAATGCATGGTCAAATGGATGAAGAAGCACTGAGCTTGCACAATTATCATTTAATAATCAGAGGTAGTGTATCATTTGTGCCCAATTTTACTGTCGAAAGTCTAAATCAACAGAAGACAAAAAAAATATGTATATATATCATTGCATGTATATTTAGCCGAAACCAGACAGAGTTCTCTATATATTCTACACCACCAGTAATAAAATACATAGACAAAATATTGAAGCTGTTAATAATGATTTTATTATACATCAAATCTTTTTATATCTGGATTCTGATGTGTGCGTCCAAAGAAGTACCTTACAACTTATAAGTAAAAGAGAAGACTAAAGACTCACATGGCCACTAAATTAGGTGTTTTGGGCACTTTTTTAGGGAGTGGGAACACGAAAACATTAGTTACAGGGGGTGGGGTTTGGGCCATTTTTTGTGGATGCAGGACAAGCAGATTATCTCCTTCAGCAAATTATCCTTTATCAAGTCAGAAGCTCATACTGTAATAATGAATAAGTCTTCTCTGCTGATTCACAACTACCATGTAGAGTGGTGGTTCATTGTACCATGGGCCTTTTTCTGTCCTTTGTCCTTAAACAGTTTAAAGGGCATTTCAATTCTGTAGGTAATCTATACTTACTGCTACCTCTAGATCAACCAAAGGGCTGAATGGGGGCCACGTCAAGCCAGCTTAGTAAGAAGAAGACCCAATGTGGTATTTTGGAAATAAAGGCTCTCCAGCACTTGGCAGAGCTGTACATGTATGATATTTGTGGGAATGTGGAGGGGGATAAGTATCTGACCAGGTGGTGTGCACTCTGGGGGAGTTTTATTCACTATTTGTACTTTTACTACATGTTGCAGTGGTAACACAGGGCATAATACATCTTCTAGAGCACAGCAAAAGCCATCTGTGTTCAAAAGGCCCTTTCACAACCGTGGCTGGCAGCTCTGTGCACACACACAACAAACTGCTTCAGTGTGTCGGCAAACCACACTATGGGTAACTAGATTTGTATGTGGCTGAGGTGCAAATCTTCAAATAACAACTGTGCAGCAAAAAGCGACTTTTTGGAAACAGCTCTGCAATCTGCTGTGGCACTTGAATAGGAGAGGTTGGATTGCGGTTCAGCCGACATCAAACCGCTGCTTTTCACTGCAGGTCCAAATAGCCCATAAATCTCAGTACAGAACCAAGTAGAGTATAGAGGGATACAGGGCACTTTGCTACCGTTAGCTTTGAGTATAATTTAAGCTTAAACTACCGTACATTTTTTTTTCAGCAAAGCAGTCAAAATGTGCCTAGTAAACAATGAAAGGAACAGAGAGTAAACAAAAAAGAAAGAAAGAAACCAGAAAGTAAAAAGCCCACTCATATCAACCCAAGAGAAAGACATATAAAGTGTGCAAGCTGAGCTGGACAAACACCTAACAACCCTATACACATATTCTGGTATTAGGGATCTCCATGCTGCTGGCAAAGCTTGCTACTGACTCCAATGAACATTTTATGGTGACTACTAAAGATGACATCATCATAGTGCATCCCTGTGATATCAGAGATGTACACCCGCTTCCCCCCCACAGGTAAAGGGACATTTATACTACACCCCCCAACAGGTAAAGGGGCATTTATACTACAACCCCCCAACAGGTAAAGGGGCATTTATACAACTCCCCCTCCCAACAGGTAAAGGGACATTTATACTACAAACCCCCCCACCAGGTAAAGGGGCATTTATACTACAACTCCCTCCCAACAGGTAAAGGGACATTTATACTACAACCCCCGACCAGGTAAAGGGGCATTTATACTACAACTCCCCCAACAAGTAAAGGGGCATTTATACTACAACTCCCCCTTATTCAAAAGTGTTTTATTCGGTACATCTAGAACAGTCATTCTTCTTTATAGGAACAGGAAATATTAGTGTTATCTACTTAAGGGGGGAAGGGGTGGGTTTAGGGTTGTTAAGTACATAAAGGTCTTCAGTAAACAATATTGAAGTGTATATGGTAATAAAAAAAACATAAACAATTAACAAAAAGTAAATAAATACAAAGGACATCCAGTCCGTGTAAACTGAGAACACCGCACAGCACAATCGCTTGGAAATTACAGACAGTTCTGTACAATACGAGCTGCACACAGACACAGGAAATAAAACACAACCATCAGCCCCATATTTTCCTCTCACCTGTTGCTTCTGAGCTTGAGGGGCGCTCTACAGTCACATGACTCACACCTCACTTCTCCTGTACCTCGCAATGTGTGACTCGTCTCCCTGGCAACATCATACAGCGCAGGTGGGAGGGGCCACACTGGTAAAGCTCTCCCTGAAAAAGGGCGGAGAAAGACACCGAGTACTGAGCGGCCTCTTGAAATTGTACTACACTAGGGGCGTGCACAAACGGGCGTGTATAATGACGTCATTGTCAGCTCAGCGTGTTAGCTGTGAAGGCTGCATGTCATTTACTGTAGCCTAACAACTGTGTGCAAACCTTCATGTCTCCAGTGGTTGTAACGACTTGAAATGTTCAGGGACCTTCTTGGCTATTAATACGCAACAGCCACCTATAGCTTTAAAGGATTTATAGATATGGAGGTCACAAGTTTAAAAACAAGTGGAAATACAGCATTGGGGTATCTGTTTCTAAAGCAGGCTCACCGAGGAGCCTGAAATTCAAAATGCAAATTGTAGATCCTCTGAGCTACTTACATAGCAAGGAGCATTGGGATGGGGCCCCTAAATTTATACATACCTGTCATTATACTATAATGTACAACATAAAAAGCGCTACTTATCGAAACACACTGTCCTGATACACATAACTGGTAGCTTCAAATACTTGAAACACAATTTTTCATCCACGGGGAGATGCAGATTATCACATTTTTCTGCAATCGTGGTAATGTACAGAACCAATATTAGAAAAAAGTTGTCTCTGTCCAAATATTTATGGACCAAACTGTATATACTGTGTATGACACAGAAGTGACTGGAGCTAATGAGACATTGAATGGCAGAGCATTGCACAGACATTGCACTATAAGACTATAGTGACAGAAAAGCTACAGTTCACCTGTCATAGGAGAATTATGTGCTGCACAAGAAAAAGGACTGCCCTCCCATCCTCACTGCCTCCCACCCCACTCCCCACTTTTACATGGAGCCTTCTCACTCAGAAAGACATCCCCAGCATCCCTGTAGACGTGCAGCCAGGCTTTTGCCTTTCCCTTTGCTTTTGCCTTTGCGATCGCCTGTGATGTATGAGACCGGGATGGGGAGGGGCAGAGAACTCTCACTTGTCACATAGACACAAGTGATGCCAAGACTACAATTCCTGGCATTACTTGCGTCTATGGAACAGAACAACAGGGGCCACGCAGTGATGCGAGTGATGCCGGGAATTACAGTAGCAGTATCATTTGCTGCAATAGGTAGTAGCAGGAGGGCCAGATGCAATTCACCTTGCGGGCCAGAATTTGACATCCCTGCCTTACATGAACCCCATTTTCTCTGTAGGTAAGCATCAATACAGTATATGTGAATGTGGGGGACCCTTTAGTACTATGGCATCATTGGAGAATAAAAAATCAATGCACTGCCCTGTCATACATAACTGTTTATTTCCCTTCTCTGAAACTGTAAATGTATAGCTAAACAAAAATGTAGGTACACGTGAAGACACTTGTGGCTAACAGCCCCAGAATTTTCATTTGGCTTTGGCTTTTTCAATTTTACTTTGGCTTTATTACAACATAAAAACCCATTCCAATCAAAATGCTCTTCTCTATTATTTGTAACTATCTGCTTCCAATACTTTATATCCAATTTCTCTGGAATTAGGAGGTGCAGGCAAACAAAAATTTAGGTGCAAGCAGGGGACGCATGTGGTTAACACCCCTAGTAATTTATTCACTATGATATTATCAAAAATGTTCTATCACACATATATATCTCTTTCCCTTCCATGACCAAAAAAGCCCTAAAACTGATAGTGATCCTTAGATGATCCCCTCTTGAGAAATGGATTGTCAGTTAGATTGCTGGCAGTTTGAGTAGGGCCATGGCAGATCGATGAATGACAAGGGGGGACTGCTGTATGCATGTTAGATAGTGGTTGTCTTAGGCTTCAAAAATCTTGCATGTGTACCCAGCCTAAGTGATGCCTAAATTATGCCTTTAGGCTGTACCTCTTGCTATTCAGAGGGCATCATTATTTCACTTGTTATACGCAAAGTACTTTTCTGTTTAGTCAGTTTTCCTTTAACCTGAAGGTGGGGTTGAAGTACCAGGCTTAATGACCATGAGCTTCTTGGCCAGTTGGAAGAGTTAAAGAGTCCTGTGTATGATCAGGTGTAACTGTCTCACCTGAAATGCATCCTGCAAATTAGGCTGGGGATATAAACTCCCAGCCTGCTTATTCCTGGGGCTCTGTTCTTGGCTGGTGATCTGGGGGGAGGGCCAGGGTGAAGGGTGAAGGGTGAAGGGTGAAGGGTGACCAAAGACACTGACACTGACACTGACTTTGTTGCAAAAGATGTATGGTTAGTGCATTAGAGTCCTGCACAGCACTAGGTTGGGCTGGATTGCTAGTTAAGGGAACTAACAGTGAGTTAAAGCTTTCTTTTTGCTGTTTGTTTTGCCTGTTTTTGTGTGGAATTAGTATTAAGTGAAATAAACCCTTGATGCATTTTAAACCTGCTGGCCCTGTTTCCTGCTTGAAACACCCCCGTTGCTATGGATGATCTCACAATATGCTGCTATTGCTTATTGTGAAAATGCTGGTCAGCTGGTTCTCTGACTTCAATGTGGCATTAGGTTACTAAACCAGAGACCAAGTTGTTATAAACCACAAAGCTCCTGGAAAAAAATTAAACCAAGATCCATCTTACTGCAAAGCTGAAAACATTTCTACTGTGGATGAGGAATGGTTTAATTTGATTATTTATATGTGGCATGTAATTTACCAAAATGCAGCATGTCTGCAATTGTAATGTACATAGGCAAATCATTCACTAAAGGCCAGTCTGTAGGAAGACTTATATATAAGGGTAGCTATATATAGGCGTAATCTTTACAAAGACTAGCAGAAACAGATATGCCATCCTTGTTCAAATTGCCACCCAGTAAAAACATGAGCCCAACGTCCATAGACACATGCCTATCAGGCGATCTTTGATGGTAGAGCTCAAGGTAAGAACTAGAACAGACATACAAGTGATGGTTTAGCTAACACCTCCAACTCACAATTCTGGTTGGTCTTTTGAAACAGAAAATGTGTAATGGCTACGCTTATTACAATTACAGCCAGCCAGCAAGAGCCCACTAGCTTAAGTTAGAGCCAGAACTTTTCATTTCCCCAAGGCCATGTCACTCTGTCTGAAAATAAAATTAAAGTCCTGGCCCAAAGAAGAAATATAAATGATCCCATTTTCGGTGAAGAATCTCAAGCTGTCTAACTGTCCTACATTTTTATGGTGTATCAGATAAAATTTTTCAACCGGGTGTTCAACAAGCCTCCTCCCAAGTGTAATTGTCCACCTTCTACTGCAAAAAGAAAAACGGACAACTCTCTTTTTATTTCAATCTTTTTACTGAGTTTTTTTAAATGATTTTCATTGACAACATATTTGACTTTTTCTAACAAACAGTAAGACACTCAATTCAATGAACACCCTTGATTTAAAGTTACCAACTATAAATCTTAGACAAAAAATGGAAAATTAAAACCAAACAAAAACAATCTGTCAAAACTTAACAGAGATTAAATCAAAGGGGAAAGTAGGGTGAAAGGATGGGTGAACTGTCATATTTTGCAATACTATTAACAGGATCAGATCTCTCCTAGATCAGTGATTTTTAAACCACTGTGCCGAGGCACACTAGTGTGCCGTGAGAGATCTTAGTGTACCATGGAAAATTATCTAATTTCAGTTAATTGCTCTGAAAATGATAATTTATTTACTGCAAATAATTTGTCTTCATTTGTCTATACCAGCGATGTATAGTGATAGGCAGAACAAAGAAGTACTCTTCCACTAGATGACAGCAGGTAGCTAATTAACCTGTCTATGTGACATTTTTGTTTAGTGGTGTTCTGTGGAATTTTTCTGATTTAAAATATGTGCTGCAACTTAAGAAAGGTTGGGAAATACTGCCCTGGATGTTAATATGTGTTTTCCAAGAGTTCGTTTGTGGGGAGTTCTTTTTTACTGAGTAAGTATTCATGGCTGAGCACTCCTTGCACATCTATTATATCCTGTAAACAGCAAAACCCTTTTCCAATCCACCACCCAAATCTTCCCGGGGAAAACTCTAGATTGTCCCAAAAAAAGGGCTAATAGAGTTTGCGGAGACACTATTTTGGGATGATGTTGCAGTTTATCCCATACAGAAGGAGAGTGTGCTAAAGTGGGACACCGTCATAGACTCAATTGCTGCCATTGGACTGGCCAGAGCTTCTAGATTAACGTATTGTGGTTTGGCTCCTTGAATTTTGCGCAAGGACAATGGTGCTATTTTGGCCTCTTTAGCATATTGCAAGAGGTATAGGACCCCCTACGCTACCCTGGACATGAGTAGTGTACAAAGTTGCTTTTCTGATCCTGCTCCCCCCCCCCCCCAGATGAAGTTTAATATTTGGGATTGAAGGTGATTTAGAGCCAGACCAGGTACCGGAATTGGGAGTGGTTGGAAGAGATACAATATTCTCGGTAGCACATTCATTTTAACAGTAGCTATCCTTTCGAACCAGGAGGGTGGAGATTTATAGACCATCTCTGTAAATCTGATCCAATCTTTTTAAAAAGTGCACTTGTTTGGTTGGCCTACATTGTATGTCTCTAATGTCCAGATTTGCATGGATGGCTATTGCTAAGGGCTCTATGGCTTGGGCAAACAGTGTAATGCACGCGGGTGTGGACCCACTGTGTTACTGACTGGGTATGCTCCGGAGGGACGTAACTAAGCCACTAGAGCCTCTGATGGTGAGGATAGGTTTGGGCTGCAGGGTAGCTGCCAGATGCCACTCTAAAGCAGTCCCCGAGTGGCAGCTGACCAGAGGGGTCAGGGCACTTGATGCAAGCACTGAGGGGGCTAGTGTGGCTTGGAGGGTATGGGTCAGGAGAGGCGGCAATCGAAGTCCATAAACAAAATCCGAGATCAAAGGCAGGCAGTAAACAGGCAAAAGTCTATAAACAAGATCCGAGGTCAGGGTCAGGCGGCAATCAGGCAAAGTCCAAGTGTTCAGTAAACCAGATCCAGTACACAGTAAAGCAGACAGAAGAAGCACCCTTGCACTAGGAGTTAGACTAGTTAAAACCATGAGATCACTCAGGCATCTTCCAGTAGTAGGAAGCGCCTTTAAATACCTGTAGAACTCCAGCCATAGGCTGGTGAAACAGAAGGTGTGTATGAATTGAAGAGGGACACACCCACACCAGCACAAACACCAGAGCAAGTCTCCAGCAGGAAGGAAACTCCGGCATGGAACTCAGGTAGCAGGGTTATGCTACCTGCTGCCCACGAAGTTAGTATGGCGGCAGGAGAGGAAAGAGAGGACCTGGCGCCCGTGCCTGTGATTAGGGGCAGCGGCGCCGGTATGACCCACAGGGCTAACAAACAGTAAGGGGATAGAGGACAACTTTGTTGTGTGCCTTTTTTGATAGTTATAAATGGAGAGAGGTAACCCCCCCAAAGAGTTTTTTGCTGTAGGGGCATCATACAAGGCTTTCAATAAATTGGTGAAGTATGGTCTGAATCCCATTTTGTCCAGTAGGTGGAAAAGATATTGCCAGGACAAACTGTCAAAGGCCTTTTGTAGGTCCAGCGACAGCAGCATAGCTTCCCTATTAGGACCATGGTCCCATTTAGAATGCAATATCAAGATAAGATTCATAGACCTTCTTGTTTGGTCTGGGGCTTGTCTATGTTGTAAAAAATAAATTTCTGTGAAGTCTTTTCCAGGTTTTGGGATAATGCTAATAAATGCCTGTTTGCATCAGGGAGGAGGGGATTCCCTTCTCTAATGTAATTGAAATATTCAATTAGATGAGGAACTAGTTTGGGACCAAATATCTTATAAAAGATGTTAGAAAATTCATCCAGACCAGGTGAACTTCCAGATTTAAGTAGTTTTAGGACTACCAACGTTTCCTCTATAGTAAAAAGGTTTTTTTTCTAATAGTTCCTTGTGTTTCATTTTTAGTCTGAGAATGTTTTCTTTAAAAAAATTCCTCCATACCCGCCTCATGACATTGTTCTACAGTTCCGTAAAGGTGATCATAGAAAGTTTGAAAATCCTTCATCATCCGTTCAGGATTCTTGGTCATTTTACCATCTTTTAGTTTGATTTTGGGCATAATGGGAATTTTTGTTTTGGGGTTTGGGGAAGTTGGTTTGCCAATAATTTGCCTGGTTTATCACCCAAAGTATAGAATTTGTTGGGCTTCCCACCTGAGAGATTTTTCTGTCCTCGTGGTTAGTAACAGATTGTCTTCTGTTACTAACTTTTCTTAGTTACTAAATCTTTTCAATTTGAGCACCAAGGTTAAAGTTGAATGATGTGATATTCTTTAAGTTTGGCTTCTATTTGCTGATTGTGGGCTTTTTTTTAAGCAGGAGCCTATTTTGATAATTTCATCCTCTAATTGTTGTCTTGTGTGCTTCCCAGTTAAAAGCTGGAGACATGTTTCCTGCTTTGTTGATTTCAAAAAATTTGTGACCATATTTTTAAGTTCTCCCTGTACTGCCGGGTCTGTAATTTGGCTCCCATTGATCAGACAATGGAGTAGAGAGTATGCAAGCCCTAGTAACCAATGGTGTCACATTAGCAGGCATCATAATGTGATAAATTCTAGAATACTGGTTGTGGGCTGCTGAATAATATGTGTAGTCCCCTGATGAGGGGTTCAACTCTCTCCAGATGTCTAATAAATCATGTTGTTTCAACAGTAGAGATAATTTATGGCTTTTCTTAGGTGGATGTCTGTATCTTGGTTTACTAGTTTTGTCAAGGATCTGGTATAGTGCCATATTGGAATCAGAGCAGGAATGAAATTGCCCTTGGATCTAAGATAAACCTCTTTCATGAGTTTTTGTAAAAACTCTAACTGGCCTTCATTAGGTGCATAATAAGTTACAATAGTGAGCATTGTCCCTTCAATGGTCCCTTGATACCTGCAATCAGGTATCTCCCTCCTGGATCTTTGGATAGAAAAAAAATTAAGGCTTTTAGAGAAGCACAACATTACACCACACTTCTTTTTATTAGTTAGCTAGGAAGAAGAGTTTATAATTCTTGTTTAGGAACTTTGACACCGAATTATGCGAGAAGTGGGTTTCTTGCCACTATATAGGCCCTAAGTAAGTTACAATACTTGAAGGCCTTTGATCTTTTAACTGGGGAGTTAAGGTCTTGTACATTGTGTAAAAGAAGTTGGGGTGGGGCTTTGTGGGTCTGTATTAATATTATTACCCATGTTACATCTTAATGGAGTTGAATCCCATGCAGTTTCCCATGGGTGGGAATGGGAAAGGATGAACAAAAAGGCGGGGGGGGGGGGGAGCAGACACTAAAACAACAAAAACATAAAAACCATAACAAATATAAACAAAAAGTAGAACAGTAACACACTTTGAGACCCATGAGGTGAGCCCCTCCCCTCGGTCCTAAAAGGACCAGAGGAAGGCGCCCCCCTCCCGGGTTTTGCCTTGGTCCCCTTGCCAACTTTGCATGTATGTTCTGCCTGAGGACTTTTTTTTTTCTTTTCAACCCAATTTCAGGTGAATCTTACCTGTAATCCATATCTTGTATGATTGTTTCATAGGATTTATTAGAAATATCTAGTTTCTATCTCGATATGTGCATATATACATATACATAGAGAAGTTAAATACAAGGTATTTTTTAGATAGCAGCATGTCATGGAGGTTTCTACGTTGATGTAAAAATATGCTTGATATGATAGTGCATTGCCAAGGATCTTTATATATGAAATTTGCATTTTACTTTCTTTTCGCATCTGCTTACAATTTTGCGTACTCATGTACATGGCACCATAATTTTTTGTGGAGATTCCAATTTAGTTTTAAATCCTAAACTGGATAGATATGTTTGAGGTGGTTCAGTATCTAGGGAGGAAATGAATTCCTTTTCCTCTTTACTATGTGACCTGGGAGTGACAGATGTGTACAGGGAATGTCATCCTGTGGCGTGAGATTACACCTATTTTTCCCATCCACACTCCTCTTACTCCCTTTTAGACCACATATTCGTTTCTAAAGCTCTTCAGACTTCTAAAATTTTCTGTATTTGTCTCAAAAATATACAGATACTGTATTCTGATCCCACTTCTATATCTATAAAAAAAAAGCCAGAAACATTTCTGTATTTCTCTAAAAATATAGAGATATTTTATTCTGATCCCACTTGCTATCTATCAAAAAAGCCAGAAACTTTTCTGTATTTCTCTCAAAATATACAGATATTTTATTCTGATCCCATTTGCTATCTTTTAAAAAAGCCAGAAAAATTTCTGTATTTCTCTCAAAAAAATACAGATGTTTAATTCTGATACTACTTGCTATTTACCAACAAAACCATTTGGTGCATTTTTTCCCGAATAAGTAAAAGATGAGCGGTAAACGCAGGGACGTTGATGTGAAGTTGGGCAACCTGCCGCATCTGGCAGGGGGCATACTCCCCAGGAGTCCGCCACTGTAGGGCAGCAGCAGCAGCAAACTTTCGGAGGCAGCAGCACAAGTTGTCAAACAGGTCTGAGATGTGTGCAGAGCACCAATACACGCTGGTAGATTTATTGAGAGGGCATACTTCAATCATACAGCCACATCATGTGGAGAGTATTGTGGACTAGGTCCCAGGGATCTCAACTGCAGCAGGCTCTTCTGCCGTGACAAGAGCAAAGAGAGGAGTTAGCATGGCTAATGTGCCTGTACCTCCCGATAACTCTCCCTTGTTGTTTGACGAACGAACTGAGGATCTGTCATTGCGAATTTTAGAGCAGGAGGCAGACTTTGAGACCCTTACAGAGTTTGGTCAGCACTTGCTGGGCGAGGGCTCTGCATCAGTGGCTGCATTTGCAGTGGTTGGCAAATCATGAGGATAATGATGATGACCGTGATGTCACCTGGGAACCACCAGTGCGTGTAAGGGCTAGCAGCAGTTCCGAAACAGTTGTAGAAGAAAGGAAGCAGCAACAGACTGGGGATGGAAGGGGCCGCAAATCTGCCTCATGTAAGTCCCAAAGAACACACAGATGAGTGGGCACAAGCAGGGGAACAGTCAGAGATGATGTGACCATGGGGAGATGGAGAGCACCCAGCAGTTGCAAAGGCAGGCAAAGAAAAAGAGCAGCAGAGTGGTTGCACACCTCTCCAGTGTGGTTCTTTTTCACACTGAAAGACGATGACGGGTGCGTAGCAATCTGCATCCTGTGCCACAGGCAGATTCGCAGGGGACAGGCCGGATCACATTTGGATACAATATCCCTGCTTCCCCACATGTGCAAGAACCCCAAACCAAAGTGGGAGCAGTACTTGCGTTCTCTTGAAGGAGGTGCAACCACGTCATCGTCTCTTCTTCCACCTCCATTGACTCCTTCTACACCTCCAACTGTCATTGATACTACATCTCAGAAAGTTGGTGACAGCCAGACTTCAAGCTGCGAGGAACAGCTTCTGGCTGCAGGTTTTGTGGTGTCAGACAATGTTTGTCGCCGAAAGATGGGTACTCCAGTGACCCCTTCAGCTCCCCTAGCTCCCAGTCCCTTCAGCCCACTCTACTGGAGTTCTGCTCAAGGTATTAGGCTAAGGGCCCAACCAACAAAAGAGTCATCGAACTCAATTCACATCTAGCCAAACTATTGGCCTTGCAGCTACTGCCATACAGCTCTGTGGACCCTGCTCCCTTCCGTGACCTAATGGCCTGTGCTGAGCGTCGGTGGAATATACCAAGCAGGCATTACTTCTACCGCACGGCTGTTCCCAGTTTACATGCACATGTAATAGGTAACCTCTCCTGGGCATAGGCATTCTTGGTTGCTAGTCAAATCTACATCACCATGGACAGCTGGACAACCAGGCACAGAGTGGGACGCTACCAGTCCTTCACCGCTCACTGGGTGTCCTTGCATAGCTTAGTGGGGGGTAGTCTGCAAGAGGAATTGCAGCAACTGGTACCTTCAAAGAGGGGTGTGGTGGTAAAGCATGGACAACCCCAGTCCTCTCCCTCCTCTTCCTTCATTCCTTCTATCTGCAAACTCTCTCTTTTCGACACTTCGGAAAGGCCAGCAGTAGTTAAGCGGGCACGCCACTACGGCTCCCTCAAGCGCACCCGTTGGCCAGGAAGTGCTGAAACTGGTGTCCTTTGGGGAGAAAAGTCACACCGTCAGAGAACTCTTGTCCGCTTTGCACAGAGACGTTGAGGCTTGGCTGATGCCCTCCCGGCTCACAACAGGCAACGTAGTGTGAGACAACGGTGCCAACCTTGTGACTGCGCTGCACATGGGCCGCATAACACATGTGCCCTGCTTTGCGCACGTACTAAACCTGGTGGTGCAGAGGTTCCTCCGCATGTACCCAGGACTGCAGGACTTACCGAGACAGGCGGCGCTTAGCATGATCCAGCACCAACAGAGGCTTCCACCGCATGGACTGTTTTGTGACACTGTGACTAAATGGAACTCCACGCTGCACATGCTCCAGTGTCTGTGTGAGCAAAAGCTAGCTATCTGCCAACGTGGTGCATGGAGGCAGCAGGGCCCTTGGTACAGCCACACAACTGAGCTATTTTACCAGTGACCAGTGTCTGCAGATGGAGGTGCTGTGCAAGGTACTGGCCCCCTTTGAGCAGGCCACAAACGTTGTCGGGTGCAGTCAGGCTGCAACAATGTCATTCCCATCATCTTTCTGCTTGATAATACACTGTGTGGCCTGATAGAAAGTGGCGATGGGAGAGGAGGGTGACATTACACTCCATAGTGCACAGCCAGCATCAGGAGGTTCAAGAGAAGGAGGAGGAAGATGATGATGATGATGAGGGAGACCATGTTGGGGCTGCTGGACAGGACCCGTCCAACCTGCATTTGTGCTGTCACGCCCCAGGCATTGTGCGGGTAACGGAACAACAGGAACTGCTGCAGCTTGAAGAAGAGGTGGGTGATGAGGGGGAAGATGTTTTGGCGCCTACTGAGGGACAAGAGGAGGATGAACTCCGGGAACCCCTCTATCATATGTGTGTTCACGTGTTGCAATGCCTACAGAAAGACCCCCGCATTTGCAGCATGAAAAACCAGGATGATTACTGGCTGGCCACCCTTCTGGATCACCGCTACAAAGACAAAATGTCAACAATTTCTAAAAGAACCTTCAGTGCCGCTGGCGGAGTGGTAATGGACAACAGATCACGACTGTCACCAGAAAATATCAATCGCCTCACCTTTTTGAAAATGAAGGAAAGGTGTATTACTATATACTACTACTATTATAACAATTATCATATCCCTATTTAAGATGTCACTGATTGACTGACACAAGGACGCACTAGGCCAACCATGATGCCTCTGTGAAACCCACACTCCTGTGCTGAGTCTGTGGCTGCCTATCACCAAACACCCTGTCAGCTGAGCCTGCCTCGGGTTGATTTTTTTGCAACTATGTAAATTCAATAGGGGTGCATACATTAAATAGTGATGCGTTTTCCTGCTGTTTTTACGACGGAGACTGTTGCTTGTGGTTGAGTTCAACCTTTCTCAAAGTCCTAATGTTTGTGTTGCATTCTGGACGCTGTCCATTACGCAAAAATCCTATTTGCCTGCTGTCACTTTGCCTGACATTTTCTGGAAAACTACAAAATCTTTTTTAACTTTCTATTTTTTCCTTGTTGCCACTGTTCTCTTACACTTACCTAGCAAATTTGGTGGTTCTAACATGTATAGGGGCTTTGCTATTAATGGTAAAATCGGCCCATTGACTATCAGAGACCTTCTCGCTCATCCCTAGTATTAGCAACTGTTCAACCCTCTGCTCGCGTATTCTGGTAACCGGGTACAGTAAGTCCATGTAAACTGCAAAATGGGGAAATTGCCCGGGGTTCTTGAGGCACTCCGTCCTCATTTGTAATCTAGTCCCTGACATTCACCAAAGTAGGGTGTTTCAACTGGGCGGTACAAAATTCCTCCTTATTTACTTTTAAACCGGGATCGATGAGGCTAGAGGAACATTCCCCCCCATCATCTCCTGCCATAACCTGGAATGGCCCCCCCCCCCCCCCCCAACAAGACTGGCAAGGCGCGGGATCAGTATTAACCTTTCTTTTAGGGAAATTTCTCCATCAAGGTTTCCCACCTGGTGGGGCTGTACCGGAATCTTTCCCTGCCCAGTAAGAGGGAGAGCATCCTCTACCCACCTATTAGGCATTTTTTTTCCTATTCCTCCCCCCACAAGTTCCAAAATAAAGGAAAGTCTTGCTGCAATAAAACCTCACATATTATCAGGTTTCTTACCACCCCTATGAGGTAAGTAACCGAGCCCCATCTTGTGCTGATCTGGACCGGCGCGGTCAGGTATGTCTTAGTATCACCATGTATACACATTACACGAAGAAGTTTTCCCCAGATGTAACCTCGCCAACCACTTTAGCATGTACTAGAGTCACCATGCTACCTGAGTCCAACAGGGCTTTGGCCGAGACCTGTTTCACCTGCACCCTGCATTCGAAACTGTGCGGGCCTGTCTCAGGACTAGCAGTACACACTCCTTGAGTGTAGAAGGACCTCCTCCATGATCCTCCACACTGCATGGGTTCCTTCTTTAGGGACATTGGGTCCCAATGTGGCCATAGGCCATCTTGAGGTTGGTACTCCTGCTGGAAAGACGGTGACCCTTTGGGTGTAGTCATGCGGGTTCTGGGGTTCCTCTGGTCAGCATTATCTACTGGTGAGGGAGGCCTGGTTCTCCTGGTGGAGGTGGGATTTGGGGACAGTTTGATGACAACAACTTCTCCACGACGGTGTATTGCTCCACATATTCCACCAGCTGGTCTGTTGTTTTAGGTTCCCCATGACTTGGTGGACCCTGAGGTGGACACACCTCTGCAACCACTTGGTAGCCAACTGTCTGAGATCATGCATCTGGGACCGGGGGGGATAGATCGATACGATATCTCCATTTAAACACCCTGACTGCCGGTCATAATTTGCGAAGTCCCTTGGGGTAAGGTCATAATAGGCCTTCCTTGGCTCCCCAGCCAAGAAGGGGGCAATGAGGCCAGCCCATTTATCTCGGGGCCACCCATCCCTCCCGCAGTCCTCCCAAACATTAATAGAAAGGTTTCAACATCATCTGTGGGTGTAAACTTTTGGAGGAAATGGCTGGCTCCCCTCATGGCCTGGTTGCTAGAGGCAACCCTCATGGTTTTTTCCCCCTCTGTTACCTGCTGCACAGTCTCGGCAAACATCCTTAATTGTGCCTCTGTGGAATCCTGTAAGGCCACAGCTTGGATTGCCGTTGCTTCCTTAAGCGCTACCATCTGCACCTCTGTGGGTTCCTGCTGGCTGGCCACACTCCTCTGCAGCTGCACAGTGGCCAGTGTCAGTGTCGCAGCAGCTCCTCCATAGCAAAAACGTGGGAGCCTAGCCCTTTAAATGTCACTTCTCACTTTTAAAAAAAAAAATTTCTGCAGTGCTGCTGCCTGCTTCCTGCACCAGTTGTAAAGTCTGGGGATTAGCTCAGACCGCAGCCAGCACGCTTCCTACCAAAAGGGTGTAACATACACAAGACTTTATTGGGATAACTAAAGAAAACAGCTTCTTTTCAGCAACCCATGGGGGGTATAAACAAAATAGAAAATTGCTTACTTCAGCCTAGTTGTGTAATTGTCCATAATCCATCAGAATGTCCCCCCAATAAGGATGAGTCTAAGATAAGTATATTGTGAGGGTCCAAGCCTCAGCCTGGGGTTCCCACAGTCCATAAACCCAAACAAAACCAAATCAGCATCAACAGCCTCCCATGTAACAGCAACACCGCTTCTTAGCTTGATTCCCCACCAAGCTTGTTTGCAGGCTACTTCCTGCAATTCTACTAATCCTTCCCTCTTGCACACCAGAGACCTTATGGGATCCCCCCTTCCTCCTGGGCAGGTGCAACTCCTGGTGTGTACCTGAATGGACTGAAGAGGCCCACCTAATCCTTCCCCATCAGTCCCGAGTTCCCGTCACAACTAGCAAAAATAGAGCAACAAAGTTGCCTAAAAGAAAAATAATCTCGGACTCCTTTACCAACACACCAAGTATTTTGCAATACTAGTACATCTCCGGAGATCTTTGGTAAGAGGGCCCACACGGTGGGATGCATTCAACTTTGCATATGTGATCTAAGCCCAACCATTCCGGTAAAACAGAGGAACACTGCTCAGTTTGATTCCAGTTCAGGGAGTCTTATAATCCTCAGAATATTCCTCCTTGATCTGTTTTCCAGATCATCTACTTTATCTGATAATGCATCTGTAATTCCGTGGTCACTAATTGAGTTCTGGGTTAGAGCATGTCTTTCTCATTGGTTAAAATTTTTGTTTCAGCCGTAGAGATTCTGGTGCTTTGGCTCTTAAACTCTTGTCTCAAGGATTTTATCCCCTTGTCTATCTCTATATCAATGATCTGAGGAGGACTGCTTACGCCTCCGCAATCATAGTGTGGTTCTGGGGGAGATTAGTTGACTCACGCTTAGTAGCTGCAGAGAGAAGCAAAGAGGGGCTGTTCGCCCTCGTTGGAAAAGACACGCGGCCTTTTCCATCAAGAAACCAGGGAACCAAGAAAAGTTACTATTCGCCGGGTGCCATGGGGTTGGTTTATTGGAGTAGGGTTGCGGCACGGAGTTGACTGTCGGATAATGAGTAAGTTACCTTAGAGTGACCAGGAGCCTCAGTAAGCTGCTACACATGCAAAACGACCCGGAACCAGAAGTCCAAATCTATTTTTAAGCTCTGTCATCTTTTACTTGTATTGTCTTTCATTCGCACTCTTTTGTGGTGGTAATTTTAGCTTAACCAGAAATTTTTATATATCTGTATGGTTTGAACAAATACCTGTTCATCTTGTCAAATTCAAAACTTTTCTGTGTGCAATTTCTACATTATGTTATATAATAGAATAAGTCCTTCCATTGTATCTTGGACTACAGAACAATTCTTACAAAGAAATGTGCATGCATTGCAGACATGCACTGTGATTGTTTTGTTTCATTTTTGGTTTGCTCTAATATCCATTTTATCCTCATTTTCTTTTTTTCTCTCTATTTAGTTTCCCATTACAACTCTATGTGAAATAAAAAATCTTCAGCTGCTGAAACATGAAAGTGTTGTAAATCTTAAAACTTTGCAGGACAAAAGGTATGGAGTGTTCAGTATTTAGACATTGTTCAGATCTCTCATAATGGGGGTTATTTGCATGTTATCCCTGAATAGTTATAATGCAAGTGAGATATGTAAATAAATTCCTGTGCATTGCACGGGTCTAAAAAAGGTCTCTTTTTTTTTTTTTTTACCCAATTGGCTGATTTGCGATTGGCTCGGAGTTTCAGACTGATGAAAAGAGGCAGCAGAACAGATTCACCAACCGTGTGGTCACTCTTTGGTATCGCCCCCCTGAGCGACTTCTAGGTAAGGTTGTTGTATAAGATAAGAGTAAATCTTGCAATTGCATAAATTTAATCTTGGCATTTGTTTCCCATTAAAATACTAACACATACATAGGGGATGGTGAAAAGATCTCCTCATCAATAGGGGATGCTTCCATACATACCTTACATAGCCCTATTTGTTGATAGCAGACATTATACAGTACCCAAAAACCACAATTACCTGTAATGTGATTCGACTGTGCACCGAGAGCCCCAAAAATGTTCCAAGCATAGTGCTACTTTACATAATTTGTCGGAAGATTACATTTAGGGATTCAGTTTGCGGAACCAATTGTTATGTTCAATCCAAATAAACCTAATTGTAGGTTAAAGTGAACCCTGAATGCCATATATTCTGCTGTGAGTGACAAGATGATCTCTTTTAACTTACAACTGAAGTAAAACGGAATTCAATATATTGTTAACCCTTTCCAATTTATCCTACATTTATCTTAAGTTCAACGTAAGCCTATGAGGTAATATTATTCATTGAGACTTTAAAGTTTATTTTTTTCTTTCCATCAAATGTACGCATTCTTGTTTAGAAACTTGATGATTGTATGACCTATCTCTGGTTTGATATTTTTAGGAGAGCGTGATTACGGTCCTCCGATTCATTTGTAGGGTGCTGTATGTATTATGGCCGAAATGTGGACCCACATGCCCATCATGCCAGGTAACACTGAACAACACCAGCTAACTCTAATCAGCCAGCTGTGTGGTTCCATCACGTCTAAGGTGAGTACTTGGGTGCATTGTGATTATTTATTTTCATTGTACTGCCTTGCATAAATTACTTCTACTTAACAGTTAGGACAGTTTAGTAACATGTAAGACAAAAGGCTCAAAAAATGAAGGCCTCAGCAACCAGCAAATCAGTGCAGAAACCCTGCATTCAACCAGACTATATTTGATCGAGTCTACTGAGGATGCATTGCTCAGTAAGTGTTACCGGGACCCCATTGAAGCTTCTTTCAAAAGCTGATGTTATGCTAAGTCTTGGAAAAAAACTGATTTAGCTACTTTTGTTCACATTGAAAATTCAAGCTTTGCTTTAAAAGCAATATGATAGACTTTTAGGATATGTCAGTAGATGACAGTAACTGAAGACAAATGCAGTAAAGAAAAGTGATATTATCGTGTATTCTCTGTGAGTGTGTATTTATGCAGAATTACCAGTAAAATATTAAAATTTCTACAAACTTGCTGTCTCGTGTTTTTTTTTATACTTATTTTTCATTTGGCCATGTGTGTAGCCACAAATGGACCTCTCTGTGCTTACAACTAAGTGCACTATGAACGTTAGAAGAAAGTCCACTTATGCTTTTTGCCCCCTTTACCTGACAGTTTTAACCGCTAGCCCCTTTTCGCTGGGCACACCACCCGGCACCTTTTTCTTTGTATGTTAAAAGTTAAGTGCACAAATCTGTACAACACAAATGTTTTTGTGCATTATGATAATTCTTGCTTAACACATGCAGTTGTTGAAAAGTCTAGCATGTCTTACATCCTAAACATAGGTGTGAACTAGCCACATAAATAAGGCAAGGTTGGTCTTTGAAATGCATTTTCATGCAACACTGGCATATTCACAGTCATGATATAAGGGACACTTGGCACTCACAGGATCCTAAAAGATAAGATTTTGATATGACTCTCAAATTAAATTGTGGAGGCCAAAGATGACTTATAGAAGTTGAAAAGAAAAAGAACAAAATGAACATCCATGGGGACCTTGAGTGATTCACTGTTCACTTTAAATACCTAATCCTGTTCGAACAAATGAAGGAAAGAAAAGATTGGGAATTTAAACTTAACACCACTTTCATTATGAACACCATTTACAAAATTAGTTAGGTTGAAAAAAGACATTCCTGATCCCTTGAGGCAATCGGATGTTGCCTGGATCAACAGTTTCTGTTGTCAATACTTTAAAACTTTAATACCCAGTATTATTCTATGCTTCTTGAAAAGCAACCGGATTTTTCCTAAAGCAATCTACTGAACTTGCTGAAACTAATTCCTGAGACTATTCCATATTTTCACAGACATTACTATGAAGTATCCCTTTGTTTTTGAGATTAAACTTCCTCCACATTGCAAAGAGTGCCCTCTTGTCCTTTGTAATGACCTTATAGTGAATAATTGGGAAGCGAGTTACCCATTTGTATTTTCCTATGGTGTGATCATATCCCCCTTTAAATGTCTATTTACCATAATTATAGCATAGTTATGTGTATATGTTTATGGTGAGAAGGACCCTTTGTTCTATCAGGTCTGTTTGTTCTAGTAAAGGTGTGCATTCCAGAGCACAGCCTATTGCTGTGGTAAACCTTGTGTTGGTAGTTTCAGCCTAGAGTGGCAGAAATTTGCATTACCCTTTTGTTCTTGATTATTTATATACATATAAATGAGTTTTGGTTTCTTGAAGTGGTCACCCTGTACTTTAATATGAATTATCAGTTAGGTATAAAATTTTGGAATACTAAGTTGAAATTTCAGGTACAGACCTGTTGGAAATGGCTTCCCTATCCTATCTTTAGCAGGTATGTATGCTGCCTGCAGAGCTATGACCACTAACATAAATAAATTGGAAGAACTAGATAATTTGGAGGAAAAACAAATGCTAGGAAAAGAAAATGAAAACAGGATTTACCAAAAAACAAATACAGAACCTATATGCATCAATTGATATGATCAAGGTCTCTCATGAAGAGCAAAAAAAATGATAATTGTAATCAAGATGAAACAAATAAATAGAAGGATTTATTAAGGGAAAATTAGTTTGAATGTGATAACCTCAGTAGGGAATAGAAAGTGATCCATGATCAGCTCTTTCACACAAAAATGGGTAAAACTATAGACCACACTGTGCTATAATCCTATTTCTAGTGGTCAGAGGTAGATGGATAGATACTTTACAGAATGTGCCACATCCCAAAAAATGTAGATTTTCTTTGTATCACAATATAATCACGGGACTTTTAAAGCACATATTTAAAATATTCAAAAAATTTAACTTTTATTCCATACATTAAAAAACAAGTAAAACATTACACAAGTAATTGTAAAAACAAATTTTCGCACTCTATTGGAAGAGACTTTCACCTGCAAGTGGTGATGTACATGTATCCACATTGATTGGTATGAGACATGTGTATTGTAATAAGAGTTGCTATATTGATAGTATTTGAAATGAAATATAATTTATGTTTTTATGTTTTACTTGTTTTTTAATGTATAGAGTAAAAGTTATATTTCTTGAGTGTGTTAAAAGTGTGCCTTAAAATTCCTGTGATTATATTGTGATACAAAGAAAATTTAGATCACACTGTGTAAAGAGGGGTTTGAGTAATCTGGAAAAAGGCCATCTTATCTGGGGTCTGAGTTAGTAGGGAACAGGGGTCCCATACTGCCCCAAAGGTGGTATCAGTGTGGTGCCCTGTGAAAGACGGCTTCTGTGTGGTATTCTTCTGAGGTCTGTAGAAGACATTAAAGGGGGGTTGTGATGTTTGAGTGTAAATTGGGTTCTGGCCTGAAATTTGAGTGTAAGTTAAAGAGTAAAAGGGGGATCTGAGTGTATGGGGCTGTTTGTTCTGGGAGTGTTTTTTATAGGAGGGAGGGGCAGTTTTGAGGTTAAGGAGGGAGTCTGATCATACAGGAAGGGGGGAGGGTTTTTCACACTTGTCCTAAGCAATTTCTTTTGTTCCAGGGTTGTAAAACAGAATATGCTAATGAATGTAAGCTATTTTAAAACAAATAAAAGGCCAGTTTAGTAACACAGCATCATCAGATGACTACCTGTGTTTGAAGAAGGAGCTGACCAGCATTGCCTTTTAAGAACTCTGGAAATTCTTCATTGTCCTGCTTTCACCTTAATCTCCTCCATACTTCCAGAGGCACTGAACCTGCTCATTGACTTCATGGCGTTCCCATTTTGTGATGAGGTGTCCAAGTACAAATGTCTGGCCAAGGTTGGACAGGGAACCTTCGGGTAAGGAAAATTGGGAATCGGGGCTTTGTGTGTGCATTGTCCCAGACAATGAATGTAAGACCCCAATTGCTACATGTCTTTAGGTACATTACATCTCTGACATGTGCTTATGTGAGAATGCTGTGTTGTCAGAATACATTGGCATATTAGTTATTAGATCCAAAGTGGGAAATATATAAGATTTGGTGTGCCAATAGCAAAACAAGGGGGTCCATTCTGTAACATCATTTTATTGTCCAGTGAACCTGCTTGCAAAACCGCTAGTCAGAACTTGGTATATGTCACTGCATAATTATTTGTAAGTCCTAACATATATGTTTCCTTTTTTTATTTGTAGTGAAGTGTTCAAAGCCAAGCATCGACAGACTGGACAGACAGTTGCACTGAAAAAAGTATTGATGGAAAATGAGAAAGAAGGAGTAAGTACATATTCACTCATAAGCTATATGTCATCCTTTACTGGTATCGTCTTATATTCGCACCCTTTTGAGCTGGTAATTTTAGCTTGGCCAGCAATTTTTATATCTCTGTATAGTTTGAACAAATACCTGTTCATCTTGTCAAATTCAAAACTTTTCTGTGTGCAATTTCTACATCATGTTATATAATAGAATAAGTCCTTCCATTGCTGTATCTTGGATTACAGAACAATTCTTACAAAGAAATGTGCATGCATTGCGGACGTGCTCCGTGTATGTTTTATTTCATATTTGGTTTGCTCTGATATCCATTTTAACTTCATTTTCTTTATCCCTCTCTTTTTAGTTTCCAATCACAGCTCTACGTGAAATAAAAATTCTTCAGCTGCTGAAACATGAAAATGTTGTAAATCTGATTGAGATTTGCAGAACAAAAGGTATGGAGTGTTCAGTATTTAGACATTGTGCAGATCTCTCATGATGGGGGTTAGTTGCATGTCACCCCTGAATGGTTATAATGTAAGTGGGATATGTAAATAAATTCCTGTGCATTGCACTGGTCTGAAAAGGGGTCTATTGGTTCTATTTATCCACAAAATGACTTATTATTATAATCTCTCTATGTGGAAATGTGCAGTTCTTAATTAATAAGATTACATACCAATATATCAGATATCCTTCCCCATCCGTGCATAATTATGTTATATAGTATATGCAAGTTATGATGGGGACAATGAAACAGTACATTAATTCTAATTGGCCAGGTTCTAGATATGTAAGATTCTCCAACGATCATACAAATCTGCATGCACACAATGATTTTGCAGCACAGAATGTTATTCCACCCACAAAAATGACTTGCCAGGTTTGCTCGTTTCAATTTATCTGTCTCTCTGACGGTTTAAAATGGAATTTCTAGACAAATATTGGTTTTAATGTCTGAAAAAGTAGGAATGAGGAATGAGCATTTGCTTTAAGCCCTACTCTTTCTAAGAATATTTTTTCATGTATGTTTTTTGTTTCTTTTACAGGAAATCAGATTATTGGCTGCAAAGGAAGCATCTTCCTTGTGTTTGACTTCTGTGAACATGATCTAGCTGGACTTCTTAGTAATACACATGTCAAATTCACTCTTGCAGAGATAAAGAAGGTCATGCAAATGCTACTCAATGGAATCTTTTACATCCATAAGAATAAGGTAAGTTAACACACAAGCAGTTTTTCAGTTTTGTTTCCCACTCATTCCTTCATAGTTCACTATGGTTTGTGCAATGTTGTCTAAAAGCTTTGTCAATAGCTTGAACAGAACGTGTTCCTTTCTGTGTATTTGAGGTCATACAGAACAGGAGCACATATTCTAGTAAAGTTACACAGGCTTACAACCTCTGCTAAAAGCTCTCAGACAAATATAAAAGACTCAAACTATTGCAGTTCTGGATTTCATTAGGATATCATGAAATATATATTTTGTGAAGGGCCAGCAGAGGAAGAATCTGAATTTTATTTAGCTTTTTTGCAATCTCTCTATACCAAAGCTTAGGCTGGGGGAGGGAGAAGCAGTCTTGGACCATCTAGGTGAGTAGTGTCAGAACACTAAGAAGAGCAGAGACATCTTTATATATACAGTTGAATGTATTTAATCACCTAATCACTTCACTACCTTTTGAACATGATTTGTTAAAAAGGGGAACAAAAATATAACTTGTGTCAGATTTTATCTTAAAATGAAATGGTAAACCAGGAAGCACCATGCCTGCCACAATTTTCACAGACCATCCTCTTTGTGTAGTGTGTGTTGACTTCACTGATTGTTGATCGTTCTGTCCCATCAGATTTTTCACAGAGACCTGAAGCCAGCAAACCTGTTGATTACTAGAGATGGAGTCTTGAAATTGGCTGATTTGGGATTGGCTCGGAGCTTCAGCCTTGATGAAAAGAGGCAGCAGAACAGATTCACCAACCGTGTGGTCACTCTTTGGTATCGCCCCCCTGAGCTACTTCTAGGTAAGGCTGTTGCATAAGATAAGAGTAAATTTAATCTTGGCATTGTTCTCATTAAAATACTAACACATACATAGGGGATAGTGAAAAGGGCCCCTCATCAACAGATGATGCTTCCGTACATACCTAACATAGCCTTATTTGTTGTTATGCAGACATTATACAGTACCCAAAAAAACACAATTACCTGTAACGTGATTCTACTGTGCCCCAAGAGCCCCAAAAATGTTCCAAGCATAGTGCTACCTTACATAAATTTTAGTATAGACCCCCCCCCCCATCTCTATCTACTTTCACTGTGATCCGCTAAAAATTGGTGGAATTTTTCAATGTCAGAAGATTACATTTAGGGATTCAGTTTGTGGAACCAATTGTTATGTTCAATCCAATTAAACCTAATTGTAGGTTAAAGTGAACCCTGAATGCCATATATTCTGCTGTGAGTGACAAGATGATCCCTTATAACTTACATCTAAAGTAAAACTGGAATTCAATATATTGTTAACCCTTTCCAATTTATCCTACATTTATCTTAATTTCCACTTTAGAAAAGCCTATGAGGTAATATCATTCATTGGAAGTTTAAAGTTTATTTTTTTCTTTCCATCAAATGTACGCATTCTTGTTTAGAAACTTGATGATTGTATATCCTAACTTTGGTTTGATATTTTTAGGAGAGCGTGATTACGGTCCTCCGATTGATTTGTGGGGTGCTGGATGTATTATGGCCGAAATGTGGACCCGCATGCCCATCATGCCAGGTAACACTGAACAACACCAACTAACTCTAATCAGCCAGCTGTGTGGTTCCATCACATCTAAGGTGAGTACTTGGGTGCATTGTGAATATTTATTTTCATTGTACTGCCTTGCATAAATTACTTCTACTTAACAGTTAGGACAGTTTAGTAACATGTAAGACAAAAGGCTCAAAAAATGAAGGTCATGATGTGTAGCCTACAATATCCTACATGGTTCTTTCTGCAGAATGCAAGAGCATGGACCCTGTGATCAATCAAAGGAGAAGCATATCCCATATCCTTAAATAAATCATGTCACCTTCCTAGTCCCCTATCTCTTTCATTTATTTAAATAGCATTTAGGACTCTCAAAAAAAATGTAAATTAAAGGTTGGTGTTGATGTATGATGAATAAAAGTAAATACACTGCTTAGAAAAACAAACAGTACCTAAACTGTACATTTTGTCTGCAATAATGTCCTGCTTACATAATATTTGGAAAAAGCCTTCTAATTGTATGTTCTTTCTCTTGATAGGTATGGCCCAATGTGGACAAGTATGAACTCTATCAGAAATTAGAACTGCCCAAAGGCCAAAAAAGAAAAGTCAAGGATAGACTAAAGGCTTATGTGAAGGATGCCTATGCCCTTGATCTTATTGACAAGCTGATTGTCCTGGATCCGGCACAGAGAATTGACAGCAATCACGGTCTTGATCATGACTTCTTCTGGTCTGACCCAATGCCTTCTGAACTCAGGACAATGCTTTCAGCTCACACTCAGTCAATGTTTGAATACCTTGCTCCTCCCAGACGACGTGGAGGTCAGATGCCTCAGCAACCAGCAAATCAGTGCAGAAACCCTGCATTCAACCAGACTATATTTGATCGAGTCTACTGAGGATGCATTGCTCAGTAAGTGTTACTGGGACCCCATTGAAGCTTCTTTCAAAAGCTGATATTATGCTAAGTCTTGGAAAAAAACAAACAAACTGATTTAGCTACTTTTGTTCACATTGAAAATTCAAGCTTTGCTTTGAAAGCAATATGATAGACTTTTAGGATATGTCAGTAGATGACAGTAACTGAAGACAAATGCAGTAAAGTGATATTATCGTGTATTCTCTGTGAGTATGTATTTTTGCAGAATCAACAGTAAAATATTAAAATTTCTACAAACTTGCTGTCTCATTTTTTTTATATTTATTTTTCATTTGTCCATGTGTGTAGCCACAAATGGACCTCTCTGTGCTTACAACAAGTGTACTATGAACTTTAAAACAAAGTCCACTTATGCTTTTTTGCCCCCTTGACCTGACAGTTTTAACCGCTAGCCCCTTTTAGCTGGGCACACCACCCGGCACCTATTTCTTTGTTTGTTAAAAGTTAAGTGCACAAAACTGCACAACACAAATGTTTTTGTGCATTATGATAATTCTTGCTTAACACATGCAGTTGTTGAAAAGTCTAGCATGTCTTACATCCTAAACATAGGTGTGAACTAGCCACATAAATAAAGCAAGGTTGGTCTTTGAAATGCATTTTCATGCAACACTGGCATATTCACAGTCATGATATAAGGGACATTTGAAATGTAATGTAGTATTTGAAATGAAATATAATTTATGTTTTACTTGTTTTTTAATGTATGGAGTAAAAGTTATATTTTTTGAATGTGTTAAAAGTGTGTCTTAAAAGTTCCGTGATTATATTGTGATACAAAGAAAATTTAGACCACACTGTGTAGAGGGGTTTGAGTAATCTGGAAAAAGGCCATCTTATCTGGGGTCTGAGTTAGTAGGGAACAGGGGTCCCATACTGCCCCAAAGGTGTGGTGCCCTGTGAAAGACGGCTTCTGTGTGGTATTCTTCTGAGGTCTGTAGAAGACTTTAAAGGGGGTTGTGATGTTTGAGTGTAAATTGGGTTCTGGCCTGAAATTTGAGTGTAAGTTAAAGAGTAAAAGGGGGATCTGAGTGTATGGGGCTGTTTGTTCTGGGAGTGTTTGTATAGGAGGGAGGGACAGTTTTGAGGTTAAGGAGGGAGTCTGATCATACAGGAAGGGGGGAGGGTTTTTCACACTTGTCCTAAGCAATTTCTTTTGTTCCAGGGTTGTAAAACAGAATATGCTAATGAATGTAAGCTATTTCAAAACGAATAAAAGGCCAGTTTAGTAACACAGCATCATCAGATGACTACCTGTGTTTGAAGAAGGAGCTGACCAGCATTGCCTTTAAGGAACTCTGGAAATTCCTTATTGTCCTGCTTTCACCTTAATCTCCTCCATACTTCCAGAGGCACCGAACCTGCTAATTGACTTCATGGCGTTCCCATTCTGTGATGAGGTGTCCAAGTACAAATGTCTGGCCAAGGTTGGACAGGGAACCTTCGCGTAAGGAAAATTGGGTATCGGGGCTTTGTGTGTGCATTGTCCCAGACAATGAATGTAAGACCCCAATTGCTACATGTCTTTAGGTACATTACATCAGTGCAATTTCTACATTATGTTATATAATAGAAAAAGTCTGTCCATTGCTGCATCTTGGACTACAGAACAATGTGCACAGTGTTTTTTTTCATATTTGGTTTGCTCTGATATCCATTTTAACTTCATTTTCTTTATCCCTCTCTTTTTAGTTTCCAATCACATCTCTACGTGTAAAAACCTTTTTCAGCTACTGAAGCATGAAAATGTTGTAAACCTGATTGAGATTTGCAGAACAAAAGGTATGGGAGTGTCCAGTATTTTGACATTGTTCAGATCTCTTATGATGGGGGTTATCTGCATGTCACCCCTGGATAATTATAATGCACATTTTGAAGAGCATCTTTTTTATGTAGACATGTTTGGAAGGCTATTTTGCATGTATATGATCACAACTGTGTTCCTATAAAAAGGTTGCAATACTGCAATCTGCAGAACATATTTATTTATGGTTTTATATGTAATTTTTTGCTTTTGGATACAATGAAATTGATGTTTTTATAGTTAGGTGACACATTTGAGTTTGTACCTGAAAAGTTCCACCATTGATAACCGATATTGCTTAGTGTAAATTGAGGACCTGATACATTTGGACCTGTTTTTTATTTATTGTGCCAAACATTGTGTTGTTTTTAGGATTTCTATATTCTTTTTTCCTCCTAAAATGAACCTTTTGTCCAGAAAATGCATGCTAAGGGCTCTATTTATAAACAGGGAATTAGACATGCCCTGAAACATTCCCCATTACATGGCAGTAATTGATTCCCATCAGAAAATGTTTGAGGGAATATCTAGTTCTGTTTTAGAAATAGGGTCCTAAGTGTTCACATTTTCCACATAGACAGTAAAGGTATGGGGGGCATACTGTAATTTGGCTGAATTATGCACAGTATATGCAAGTCCCCAGCATTTCACAGATGCTGGGAATGAAGCTGGGTGATGAGATAATGGCCCTAATGTATTCTCTAGCATTGGAGAACATAGACATAGAACATACCCTAAACAAAGCTAAACAAAAACTGCTGGCTTCAGACACACATTAAATCTTTTGTTTTCATGAATGGGAAAGGTATTACAGTAATAATTTTTAACAAGGGGATGATCACTTTTCTGTGTATTGCAGCATTAGGTTGTATATGTATAATGACCCAGTAAACAATCTGATTCTTTATCCTTTATTCTTCCTTATCCTGGGAACTTTGCTTCTTTTTGAATTTAGATGAAAAAAAAATGCACTAGCGGCGATATCACACCTCCAGCACGCAGACTATTCTTTTCATGGTGAGATCCAACCTCTAAGAAACCCCCCAAAAAATCTGCCCCAAGCAGATGAGATGTTTACCCACCAGCAGAGGTTGCCCCCTTAAGCTGGGTTTGAACCTAGCATTGTACACCTGAAGGTGGCACTATAACATACATTAAATATCGAACAATCCACGCTAAGGCTTCAGTGAACAAAAGAGGAAAGTGATTACTCCTTATGAAACTTTCCTTATGTGACTGTTTTCTATGTAACGTGCTTGCCTACAGCAGCAAATTACTGATATTCAAACTTTCCTGTTATCATAGATAGTGGCAGAACAGTTATTACCATGATTGCTAGGCAACAGGGCTACAACAACACTGATTATAAAAAGTATTCCAGATCAGAAAGCACAAAATACACAAACGTATTATGTAATAGCAATAAAGTATTGTCATGTTTTCCTTGTGCATTCCTATTAAAATGAAATCCTGTCAAGTTACAAGTACAAATGTTTCTCTACATGGATCTGATTAACCCACATTCACATACAATGCCCAGATATATGTTACAATAACATCATTGCAGTGTAGTTGACTAAAAATATTTGCATTAACAAAAAGTAGATTTTGAAAAATATTCTCGTTTATTTCTTTTACAAGAAAACATGTTCATACTGACAGGCCCAGTCGATGGAAACGTCTAACCTGGCGTAATGGCTGAGTCTGTCTTTGTGGTCATCCCTACTCAATACAGAACAGGCACAATATAATGACACCACATCCCAAAGACAAACACCATCAATATCTGTCTTTAGGAAAATATTGTTGTAGGATGTAGAATGAAAAATCTGGACTGATCAACAAGACTGCACCTGCTGATACAGAATTGTAGTAACAAAAATACATTGAGCAGCCCGTTCAACTAAAGAACTGTATGTGATGAGACAATGAAATGCACTGTGCAAAACGCACATAACCAGATATGCAGACTTGGTACCTAAGTACACAGACAGACGGGCCACACCACTTTACATTAATGAAACAAAAAATATTTTTTTCTTTAAATGGGTTGATGTCTCTGTGAGATTTTATTATCTGACCCTGATTACTCTCTTAATGGCTATGAAACATGGTGATGATTTTGTTGCCAGACAACAGCTGCAAAGCTACATATTACTGGCCATGTCTTTCTTTTCATATCTTGCTGAATGGGAACATGTTCCATTTGCCACAACAGGAACAAAAAACAGCAACTAGTCTCTGGCATTGAAGGTGTAACATGAACTGGGAATGCTTTACAGAGGAGAAGTAGTGCAAGTCTCTCTGCTTTGCTTACAAAGCCCATATAGATTTGGCTGAATGCATCAAGAATATTTGACATATGCTTCACAGGACTCCCCTGCTTTTCAGGTTGATCCCTCGCGTTTCCTTTCACGTGGACTATCAATGAAAGCGACACATAGATGTTGACGCCCAAGCACTGACTGAAGAACAACATCTGCTCACTTTGTACATACTGGACAAATCCACACTTCTGCTGACATTTTCCATTGCACATTGAGAAGGTCTAGTGAAGATGGGGATCATCTATGAAGACTATGCAAATTCAGTTATCTTCTCTCAAGAAACAAGGCAGTTCCATAGATTTACACTGAAGTATAAGAGAAAATAAAATATCCCAGCACTTTGTGGTTCCCTTTTTGAAATTAGTATTCAAGTAGAACTTTAATGCTAGGGTCTGTGAAACCTGAAATTAGAACACATTAAGAAAAAAAAGTTAGTTTAAAGTACATTGTGAAAATCTACTATATAAAATTTGCCATTCTATTTTTTTGGGTGTAAAAGACAAATGTGCTAAACAGGATATATTATTCAATCAGAAAAAAATAAATAAATGTGCACCTTTGATTGTCCTTGACCCAAATGGCCCAAAAGGAAGTGGCATAATGTTGCACCTCAAGATTGTTTATGAATATGTAAATGTATATATATATATATATATATATATATATATATATATATATGTATGCATAGGTATGTGTGCGTCCTAAAAGTTAGACTGAATCTAGGTAGCATGAAACAATACAGGAATACAGTACAGGAATGTTGTGTTTAAACATGAAACCTGTGTTATCTTGATCTGGCCATAGGGCCCTCCTAGGGGGTCTCCAAGTGTAGGACTTCACAGAAGTAACAAACAGGTGATACAAGAGCTGCCAGGAGACAAGACCTATTTTCCCATAACAAACAGATCACCAATATGGCCTTCAAGGAACAATACATCCATCCACCTGAGTAAACAGAAGATGGAGGCATAATTGAACAGAGGGACTGGGGGGATGACCCAGATGGACATTTATAGACCCCTAAACATAGATTCCAGCTGGAGATTCATATAGCAAATTTAGTTGGGAGGTCCATCAAACTACATTAACCAATCCCAATCTAGTGGGGTGTGTGTCAACCGATGGTCATCGTACAGAACACACCCACTAACCAATCCAAGAGCCCCAAGGATACCTAATGGTAATTAACTGTATAAAAATGGGAACTGAGAGATTTGAGCTCTTCTCTCTTGCCCTTGCTTGCTTGCTCTTTGTCTCCTGAGGACTTAGGTAAGCTGGTATGGGGTCCTCTTCGGAAGGAAGTAGGCTCCTGGGGTACCCATTAACCTCTTAGCAGGTAGCTATAAGATATTCCTGATTGTATTCCTATGGGTGTTTATAGTATTACTGCATTACTTTGCTATTTTATAAATACTGTACTGTGTACTAAGTAGTTACTAGATTATTACAGGGGTTACTACTAATAACTTTATGTCCATGTGATATATATGTAACATTGATTGAAGTTTCTATGTGTAGATATCTAACAATATTGCTGTGTACTTTGTTTTACCTTGTTTTCTTAATTAAACAAGATATAAACATAAACCATATTTATGCAGATAAATATTCCTAAAATAATAGTGACGACCATAGACTCGGGACACAAATTAGTGGGTTCATTCAAACAGCTTCTATTTTTGTTTTTATGTAAAAATAGAGTTAAGTGAATACAGGCTGAGTCAGCCATTCAGACAAGTTGAGACCACAGTGATATTGTATTTGATATTGTATGCTGCGTGGGTATTGGTAAGAGGCCATACATTACTGCAGGCTTGAGTATTTGCTGTATGTGCAATACTTTTTATATGTATGTATAGAAATCCCAAAATAAAAGTGTAATGGATGTACCTCTAATAAACCAGTTTAAATTAGCAGGGGAGGATACACTTGGGATTATTAACTGGGATATATTCTCAGTAGGAACTGTTGAAGATGTTAGTAGGAATAAGGTATTGTTTAGGAACCCCTCACTGAAGTTTGTTGTTACAAAGCAAGTTGAATAAGAAGTTGGATTGTGAATCTGTGAGCTATTGTGTGCGGTTTTCATAGATAAGTGGATGTTAATGTTCATATTAGTTGGTGAATTCAGGTATTAATAAGTCTGATTGCTGTACTAAAGTACATAAAGTTATACTTTGGTTCTTGTTTTGGACAAAAGCATTCTAAATTGTTTCTAAATTAATTTGAGCGTGGTTCGGATAGCCATTGCATTTTATGATTTTTGTTTCATGGTCAGCAGGGTTAAGTTTTATTACTCTGTTTAGGCTTGAATAATTGTAGCTGTAGCCCTTTTGTTCCCAGCGGAGGTGTGATCCTTGATATCACTCTCCATTGTTAACTATTTACTGTAAAGCTGACCATTGTTCTGACTAGTGTCTGTGTATTGACTATTTATGAAGAGAAGGACGCTTTGTTCTATCAGGTCTTTGTTCTTCAAAAGGTGTTAGCCTAGTGTGGCATAACTTTATCTAGCATTCCTCTTTTCATTCTTGATTTTTATTTACATTTTGGGTTTTAGTTTAAAGTTTATTTAAGTGGTCACCTCATACTTTAATATGTGTTACTAGTTATCCAACAAGTTTTAGAATATACTAAGTTTACAAATTTCAGGTACAGGCCTGTTGGAAATGGCATCCTTATCCAGTTTGGGAAGGTTTGTATCAGCTTACACTCTTAGGCATAAAAGCATGAATTTTGCTTCAAATGCGAAATTTAAAGAGTCTCCATGGGCATATGGGCAGGAACTATTTGACCAGCGAACTAAAACCTGTAAAAATAATAAAAAGTTAAAAAGCCTAGCAATGGCAGGTATGTATGAAGCCAGCATAGCCATGAGTGCCAGAATTAATACATTAGAAGACCTGGTACAAAGGTCTGAAGAGAAAATAGTAAAAACGGAAACAGCCAACCAAGATTTACTTCACCAATTAAATAAGACTTCCACCTTAAATGAGATGATCAAATATTCTCATGAAGAGCAAGTTAAAAATTATAGATATGCTCAATGTGAATTATTTAGAGCACACGTAGCCTTAGCCCCAACGTGTGCATATGAATTAGGGGAAGAGGAAGGTTATAAAAAATATTGGGAGGATGAATCCCTCAATCCAAATGCTCCTTTTCCTGTTGCCATGGGAGAAATAGCAGTCCAACAGGAAAATAGAGATGGCATGCTGGTGATAGACCAGGATCCTAGTGGAGATCAAAACCTCTTAGCCACAGAGGCAACTACCCCGCCCATCCAGTGCAGAGCCCGATTATTTCTTCTCTCCTGAGGAGGATAAAACATTTTTGAGGTTTGATGAGGAAGGGAAAGAAGTGAACTCTAGGGAGTACCCCACTCAGCCTTTAAAAACACTCATGAGGGTGGCAGAGGTCATTGGAAAAATTAAAGCACAGGAGCATATTACGTCCCATGCCATGAATGTACAACAGAGGTGTGCGCTTTTGGGAGTTAGGAATCCTAGTGACCAGGTGAAGGTATTGCATTTAACCATTGATCCCCACACCTGGAATGCTTTGCCAGATCTCATTAAGGAGGGCAAAGGGAGTTATCGGCAAACTGTAGAGGAGTTGAAAAACGTGATTAACCCCACAGCCGTAGGATTATTGGTAGCAAACCAAATTCAACAACAGAATGAAGAGAACCCTCTGGTGTATGCCAATAGATTATGGGCAGCCTATGACACTAATAACTCTAAGGCCACCCGAGAAGATGCAGAATATAAGAGTCTTCTCATCCAGAATGCCCATCCTGTAATTCGTGAAAAATGTGAATGCCTAATAGATCCCAAGAAACAAACTTATGAGGAAATAAGAGGCATACTACATAGATCGTTCCAGGCCATCCACTCATACAAACAGCACCAGATTAAAGAGAGAGTTGTACAACCCCCACATGCAAATGAAACTGGTGTGCCTTGTTTGTATAGTAGGACAGTGACCTCATCCAGTGTTTGTAGGGAAGGTCCTTTGTATTGTAAGCAGTCATCAAAGGCCCTGAAAATTCCAGGTCCTCAGCCTAAACCTGTGTCAGGGGTAAGTAAATGTGTTAATGCCTTTCACAAGATAAGATGCTATGCTTGTGGACTATTTGGCCATATTGGCAGATTTTGTTTGTCCCTTGGTACTGAAAAGAGGATAAACCAAGGTCCATTTAAAACATACAGACGGGATACTGAGGTGTATTCACCACGTTGGGGACATCCTCATAAGCATAGGCCAGGGGTCTCTCTCAAAAATTCAAAGGCACAACATAATTTTTTACAGGCTGAGAATGACCAAATGAAAACTCAACTAAATAGTTTCCTAGAAGAGTTCAGAGCTTTTAAACAGAGTACAGGAAAACTATGAATTGTAGAGGGTCAGGAATAAGCGACCAAGCTGCTGGGAACCTCCCACAGAGAGTGCAATGTTATTAATGAACTTGGAAGTTTTGTATTTTAGGAAAAATACTGATCAACGATGGAATCTCGGTATGACCCGGACAGGTAAAACTAGAGGACCCTAAAACACACAGTACTTGGCTTTGCTCTATTTTATGTACAGTGCTACTTAATGCACAGCACTGTATATTATGTTGGTATTATATAAATACTGGTGATTAATATCAATTAATATTATTTTAATATTAACATTTTATTTCATTTTAATTTTTGGTGTGTTTTAAGGAGAAGACTCCAATTGTATAATTGCAGTCAGGTTGGAAAACAATTCAAAAATTTTTTGGTAGCTGTATTCTTTTGTTTTCTTTTTCCTTTTTGGGCCTGACTTTCACATTGTTAAGTGATTCATTAACATACAAATCACTAGTCTTTTAGAGAAACTGCCTTTTGGAAAGGACCATTTAAAAGGAAGGCCATTCTTTCCCAGAACTTTTTTTTTATTGTTTGTTTTTAAAAGGCAGACATTTAATTTTTGGTTAAAAATATAGATTCAATGCTCCTTGACAATAAAAATTAAATGGGTTAAGAAAGGAAATGAAGTTAAGGAAGTATTAAATCTGTATTACCTTTTTTTTCCTGTGTGCTAAAGTTTTGGAATTTTTACCCTATTGTTGTTTTGTCAGAATGTCTCTGACAAAAGCACACAGTTCTATTATCTTTTTTTATATCTGATCCATATTCCTTTGTCTGGGATTTACTCAAAGGGGGAGGTGTGTTTACTGGAAGTTACTCAAGGGGGGGGGATAGGTGTACTTAATATTAATAATATTTTCCCATAATCTGAGAAGGTCCCCTCACTTTATTCACACCTGATATTGATAATATTTTTTTTTCTCTTTCATTATCTAAGAAGATTTCCCTGTAAAAAATACCTGTAATTAGAGTTAGCCCACAATAGTAAAATATTACCAATTTGTCATAATGAGTGTTTCAGTTCTTCACACTTTTATTGATTGTTTGAATATTGTTTATGAGCAACTTCCCAATGCAGTTCTATTATATGCCATATTGGTTAAAGAAACTGAGTTAAACGGATCAGACTTGTTTATGAGTACAGATATACTTAGACTGGTGAGACCTTAGTGAATAGTGAGTGATATAAATCAGTACCATTGTACTTAGGCTACCATTGCCTGAGGCTAGCCTCCACTGAGGACATCTTCCTGAGACACACTTTTCTGGATTTGCTTCCATGTCTGCTGCTGGATAAACTTGTTTTGCTTCCCTGCAATTGCCTATCAATGTGGCCTCTCCCAGGGAAACAGGGGAATTCAGTGTACCTGAGTGCCGAAGCCTTGAAGTATGTGCACTATTGCGGTCTGCAGCACACGGTAATATTCAGTCCCTAGCCCGGGACTCTGCCAGGCTAAACGCAAATTCTTGTAAGGTGTCTGCTTCACAAGGTAATGGCCAATCCCCAGCTCGGGATCCGGCCAAGCTAGACACATATTCCGGTACACTGTCAGTATTGCTGATACAGCACAGATGGGGAGGATGCACAGCAGAAGGCATGCAAAGGGATTGGCAGGCATACTGCCAGACTGATGAAAGGTGTGTAAGTCTAATGATGTGGTGATGGCTACAGGTAGTGTATCTGGTAATATAGATATATAGATAATACAGTATAATCAATGTGACAGGTCTCTGTCTTATGTCTTAGTATTTTTTATCATTTACAACAATAATTCTCAAAATATTATTGACATAAGTTTCTGAAATGCCCAATAGGCCTGACAAAGGCTTCTCCTGGATGTGACATGTGCTGATTTTAATGCATGTGCCCTAAGTATCCTTTAGGAGACAGACGGATTCCAAGGCCTACCAACGTACAGCTCTGAGTGTCTGCAATCAAGAAATACTTCAAAAAAAGGCACAGAGTGCCCATGCCTTTGATGGGCTTGATTGATGGATTGCTTGGGCATAAATCTTTTAAATCTATAATATTGGACTTTTCCACCACAATCATGAAAATTATGGACTGTTTAAGAAAGAACAATAGACTGCGGGGAACCACCTAAGTTGCCTCTCTCTTTTTACCGTATCAGAAACTTAATTCTAACTTTCAAAGAAAGTTTATTGCATATGCCAATAATTGAAGAACTGAGAATAATGAAGGGAATCCAGACATAAACAATAATGGTTCTCGTGTGGCTAATGCTTCGATAGCCACAAGCGGGGATCTGTTGTTTTTTTTATTGGTTGTTTTGCCTTGTTTTCTTAATTAAACTGTTTCAGTGACTAGCTATTAATTGTGCATGAACCTTCTTTAATTGAATATCTATATGCATTGATAGGGGATATAATTTTCATATTTATGCAGATAAATATTCCTAAAATACAATAGATAGTAAAAATGACATTTAACCAGAATTATTTGGTAATGTTGAAGACATTGGTTCTTCATGAAAGTAGCTTCCTCAGCTTAGATGACAGTGTCAGGAACATACCTCAGCATTTGTCACACAAGTAACTTACTCGCCAGCTGCTGGCATTTGTAAAAGCACTATGTGCAGATGATGTCACATTGCCAGTTTAGAGCAATCATGCCTCAACTGGGGTGGGGGTCCTTAACACATGCTGTCACCCACAAATAATGCCATGTTAAGACTCATCACAGACCCTTAGTCAGCATGGGATTGTATTAAACAATTAGATCAGGGTGGTTTCACAATCTTTAATATATGTCATCTTGCTCCGGGATCCTCCCTTGACACATGCCAAAAGGTATTTGATTAAGATGACTGAATTACACAGGTTAGTACAAATTATAACTATTGATTATGGAAAATGCAACAAGCCACATCACAACAAGAGAGGATCAAAGAAAGAAGGGTAAACTAAATTATTTTAATATCTGTGACCTGTGATGAACAATTTACTACAACAAACAGAATGACTATTCCTGTCATTGGGCCTGATTGTTTTCCAAGGCTGGAGAGGATACACTTTTATCAGTGAAGCTGGGTGATCGAGCAAACCTGAAATGGTTTTGGTCCTGGATTGAAAACATTTGCTAACAAATAGGAACTTTAATAAATCAATTCCAGGTTAGTGGAATCACCCAGGTTTACTGATGAATGTGGTTCTTCTCCAGCTTTAAAGAACTTTATTATATCTGGCCCATTATTTTACTAAAAATTTCACCAAGGTACATCAATGAAATAAAGTACAAACCTTGTTAAATGTCTACTTAATTCATGAACCTCCATTTCTGTACTTTTAAATTCATTCAACTCTTTTCGTATGGCTGCCTGCAATGACAAAAAAGAAAATGTTGATTTATCCAATTTTCATCAGATTTCTATTAAAAAGAAATACCGACTAACTTATGCAGGTAAGTAGAAGTAAAAGTAAATATAACTTTGTCATGTTTTGTAACAAAAACACTTTTGTTTAAATGGGACAAAAATTTATAATAAAATGTTTACTTTTTTTTTTACCATAAAACCACTTATGTATTACTATACTATCCTAAGTAAAGTTATCACCAAATAAAAAAAGCCTGTAGTGGAAATGAAGAAAATGGTCTGGTCTATAAGGAAAAAAAAAAAGGTTAATCTTTAGACATTGTTATAATAGAAATTGTCATCATATTACTAAATTGAACAAAATATTGTGACATTAAGTTTACCCTATTTGTTACTCAAGTTTTTATTTAAATCCCCTGAGGCATACCTGCCATTTCACAGGTGCCAGGCTCAATCGATGCCAGAAGCTATGGTTTCAAATGAATAATATGTCCATCATACATATGAAAATACATCATATATCATGACATATGAAATGCAGACTTTTAGGACTAGATTATAAAATAGGCAGTCAATAGTGACTGCAAAAGACTTAAATACAGGTAGTCCCCGGGTTAAGGACATCCGACATACGGACGCTTCCTAGATACGAACGAGGCTTCCCTGCTTGTTCTGTGCTGGACAAAAGCTTGACGGGGAAGGGGTGGTTTGCATTTCTTGCAGAAGAAATCTTTTGGTAAACACAGCTGAGGTTGTGCGTGATCTTAACCACCCGACTGTTAAACCCGACCTTGGTTCGGGTTTATCAATTTTGCAAAAATCGATAAACCCGAACTTTTCTCACTATTTAAATCCCCTCACTTACCTGGTCCCCGCTGCGATGATTCGTTCTGTTCCAGCGTTGATCGTTAAAAAAAAAAATACTTACCTTCTCCCCGCAGCTCCTCTGGACACGTCTTCTTTCTTCATCCAGGGAGTGCAGTGAAGATCACCGGGGTTTCCCGGTGACGTCGCTGCATGCTTCGGTGGGGGCGGGAGGCGGGGCGGGAAATTCAAAATCTTTTGCATTGAACTCAATACAAAAAAGCTGTATTGAGTCCAATACAAAGAAATCCTTATATAATATATATATAATTGTATTATATACATATTATATAAGCTACTGTACAATCAAATTACATTATACACTATTTTTTTTTTTTTAACTTTTTTTTGAAGATTTTTTTTTTTTATGTTTTATAAAAAAAAATTTATTATTAAATTTATAAAATTTTGGACATATTTCGGTGAGTTATGCGGTAATTCGGTGAATTATAAGTAATTATTGAGTAATTCGGTGAATTATAGCCTACAATCTAAAATAAATTTCCATGCAAAAAAATTACCACTTTTTGAATGGAAGTTTGGAAAGAATTAGAATACCCGGCGTTCGCGTACGCGTCCCTCGGCGATTCCTGATGATGTCCGTGCATGCGCCCATCGATTGGGGTCGTAGCGGGAAATTCAAATATTTTGTATTGGATTCAATACAAAGTCCTGTATCCAATCCAATACAAAATAATACAAAATATATTTATGTGGTTTTGTCTATATGTGACGGACACTAGGGAGGTGTTTTAGAAAAATATATTACTATACAGTATACCAAATTATCGCATTTTCAGTATTTTTCATTTATTTATGTATTCTTGTTTAAGCTGATTTTTGTGTGTTTTATATATTTTATTAAAAGTAATTTTTTTTTTACATGATTGTGTGTTTCAAACATTTTTTATATTCATGATATCTACTAGAACCCTGTTCGGACATATTTCTGTAAGTTACAGGTCTACAATTTAAAAAAAAAAATTTCATGAAAAACGTGTACCGCTTTTGGTACAGAAATCTAGACATCATTGTAACGCCCAGGAGGTTAAGGACTGAGCTTTCTACAGCCTCTTGTAACTCTTTAATGACCAGGACAAACTCTGAAATTGTTTCGTTTTGCATATCAAAGCACAGATTGCTCCAGAAATTATTAAAGGTCTAGGCTCCATAAAGTTTTTTTTTAGCTTTGTTTGTGATTAATTCACAGTGAGGATTTTATACAGTACCTGACACTATGCTGTCTAATAAAATGTTGAGACAAACATCTGTCCTAATTGCATTTAATACAATTATGTACCTGTTCCGACTTACATAAAAATTCAACATAAGAACAAACCTACAGTCCCTATCTCATATGTAACCCGGGGACTACCTGTAAAGGCATAAGTATACCAAGATATAAGAAGCTCATTCTTATAGATTTCATAATTATCTGTATGTCAGGGATAATGATTGGAATTCTAATGCTATCTCAGTGCTTAATTTCCACTAACTCCTTTTTTTTTAATCCCAGGAGCTGTCCTAACTACTTGATAACTTATCACCAATATTCTATTTTCCTACAGTAAAATACGTGGATTTAACTAATTTCAAGTTGAAATCCCATCGATGGTTCACATTCACAGGACATATTCATTTCGGCTTAAATACAAATAAACCCTAACTAGATGACATTTATTCAGCTAAAGCACTAATAACAAAAATGTTGTTTTCATCAATGTTTTATCCTTTCTATATCTCAGTGATGTTGCATTTCTACTGCTTCCCTTAGGCACTTTCTGTCAACATGAATTCAATCCAGTGTTTGCTGTACATCTTTTCTATGGACTAGCTTCCTCATCATGACAAATGTGCATCAGCTACACTACTTAGTTATCACCACGGTGAACATATGGCAGGGTGGTTATCACCCCATAACAGGAAACACCTGAACAGGGAGACCAGGGTCAGCAGGTATTCTTTTAATGAAAGTTTAATTTTAAAAAATATACTAAAATGTTTTTTAAAATAAAAGTGGGAGCCCGTATGATATATAAATTGGCATGTGTGGATAAACATTAGGAAGATGTATGTAAATCAAAAACCCCAAGAGAGCACAAAAAAGTGTCTTTGTTAATGAACTGGCTGGCAGATTTACATTTCAAGAGCCTACAGTGCTGAGTATTTCCCTGCAATTTCCATGGCAATACTCTGTTACTTGAGGAACATAAACTTTGTTAACCCATAATAATGAATTTGCTAAAGTTACAAACTTTGTCAGCGGCTGTGAGACGTGTCCATGGCTTATCCGCCCTCCTGTCGTAATCTTGTGCATCTGCTACCTCCACATAATCACTGAAACGTATCAGGATCTTTTTCTCACGTAACTCCTCCACTGTTGGCCTCTGACTTAGCTGTAGATGTCAAAATAAAGAAAATATATTTTTAAACGGATCAATGTCACATACATTTCAGACAGGAGCTGGAGTCTGATGCTAGATACAGCATGGGTATTCTCTTTATTATTTATTTAGGTAACTTGGCACCTGCCTTGTGTGCATTACTAACAAGTCTCATAGCAGAGATATGTATTACACCTCAGTTTCAGCTTCATCCGTCATCCTTTCAGTACACAAAATTGTCCTAAAAATGTTAGATACAATCAACCTACATAATTTAAAAGGATCTATATATTTCTATTTCTTTCGTATAGTGGCGGTATATATTCTAAAAATAATATATTGTTAACAAATGGCTTGACATAATTGGTATCTGTCTCATGTAACATTGACTTGGCTATATTCCACAACATAGAGATGTATTGAAGTCTTCCTGTCATAAAACACCAGGTGCTACACTTAGGGCCTAAATGCTGGAAAATTAAATTATACATACAATTATCTTGAAGTAATAGACAGATGTTTGTAATACTAACCTGAGTTGTACAATAGAAGAGCTTGCTGGAACAGTGTAACTATTATAACCTTTTAGCGTATGTCTTGTTAGTTGTTTGCCCTTGCAACACCAAGGGCCTACCAAACTAGCTGACACACAGTAACTTTGTTTTTTTTAATTAATTAAGCATTGTATTATGAAATTATATACATAGGACATTTATACTTCAGTCTTACATCTTGAACCCCTGTTCAAACACTGGTTCTTTAAGAACCAATGCAGCTGTGAGAATGGTTGAGCAGCTGGGAAGCTCCCAGCTACCAGGAGTTGCTCCACTAATCTAAGCAAGCCAAATTCTATTCTGCCAATTGTTTAAAAAACATTAGATTTTAAACTTAAACATTTGCTAAGAGTTCATAAATTTTAGATAGTGGACAAACGTATAATCCTACCTTGCGTGTTAGCCTCCTCTTTATCTCTCGTTTTTCTTCCTGCTCTTCTTGTTCATTACGAGCTGTAAATTTGTAAATATTGAGAAAGTCAGTGAAGTTTTTAACCTCCCTAGTGGTTCATTTCTTTCCAAGTTTTATATGTTTAAAAGCGGTACATTGTTTTTCATGAAAATTTATTTTACAGTATAATATAATAGTATGAGTATAATAAAGTTTGAAACACAAAATCATGTCAAAATAATAAATTATATAAATTAAAAAAATCTATATATATAAAAAAAAAAAAATTTTTTTTAAGTACCTAATATACTCATACTAATAAATATACTGTAAAATAAATGTTCTTGAAAACAAGGTACTGCTTTTACACATTTAAATCCAAATGTATTGCATTCAATACAGTTATTTTGTATTGAATGCAATACAAATGGATTTTGAATTTCCCGCCCCCGCCGGCAACGTACACACGCACCGACGTCACCGGGAACTCCCCGGTGACTCTTCAGATGCAGAAACCGGCTGGAAGAAGAGAGAATAAGACAGAGATCGCAGCGATGTACGACGCGGGATGCCGGCGGATCAGGTAAGGCTCTATTTACTATTATGTCCCATAGGATTACCTACCCTGAGTGTGACTTGGGGTTACCACTTTCAGCAACTTTTTTCTACCCCGAGTCACACTCGGGGTTACCTCTAGGGAGGTTAAAAAACAGGTCAATTTGAAAATTTCTTTAACGTCCTTTGTTTCTCAGTAGCAGAAAAATTAGAAAAAAGCTGACACAATTGTTATATTGTGCTGGATTGCCAGGTTACAAGGTTGCATTGGGTTCATTAAGCTGGGTAAAAAATAAAGGACAGGTATGCATTAAAGTGCATCACAGTGCTTCAAAAATGATTAAAAGCCTTATAACAAGATAACGTTAATTAACGTGGGCTAATGCCACCCATACCTGAAGGGACTTTATAAACAAATATTCAATATTTTAAAAAAAGATATGAGAATGTCATTGTTTTGAATATTTACATGCTCCAAGTAGGACAAATTACTGATCACCATATTTGAAACTGCTAAGCCTTGTGACTGCACTTTTAGTACTCTAAACAGCTCAGAAACGTATGAACTACCATGTAGAAACTCCAGGATAACCACTGAACCTAATGCTTAAAGTGAACTCTCATATCTGTTCTTTCTTTAGTTCACATTTCTGTTAACTTTTAACAGAAGAGTTAGTATTCTTAGCTTGTATGCACTGTCTCTCCTGCAACCCCTCTGTTCCAGCAATGTAGCCTCTGGAAATATTTTACAAAGAGTGTTAGATGCCTGTGTCCCTTACCATGTAACATCTTTTGACCTAACAGAAATCACAGGTAGGTATTGTAGTGATGCAGAGCTCAAGAAAAAATACCCATACACTATTAACTATAACAATGGTAGGGACAGTTAGTGACATGACTATCGACTGTAAAAATTTGGTGCTATATAAATTCAAGATAGTAAGATGATAGTCGCAGGTTTTATGGAGCAATTTCTCCATAAATGGACAGCAAAACCACAGACGTTCTTAACTCTTAGCAGCTTAGTTGTTAAAATGCACATTCTCATTCTGGAAGGATGCAGAGTTACTGCTGGAAGGGAACAAGGGACGCTTTACCTTGTCAACACATACAACTGTCAATTACAAAAACTAAAAATGTCTCACAGTGTTTATGACAGTTGACATTGACAGTTTAGTGATAAATGGATACAGCATACCGGGATGGCAATATGGTGCCTGCAAACACCTATGATCACCATAAAACGTAATAGATACCTGCATGCACTGATCATAGAAAAATAGAAAACAATGTCCATACAGTAAACACACAAAGTGATACAAAACTTACGTTTCAAAATATTTCTTTGTTCCAACTCTTCGGCTGTGGGCCTTTGGCTCAATCGCCTACGAAAAAAAGTAGAAATCTTTTGAACCATTTTTCCTGCTGATTAAAGTCGTGTAATGCTTGCATTGTAATACTTTTCTGAAGTTTACTGTAAGAAAATAACTTGCAGACAGGAAGTGGCATTACAATGTACAAGTTAACATTATCAGACGAAGAAGAAATTTGCACAGGTTATTAGGTCATTTTGATTTAAACCACAAGTGATGTGTGAACACACTGCCTTTCACCATTTCCTTTTTGTTACAAACATCCAGAAATGAAAAATTTCACTGTATGATTAACTGGAATAGTGAATAGTGAGTCATGAGAAATAGTATGTGAACCCTACGTGAACCTTTACTGTATGATCTGATAATCACCTAACTCCTAATAATAAAAATTCCTATTTAATTGCGTTGCGTTTATTAATTTTTTTTTTTAGGTGTATGCATTTAGGCAGGTGAACAGTAGAAGATGGAAAGCTTTGTCATGTCCGTCAATGCTTGTCCAACTGATCCAATATATAAAAAGTTCAGGGTTGTGAGACCACTGTAAAAATTTTAACAAAGGTCACCAGAAGTTTTATCTCAAATGTGGAATGTTATTGTTGGTGATCTACATCTATAAGCATGTTAAAGGATACAACTGGGATAACTTACTAATAGAAATATAGGTTTTTCATTTAGCAAATGTAATTATCTCTTTTAACAAATACTTAATTTAGTTTACTAAATAAGGTAAGCTCTGCAGACTGATGAAACAAAAATCCTGCTTTTTTTATTTTATAGCACATGATTAGGTATTCTGTTCAAAGTGAATTTTTACTACACCCACTAATAAAAGTAAAGAATTCTTTTTAAATGTCAGTTTCTCAGTTTTACTGCAATCCTATTGCACAGCTTTTAAAGCAGAACTTCACTAATAATATTCAAAAATAATAAAATAATAAAACTGTGAACATGCAAATGTCTACAATAAAATAAACTCACTTGCCTGTCTTCTTTGAAACATAAACTGAGCAATGTACATAGTTTAAAGTACATTTTTGGCACAATTCATTGCCAGAAATAAAGGAGTCTTGTGTATATGCAGGGTGTTTTGCAATTCTGACCCAGTCAGTCAAGAGGGCTCAATGATCAAAAACACAGAGTACAATGTTTGTGGTTGGTTACTGGATCGAGAAGAGGTGAGTGTACTTCAATTAAAACACAAGAATGTTGTGTACAGTGAAGGTATGTTGGCATGTCACTAACTTAGCATTAATGTAAGATTGTAAAATGTGGGCTACCTCCACACAGAAGTACAAACTTAAACTTGAGTTTAAAATGATCACTGATACTGCTCCCTCCACTTTCCTTCTTTTGGTTACCTTTGCAGGACCCTCAATAAGGCACTGCATTGTTTGTTGTATTGGATCTTATGTTAATGATTACCTTTTCATTCTGTATTTAGGTACCAAATTTGTATGTACACAACTTGTATTCCTGCATTTTTTTGTTTATTTCATAATTTCTGTATATTTCATCTTTTTTGTTTTAAAAAACTTTATTAAAAAGAAAAATTAAAGTTTAAAAATGGACCAATAATATACCATTACAATTTAAGACAAAAACTGCAACTTCTTTTGTGAACAAAACTTGATATTTAGGTTGCCCAACACATAAGAAAGTTGAAGGAAGTATTTGTGGATGAGCATTTCTCAACTTTATCAGGCCATAGCTAAATAAGCCTGAAACAGGAGACTGTTAAACTCCTATTAAACAATGGGTTGATTTTCTAGAGCATGCTCACTTTGGAAACACACTACACTTCTTTTGTCAACCAACCCAAATAATAAAAAAGCATAACAACAGTATAACAATACTTTGGAGGTTGGATATAACAATTTGTACAATATAAACACATTTGGTAGTAGAGCATTTATTTATTCAGGTCTATACACTTGAAATTTTACATTTGAAAGAAAAAGAAATGCAAAGGGGCTGAAGTCCAAAAGAAGGATATAATAAATCTTTGGGACCAAACATGCATCCAGTAAAGAGTCTAACCTCCGTATTTGTTCCAGGTCAGTGTCAAACCTCACACTTCTATGATTCTATGTTCACATCCAAACTAAAAGGACCATTTAAAGGAATCCTTTGGGCACTGACCCCGTAGATACTGACATTGATGACTGTCTGAATATGAAAGTTCTAAGGCGGTAATCTGAACCCACACTACTTCAGAGGTCACTGACCCAGACCATACATATAAGGGTATTGTGTCCCAAAACCAGTAGTTGAGTGTTTATACTTAGCCATTGACTCAAGTAGTAAAGAATGGATGAAGAATATGGCTCTAGAGATTGCACTGTCAAAAGGCAAGTCAACAATGAAACCTCTAGCAAAAAAATCCTAGCAATCCTATAAAAATTCCATTGCACAGATTTATTTCACTGGCATTTCTAAAAAATAATCTGCAGTAATGATTTGCAGACACTTTATTAGTATTCACCAGAAAGTTATTTTCTGATTGACTCACTGGCCATGATTTATTAAAGCTCTCAAAAACTGAAGACACTTTCATCAGTGCAGCTGGGTGATCCAGCAAACCTGGAATGGATCTGGTCCAGGATCGAAAACGTTTACAAACAAATAGCAAATTACTTTTTAGAAAATCTATTCACCCAATCACCCAACTTTACTGATGAAAGTGTATCTTCTCCAGCCTTGGAGGGCTTTGATAAATCAGGCCCACTGATACAGAATCAGTTTGTTCCCCATCTCATATCACTCGTATTTTAGAAACATCAGTTATAGGATTTTTCTCACTAATTTCACTGCAAGATGCCTGGTGAAAGGCCATTCATTGCCACCTAAACATTGCCTACCTACACTGTTTTTGTTTGCTTTTTTGGGAGGAAATGCAGTAGCATATTTGTTGCCACCCAAACATTGCCTACCTACACTAATTTAGTTTGCTATTTTAAGAGGAAATGCAGTAGCATATTTGTATAACTCCACATATTCAGGTTTAACCCATAGGTATTACAACGTGCAATGATAATGATGATGTGACCACTGAAAATACTGTATTCTGATCATTTGATACATGACATCTTATTCCTAATAAGGAATACTTCACTGTTCTATTGAATAGTATTGAAAATGTAATAATAAAAATTGGTTGTGTTGTTACACATGATGCTACCTTATAAGTTTAGTCCCAATTTGTTGCCGAAGTTCTAGCCTCTCTTCATCTGTCTGCATGGGAAGGATGTTCTTCTCTTCCAACTCTCTCTTGGAGGGTCTGTTGCTTAACTTTATCGCCAGCGAATCCTTCCTGAGGACCTTTAATGCCAAGGAGTCTTAAAAAATAAGATGATTGACACCTAAATATTTGTAATCCTAAATGTATTGTCATGATATTATGGGACAACATTGCACATTCCATTAGTCCTTTGTTTTGATTTTACACACAATATTTGGCATATTTCTTTAACTAGTGTGAATTTAGTTACATCTATGTGCTCTTTATACTGTGAGAACCTGTGCATACAGGCTTTGGATTTGTGCTAATGGCATCAGTTTGACCTCCTGAGATGGATATGCTCCTAAAAATTTTGACATTTGACCCACAGTTGAACTTCTCAGCTCTATCAAGTGGGTTTTGTATTTCTGTAGACTCTCTTGCCATTTAACCTGCAGCTATTCCAGAGTAACATGTCTTTCCTATAGTGCAGTGGACCATATTCACCTATACCTAAACCTATGCTTCAATAAAATTCCATGAATGTATTTTGTATGTATTCTATAGGTAAAAGCTCCTTTAACTTTTAAGTCAGAATTTTAATTACACACATTGGGCCTGATTAATAATTCATCAGTGAAGCTTGGTGATCCAGCAAACCTGGAATGGATTTCTTCAGTCAGTTACAATTTGCTAGTAAATGTTTTCAATCCTAGACCAGATCCATTTCAGGCTTGTTGTACCATCCAGCTTCACTGATAAGTGTATCCTCTCCAGCCTTGGAGAGCTCTAATAAATCAGGCCCATTGAGTTAGCTTGATATCCATTTTTTCATCATTAAGAATTTGAGCTGGTATTAGTCTCCGGCAATCCCTTTGACAGAATAGCTCAGAATGGGAGGAAGATTAGTTGTGCTACAGTGCTCCTTGGCAATCAAGGTATATACTGATACAAGTACTGTACAGTGAGTAAGGATCCAACAGATTTTGGAGACCAGGAGTTAAATTGGCAACTTTGGTTTCCAGTATAGTGCAATCTGACACTGCGCCATAGTCTCCGGTCTGCTCACGGTAGGATCTACACTTACACTCTAGGCATAGCTTTATTTCCAGTTCCAATATGTATATTTCCTTTCCTAGATAGTATTACTTATTATATGCACAGAGTTGGGGTCTGCCTTTAGAATGACAGCCTTGAATTATACTATTGAATTCATGATTATAATTAATAATGATATGATTATGAGTTTAAATATTGTTTAACCTCCCTAGCGGTACATTTCTGTCTGGATTTATATGTCTAAAAGCGGTACATTGTTTTTCATGAAAATTTATTTTACAGTTTAATATAATAGTTTGAGTATAATAACGTTTTAAAATCATGTAAAAATAATAAATTAAACAAACTAAAAAAATATATTTATTTATTTATTATTAAATATTATACTAATATTATAACATTATATACTGTATTATAACAATATATACTGTAACATTATACTGTAAAATAATTGTTCATGAAAGCAATGTACTGCTTTTACACATATAAATCCAATGTATTTAATTTAATACAGTTATTTTGTATTGAACGCAATACAAATAGATTTTGAATTTCCTGCCCCGCCGGCAATGTACGCATGCACCAACGTCACCGGGAACTCCCCTGGTGACCAATCGTGTGCAGAAGACGCCGGAGAAAGAACAAAGAAGACAGGGATTGCGGCGATAAGACAACACGGTATGCTGGCGGATCAGGTAAGCGCTTTATTTACTAACCTTCCCAGTGTGGCTCAGGGTTGCCGCTTTCAGCAACTTTTTTTTTTACCCTGAGTCACACTTGGGGTTACCACTAGGGAGGTTAAAAAGATTGTATTATTATCAAATAAAAAAAAAATTTCACAGACATACTGGTATACATTGAGCTGTCATCATCTTCATCGTCATCTTCTTCCTCGTCATCATCGTCCCTGGAGTAGAGGCAGGAGGAGTTGTCATAGTTTGATTCATGAGGCATGTTTTCTTTGTCATCCTCACATTCAATTACAACAGTTGGCACTTGTCTCATGTCAGAATATCCACTGAGTCCTGGTTTTGACATGCCATCTCCTCCATGCAAGCCCGAGCTTTGAAGATATAAAAACAGGGTCTTATATTACTTTTTCCAACATTATAATTCAATATTATGGGTTATGTTGGTTCATTAAAAGCAGTGCTTTTGTTTAGATGGTGCAACGTTTTATATGTATAAAAACATAGGTTTACAGAGGAGTTACAATAGTATACAACAAACTGCTTTTTTGTACCTAGGTGCAGCTCATCTCCCAGATGGGTAAAAACCACAGCACAAAGCGACTTTTCACTTATAGGAAGTAATTCAACCTCAGCCTTGTGCAAACGCATCCATAAAATGATATATTCACTTGATCTCTGTATTGACCTATGCAATACAGACAGATCATAAAGGGTGGAAGTAGCAGGCAGGGTGCTATACACAGATTCTTAATGACATCACTGTACCCCACCTCAGTGCTCCCCTGAAGATACTTTAGGCTTGGTGCAAGCAGTGGGCTGGCTCTTGGGAAATGGTATTTAAATATCATGCCTTGATAGGTGGGTGTATGCATGCAGGTAATGCCCACATTAGATGTTGCCAACTAAAATCCAATACATTAAAGGGCAACCAGGGACAGCAAGACTAGGAGAGGAAAGAGATAGAGGCTGTTGGACAACTTCCAACTAGAAAAAACTTGGGCTCTGACTTCCTGCAGCTTTCAATGCACATCGTACATTATCAAACATCTTTTAATGAAAATCTTACAATATGAAGTCAAATCAGTGTAAGCAATTTCAGTGTAAGAGGGAAGACTGTATGTCAGCTTTTAGGAGTTGATATTAAGGTAAAACATATTTCCCAACACAATAGATTTAGTGTTTTCATACACTTTCAAAACTCTTTTAAGTTGGTGGCCACACATCATGCAAATTTGTGTATACACAAAACAAAGCTTTCACATATGTCAACATATTGGTTGACACCAAATATATAACTTTTGGTCCATATAGAGGACTTGTTTCACAATAATTCAATTTAAGGTCATTACAAAGGACAAGAGGAGGAGGAAAAAAAATCTCTGGATAAGGAAGGGATTCTTCACTGTAAGGTCGGTGAAAATGTGGAACAGGCTCCCTCAGGAAGTATTTTCAGCAAGTTCTATAGATTACTTGAAAAAGTTGAAAAAGCTGAGTGCTTTTCTAGAAGCACAGAATTTAACTGGGTAAAAAAGTTTTACAGTAAGGACAACAGAGATTGTTGATCCAAGGAAAATCTGATTGCCTGACAAGATCAGGAAGGATTTTTTGCCCTGTTGGAGCAAACTGAACCAGGGTTTTTTTTTGCCTTCCTCTGGGTCAACTATGTCTATAGGGTTTTATCTGGGATATGTCTATTTCCCTAGTGGTTGAACTTAATAAACTTATTTTTTTTTCTTCAAATCAACTATCGTATTATGTACCTATGTACCTACGTGCTTTCAAATTCCTCCACAACTCTTGTCCCACCCCCTCTCTGACCTGATAGAAAATTACATTCCTAGCTGCTCTCTTCACTCCTCCAATGACCTACTAAGGACTTCCTAACTCATAATCTTGTCACATGCACGAGTTCAAGGCTTTTTAAGGGGTTTCAATGACTCTCTGAAAAGCTCTTCCACCTTCTATTTGGCTTGCTCTTATTTTCCCCACATTTAAAAGAGGCCTTAAAACACATATTTTATTATTTACCTACCCGTCTTCTTCTGTCTCCTAAACTCTCACAATTTACCTACCATTGCATATCCCCCTTCATATTGTGTGCCATTACCCCTCCCTACTTAGATTGTAAGCTCTTTTAGGCAGGGTTCTCTCCTCTTTCTTTGTCAATGCTTGTATCTGTCTGTCATTTGCAACCTCTATTTACTGTACAGTGCTGTGTAATGTGTTGGCACTATATAAATCCAGTTTATTAATATTAAGTCCTGCAAGTTAAAATACACTTAATTCCATTTAGAGAAATTAACCCAAATAATCACACAGAATGTCATTACAAAGAAGGGAGAGGAACATAAACTAATTCAAAGTGTGAAACAAAACTACATATAATTATGTAAATGTATATACTAGTAGTTGAGTACAAGAAGAGGGTCAAGTTGATTTTTTTAATGTGGTTCCCCAATCTTCCAAGCTTTCAAGTCCCACCTTCCTGTTAACCACTGGGGTACTCAATAATAGAGACTCAACATTTAATGAAATAAATTCTAAATTCTAGGTATAGAATATTGCCTTTGCATAAAGTTCTTCCTCTTATTATTTCTATTATTTATTAACCATAATATTCTTTATTTCCACAATCAGTGTGTTTGATGAAGCCTAAATATATTAGCACAGTGCAGTCTGTTCCGTTGTAGCACAATTCTAGGATGGACTGGATGATAGTAAATACCTGCGGTTTGTGACAGCTCAGATGACATACCCAATCCTATCTGGCTACAAAGACTTGGCTCTAACAAGGCAGCATTCAGTGTTTGCAGTCATGCCATAATTGCTTAATAAAGCAAAATACCAGGGTTACTGCCAATTATTCTGCATGGACATTAAAAAATGAATGTAGATGAATCCAAAGTGAGTCGCACTACTCATATATGTTTACACATCTCAGAATCACAGCAGTAATCTGTAGCCTGTTATTGCTGAAATTTGCACACATTTCTGGCTCCGATCCATTGGCAACAAGAAACCTAGACAGACCCACTATTATAGATTTGTGCTATCGGAGATAGTAGTACATTTGTACCGCTCATCTGGTTCACTGTGTAATATTATGCCTTTTATGAGCATTAAATAATAAAACACATACTAGATTATCTATTAGTTTTAAAAAATGTGTTTATAGTGTAATTCACATCATTACATAATAACGACCCTATAGTCACCACCAAGTCCCTACTCCATGTTTCAAGTTCAGAATGATAGAAAGATTACAGAGAATCTCTTTGGAACACTTTTATGTTGCTGATGCTGCCAAAAATATCCAATCTGATTCATACAATGTTAAACAAAAGAAGGAATTTGATTGGTGGCTTGGATAACACAGACAATATTAATTATTTTTTAATAACTGTAATAATATATTTTTTATTATATAGATAAGTATTGGCTGTGACGTTTTTACAATGCATTTGCTATATTTCGTCTACCATCGCAGCTAAATAGAAGAGTGGATTTAGTTGAAATTTTGTTTCTAGAAATAGTTCAACAAGGGGTGCTATGGCAGGGAAAATGGTAATCGGTCAGCAACACGTGCCAAAGGCTTTTATATGAAAAGTGCTGACACAATCCAATCATATCTGATTCATCAGTGTAATACACAGGCACAGCAGCACATAGAAGGCAGGCTGATTGCTTTAGAATTTACAACTCCATCACCCCCCGGACTCTTAAAGAAATCTACAGAAATCATTGTGGTGCGCTTAAGATGCAAAATCATAACACAAAAAACCTTGTTACACAAATCAGCTTATGACCTTTTCATGAGAAAAACAATGATCATCAGTTTTTCACTGAAGCCACCTGGTACTATAACTGTGGTAGACCTAACGTAAATTTTATTTGAACCAAACTAAAGTTCTTCATTTCTAAATTTCCAGCATGCTAACAGGCAGGATTTTTCTTGCAGAAGGGACAGCAATAAAATCATAAATACTACCTGTCTTACCTGTGTTGAAATATTCTTTTCTAAACATACCGTGTTTCCCCGAAAATAAGACACTGTCTTATATTTTTTTGGGCTTCCAAAAACACACTAGGTCTTATTTTCAGGGTAGGTCTTATATACTTTTTTTAATGAAAAAAAACACTTACCATATTCATGTAGAACAATGTACATTTGAGAGTTTTATATGGTGACCCAATTGTAAATTAAACTCTTCATTGATTCATTGCTACTGGTATTGGTTACTGAATTCAGCATTTCTCTTCTTGCACTGTTACTGTATTAAATCAGCCAGCTTGTCCTTACAAACCTAAAATCAGCACAAAATGTGGCTGGGGCAATGATTGCTCACATTTTTATTTATTTTTTTAATTTTTATACCGTAATTGTGCTGGTTAAAATAAAAAAAAAACTTACCTCATCAGAAGACGCGAGCCGAGTTCCTGGCTTCTGACAGGCGAAGTGCATGTAATATCACTCCGCCTGTGACAGGAGCCGGAACTACAAGGCAAGCATCGGCTTGTGCGGCTCCGGAGTGTGTACGCCCGCTGTCTCCCGCTCGGTATTTTTTTTTCTTTTTCTACTAGGTCTTATTTTCGGGGTAGGTCTTATATTAGGGCAGGTTGGGGGAAAAGTGCTAGGTCTTATTTTCGGGGTAGGTCTTATTTTCGGGGAAACACGGTACTAAATGTTCACATGTGGATTTTAGTTCTTTCAATCAAAGAGGCCCAATATCACACACATATGTGTGTGTGTGTTACAGCTTTATGTTTTCAGGAAGCTATGTACAGCACACTGCCCCCATTATCGCACCTGCAATGATGTGACTGCATTGAGGACTTAGTGAAGAATCTAGAAAAAGGTATAAAATAAAAATGGGATTTATTTAGTCAACTATTATTTTGATGCTGTGCTGTGTGTGTTCGGGGTGTGGGGTAAAAAAAGGAACCAGGGAGAGCAAAGGGGCAGCATATTAAGCTTCAGCTTTAAAACAGCAAAAACAAACATGACAGTGGATCTTAGATAATATACTATTGAAATATGTGAGATGTAATTGTCAGTCATTATAATGTGCAGCACAGGAAATACATTATGCATGCATAAAATTTACAGGATATTACAGCTGTATATTTTATTGTTAGCACATTGTATGTAATGTTGACAGTATTTCCTGTATCAACAGATTGATAACATGACAATTATCTGTACTGAATGTTATACAAAATGAAAAATACAGTACCAGCAAACTTTTTTTAAGTTTTAGGAACTTTGCATAAATATCTGTAACTGTAAATGTATTCATGGTATTCATGTTATATAAACAAGCTACTTAGCCCTACTGGTGCTCTGCCAGAACACAGATATGTTTAACTAGTCTTTAAAATGTCATATACAAGTTATGTTTTTTATCACTGTCAGGGCAGATATTGATGGCCTTTAACCATGACTTTCTATTGCTTTGAGACATTAGATGTTATCCTTGCTTAGAGCTCCTTCTGGTGGCTAAAGACAGTAAAAATAAAATATTCAACATTATCTGATGAATTTAAAAGAAAGGAGGAAAACAGTTTCTCTGTCAGCTTTTAATAAAAAACAAAAACAAAAAAAATACTATACTACTATGCTAAACTCAACCTTCATCATTCCACAGCTTCTTTATAAAATAAGTAGCCCTGGAAGCTCTTTAGACACCAACACATTCCTTTACCCTGTTGTTCACCTACAGCTTTGAAAATTAGTAAAATATCCCTGATGATTTGGTGTGCTTCACGGAAGTTACACAAATGTTTATTAAATGTGTATATATATCTTTAATATAACATGAATGTATGCAATATTACAAATCATTATTAGGATGCACACACATTTTTAAAATTCCTACTAAATCTAAGAAAAAAGCTGCAATGAGAATAAAATATCAAGCATTTGAAAATTTCTTAATTTGACTGAACCAATTTTTCCTCTTCTTGGTAAGTTATAAAGTGACCAGACATCCTGCTCTAGGATGGTACATGTGTGGTGTGTAGAAACGAATCTATTGGATCGGTGTAACATTGGCCTTGAACGCTTTGTAAACGGCAGCAAAGCTGCTGCAATAGAGGTTGTTTTCTCGTAGTCAATTAAAAGACAAAACATGATACTTTAGGCTTTTACCTTTCCAACCTTTGCATGGTCATGGCAAGTGTCTTGTTTAACTCCTCTATTACCCTACATCCTGGAGGTAATGATGGGTGAATGGGCACTGAGCTGGATCCAGTTGACAGGTGCTGGCTCCCATATTGAAGCTGGTGCTGGTGGACGGCTAGCTGGGATGGCAGAATGGTGTGATGATGCTGAGAGCTTTTCTGATTGGCGTAGGAGTGAGGGTAATCTGCTCCTCCTAATGGCATGCATATCATAACTTTCTTTGGAGGTAGTGGAGGAGACATCTTCCCCGGCATACAAGGCAGTTTCAGAGGTGCTCCAGAGTCTAGAGAAGAACAGTCATGCATTTACTACAAATTAAAATATAGATATGGTTCCTAGCTGTGGGTCTGGGGAGATGGGAGCTACACTATGGGAGAATCTGAAAATCTTTATTGGAGTAACAGTCATAGAAGATTGTTTAACAAGCATGTGAAGATGTGAAGGCTTTATCATATGTACTTTGCATATTTCCCTTATACTATATTTACTTTAACGACTGAAGTATGTGGAGTATGTTCCACTACAATATAATTTTATTCCAATAACTGTATCTGCTGCATGACATAATAAGATAATAAAAAGAATAAAGTATTTAACCAGCTGAGTCAAAATACTAACTTTTTAATGGTTATCTATCATCGAAGACTTTTGCTATTGCAGCCAACACTCTCATGTCTATAGGGCCTCCATAGTAGCTTTATTCTGACTGGTTGCTCCTGTTACCCTAAAGATTAAAAAAATTTGCAACATTTGCCTAACTCCCCCCCCCCCTCCTCTCCATTCATACAAATATTCAGTAAAAGTGCCCAATTCTGTTTATGGGCCCTCCAGCAGAATGTAAAGCCACTGCGAACCTGGATCTTGTTTGCACATCCGCAAACCTTAAAAAATCCATGTGCAATTTCCCCAATCAGGAAATACATTTTCACAGACTGTTTCATGGTACGCATGGCCCTGATATATTATGATTTATCAGAATCTTATAAATTAGAGACATTCATATTTCCTAAACAAAAACATGAAACGTGACTGACAAAAACAGTACTGTATATTAGATCAACATAGTTGCAAGCACATTGCATGTTAAAACATTGGTTTATTTACTATTTGGGTGAAATGATATAAAATATTCCACTTTAACAAACATAAAAGAACACATAGCATACTTTTTTTGCACATCTACAAAACTCACCAGAGCATTGTTTCTGAAAAATAGAGCTGTTGACCTAAAACAACTATAATGTTCCAAAATGAACACTTTAATTTGGCATGGCTAATGTTACTACTTGTTTTACCTGCTTTTTACAAATATTAAGTGGGAATATATAAACTCGAGCAGTATGTCACTGGATACTACTCTGTGGAAGATCACCAAAGAAAAGGTTACCAGGTGAAAAAGTAGCCACAGGTCAAGAGTTTTCTTTATGTCTCTTTTTAATAAGATGTGATAAACCCACAGAACTCAGATGCACAAAATGTTCATTTACTCATTCTTACCTGCTAAATGATTGGCAATTCTGGAAATAGGCTTAGGAGGCAGGGCAGGGGGCTGCTTGAGGAGAGATAGCGGTTTCACAGGGCAGTCCTCATGGTCTACAGGGAAAGCAGAACTTTTTTTGGGGGGCAGTAGCAGGGTTGGCTTGTATGATGGATCCTGGGACTGGGATCCTGGATCTGATGAGAGATCTTCAGACACTAAGGAACATAAACCACATCACACACATGACACATGCGAAATAGGAAACAAACATATGACAACAGCATGAGCAGCAATGGTTCACACACTTCACAAATAAACAGGTGGCACAAAGAAATCAGAGTGGTATAATCTTACATTGTCTAGACATCCTTTAATACTGTCCAATACTCATTTATAGATCACACAGAACTGTTCTTAGATCTATGAAATGTAATATACTGTCAAAGAGTAACAATAATCTCCTTTCATCTGACAAAATGTTCTCTGAAAGTCTACAATGACAAGGATAACAAATGTACACAAGAGCAGGATAATGATTATATGGTGCTGAAACACACAGATGCCTAGGAACATTCCTATGGAGCTTGAACATCACAGCAACATAAACTGAAAAAGCATTAAAGCGCTTTTAAAAGCATTCTGTATGTAAAACACAGGATACATTGTAATTATTTCAATGTATGTCCTCCTTAAACCCTCTAATAGGCAGGACATATAATTTAATTGACCTATCACTTAGAAAACAGTGTAGCCTAAGCTTAAAACCTAAAATAAAAGATCCACCCCAAATCAGATCGTTCACAAAAGTTTTATTGTTTTTAATAAAAAAATTATTTATACCACTGAGGTTCAGATGACATCCCTATTTCTTACTTCTGCCTCCTGGGAAAGCTGGGTAGCGAGAATGTGGCCCTTTAATGAATCCAGTGGCATTACCATTACCGTATCCAAAATGTTTTTTTCAACAGCTATTTATTTTAAATGCCTTTGCAGACAATTTGTTGTTGTAGGGACTTACTATAGTGGACCTTCTGTTGTCATGAGTGTTCTGCTTTAAAGTAAGTATAACCAAAGTTTTGTTTGTATTTTGAGTTCAACAGAAAAAGGGTTATGTGGAACTAAAGTTTGGAATCAGGCAGACATTTACTGCAGAAAGTGAAAGTGATGTCCTTTCTGCAATAAAAATTATTACCTGCGATTAACATCCAATCTGTTCAATTATGCTGAGCTGTGCATGAGTTTGTTGCCAGGATGCCAGGCACATCCCGGCTTCTTCTGCAGGTGCTGGGACTGAAAGTCATGTCATCCTGGCCTGGCCAATCAATATGGCCAAAGATCCGAATGTGGAAGAGAAGAACAAACAAGATTGTGGTGTCCATTGCAGAACACGGATAGATGAATACACTGGGTTTAGTATCACTAAACAAATTTTTTTGTCAATGTATGTATACCCATTGGGGAAATTTTCTACACTGCCTACCCCAGTGACACAACAGGAGGTTAAAAGAAATCTCCCAAAGTAAACAGTTCCTCCTATAGACAGCCGCCTTTAAAATAGGTTGCCCTTAACCTCTTAATTTCTGTGATCAACTTTCAAATATGGCTATCCCCTATATTTCGTTATCGTTTCAACTAAAAATGCCTTGTGCCACACTTAAACTTTGCCTTTTTTAACACCAGGGCCAAAATAAGATGAACCAAACTAATATATGTAATGCTGCTCTGGGACTCAACTGTAACAACTGTTCATAGATGGATAGGCTAAATTTCAATTTATAAGGGTTTTAACATCTATTCAGCAGAAATTTATCCGAATACAGAGAGGATGATGTACCCCACTGTATAAGAGAAGAGAACATTCTTCAATAATTCTGTACAGTAGTAAGGTTTACCTTCATTAGTGAAGGATTATGCGACTTTAATGACATACCTGGCAAGAAGCTAAAATGACCTTATGTTGTGATCAGCACAAACTCAATCTGACTTAATACTCCTACAGGAGTTACTTAGCATGCATTTGCAGAGTTTGGTCATTAAATGCTAACGCATTAAGAGGAGTTACACAACTATTTTTCTTCTTCTATGCTGTAAACCACAAAAAGAAAACAGTAAAATTCTACAAAGTCTAATTTATTTTCTATGTTACCAAGCACAATGCAAAAAAAATGTAGCATATTAGCAAAAGATATTTTGACTAAACAAACATACCTGTGAAGTGTTAACCTAAAATTGTCCACTAGATGTCCCTACTAACAATACAAATCACAAGAAGCAAGAATTCGCCCTGATAAAGAAACCAAATGCATAAAACATATATGATAATAAATATTAGTATTTTTTCATATCGATATCAAAGATCTAATAAGAGTCTCCATTTTAACTTCACATAAAGAATGAATTTTGTTGTATTGTTACTCAAAGTAAAACTGTCACAATCTAAATCAAGCACATGATTTAAAAAAAGAGCTTAAATTACATCTAAATCTGAATTTATTTCTTGTTTTATATATTTTTTTTCTTTATTTAATTAGATTTTCAAATGCAAGAAGTATAATACAAACAAACTGAAGACATCGCTCCATTATTCATTTTTTTTGAAGGGGCAAATTAAATAATATTCACCAGAGTTTGGGCCATTATTGATGGAATACAGTCAGATAATATACAGTTAAAGGGTGTCACTTTATTCAAGCATTTGATGAGTAAATAAAAACTGAAGGGATAACTACAGTGGTTTAGTTTAGTGGAAACTCTCAAAGTAAATGAAAGGAAGGTGTGTCAAAACAAAGAATAATAAGCAGTAAAAAGTGAGAGAAGGAAAGGTGTAAAGTACAAAAAGTAAAGTTATAAGTAGGGGTAAGAAAGAATGAGGGCCACGGAAGAGGGTAGGTGTAGCACAAGTAACATCAGAGACTGCAATAGAGCATAACACTGGTGGAAGACACAAGTGATTTCAGCAGAGAAAGTAAATTCACTTCAGACAAATGAATTTCTTAGAAGTTTTCTTGCTGCAGGAGATAAGGTTCTACATGGGGGGGGGGGCACCCCTGTTCTAGATCCTTCTTATTTCACATTTTTAATTTATCAACTGTGCCATAGACAGCAACTGTGTCTGTTTCCATATTTTGGGAATGCAACTCCTGGCTGCACTAATAAAGTGTGGTAACATGGATTTTGTATTGTATTAGAGGGAAATTGTTGTAAAAGGCTAAAAGCAGTTTTGAAAGATTGTCTAAACTCTATTCCTGATTATTTGATTATTTCACAAGACCATAATAAGTGGAGAATGTCTCCATTGACATGCATGCATCTGGAGTCTGGGAACAATCCGTATAACATGTATGTTGTTTTTGGTAGGTAGTGCTGAGAAATAATTTGTGTAAATAACATATAATCATATCTGTTTATTCCTGATATGAAATAGTAAGAAGGTCAGTAAAAATCTACTACCTTGAGTTAAGAATCTAGACAAGAAATGATAAAAGTTAGGTAAGTTCTTGGACAGTAGCCATTTGATGAACAAGGAACTGATAGTGCTCCATAAATGTTGTTCAGCCATAGATTTGAAAAGTCAGATTCCCATTATCTGACTATTTTATTTTTAACTTTTTGATAAAATAGGATATGTTTAGAAACCAATCATGTTTTTAATTCCTTTCTGTGTCACCACTGAGCAGAGTTACATTTGCTCAAGTAACCTTCAGTGATCCAAGTAACCATTGTCACTGAAGCAGAAAATGATAGGAGATCCAAAATGTTATAGTTTTTATGAGAACAGAAATAAAGGAGAAAGCTGCTAATGGGAACTTTTGGTATAGTGACAGCTGTCAAAGAGGAGTTTTGCCATACTAAAGGGAGATATCCACAAACAGTTTAAAAAATCATGGAACTACTTAATATATTCAAAACTTTGTGTTTGGGATTAGATGAACTTTGATTAGATAATTTTGATTTAAATTATACCCACAAGTCAAAGTGATCAAATGATTAGTAAATCCATATGCAGGTTAAAGCTGAAGTGTAATGTGCTAATAAAATACACTCATACCTGCATTTAAATCAGATGAATTTTTGACATGTACTTTTCACTGATGTTAACTTAGCTCACTACAATATAATTAAACCCTGGGATTGACTTAAGGAAACTAGAAAATGCAGATTTCTGGTCTCCAGTAACCAATTAAACATCTTATGTCTCTGAAGTGTAGTTTACCTTTCACAATCTTCTTCATTTATTTGACAGGAACACACACCATTAAATTTGGCTGTAGCTTCCTATTATAAGGTAGGAGGACAGAGACAGGATTAGGAACAGGATGTATTTTGGTGTGGTAGTTTATTAAAAGATATTGGTTAACTGCTGGGCCTCTAGGTCAGTGGTCGCCAACCTTTTCGGACCCAGGGACCACTAAACTTACGGGCTCCGGACCGTGCATGCGCAGGAAGCCGTGTGTCATTTAAAGGGGAAGAAACTTCCCCCAGAGTGGCGTCATTAAATAAGAACCCACCCACTCTCGTGATGGGAGAGTGGGCAGGTTCTGATTTAATGAGACACAACCTGCCCACTTCCCTGAGCCTGCAATCGGTAGGTGGACATGGACCAACAAAATTTTCTCGCGGACCACAGGTTGGCGACCGCTGCTTTAGGGAACCATCTGTGTCCACTCCCCCTCCACATGATAATATGGGATCCACCACATACAGCCTTGTTCCATCCTTAGAAACAACAGTAGAAGGGCTGATAAAAAGCCTTTACCCAACATAATTAATTTTCAATCTTACCTAAAACGCATGTAAACCAGGCAAGTCATATTGCTATATTACTGAACAAAAAACATTAGCCATGAGCTCTTGTATTTACCATAAAACATAAGAAAGCTAAAGTTGCTCACCTGTCCCATCCATGAGTTCAGAGGTTGGAAGAACTTCATATGCACATGTGTCCCCTGACACTGTGCTTGATTCCAGCTCTGTTATGACTGGTAGGGAGGATGGACTTGTACAAATTGGTTGACCATTTTCCATCATTCCTTCTTCATTTTGTAAGTCACCATCTTAAAGCCAACAAGCATCAAAGGTTAGTGTTATGTAATATATATTGTCATATACTAATATATTCTAGCAAACTGTTAGCAATAATTTACAGGCGCCACATTTTCAAATGGCAAAGGTCACAAAAGCAGGGGAAACAAAACCTATTGGTAAGTTTGATACCACTAGCTGGTGCATCTTCAAGTATCTTTGCAAGACACTCACTGGCCCTGATTTATTAAAGCTCTCCAGAGCTGGAGAGGATACATTTCATCAGTGAAGCTGGGTGATCCTGCAACCTGGAATGGATCTGGTCCAGGATTTAAAACATTTAATAGCAAAAGAGTTTGAAGAAATCCATTTCAGGTTTGCTAGATGACCCAGGTTCACTGATGAAAGTGTATCCTCTCCAGCCCTGGAGAGCTTTAATAAATCAGACCCATTGTGTAAATATACAATATACAAACATAAAAAATAATTTTTAAACACTTTGGTACAAAAGCCTAAAGGGCTTACACATTGATTCCCATACACCTGTGCATGCTTCTTTTACATTAAAGTAATGTTAGGCTACTACCGCTTACTTTTTTACATTTATTTGTTATATCCTGCACAGTCTGCTACTGGAAAATGGTATGTAATGGCACATTCCCAGCAGCAGCTTTTTTGTTTTTTTTATGTGTAAATAAACAGTTTCATGAGTCTATCATTTACACAATGAGAATCAAGAATTTTCTTCACACACACTTAGTATGAGTACCTTTAACCTTACTAGGATATGATCTGCATTTTTTTCTGGCTGAACAGAGGAAACCAACAAGGACATAAGACAGGATGGTGTTTAAAAAACTGATGTGTTACCCATTCAAAAGGGCTGCTGGACCGTGCCAGGACATACAAGGAAACATGTTTTTTTGTAGAGATTTGGTGGTTATAAGTTAGGTGATCTGTTTACGTAAATCATATCAAGAATATTTCATATATACTAAGCAAGTGATTATGATTTTACCAAATACAGCACAAATGTATATTTAAAGATGGATGTTGACAAAAAAAGATGCCCCTTTCCGAAGATTGTCCATCTACTCTTGTTCTGTTGACTCAAAATTTAGGATTTTCTTGTACTGTCAGTTTTAATGACAATGGTTACCAAGCCAACCAGACAAATGAAACCTTCCTAAACCTAATAGAGGTTCTAAGCCCCTTACGATCCAGTGTAGGTAAAAATAAAAATAAGTTTTGACTTTGCAAACATAGAGTGTTGTGTGTTAGTTATGTGATTTTAGTAACAGTTCTGTTTATTCACTTTGTTTTGTTGTTGATCCAGTAACCACATTAAAAAAACTGTTATGCACAGAGCTGTAAAATACAAAGCTAAGCATCTGCCACTTCGAAAAATATCTGAGGTCAGATGAGGCTAATTACATTTCTTCAGTGGAAGTAAATATACCAGGAACTCACCAAGTTCACATCATATTGTCTGCTGCTGCTTAGGTGCTAGAGTCATTATGAGACTAATTAATTATACCACCATATGACTCCATAAACTATAAATCTAATTACAAGTGGTTATGTGATCAATGTCATGTAACAATGTTAAGAGGAAGGCTCAGATAGAGGTGGCTAATGAACAAGAATACAAACATGCCCCTCTTCATGACCACACTTTGTACTAATGATGTACCCTGTGGTACAAATTGATCAACAATACAATCATAGCTGACCTTCCTGCTCCAAGCTAATTCTATTCATAAAATTAAGTATTATCTGTTTAAGGGAATCTATGGGCCAAAAAAATATATATGCTGCAGTCTGTTACTAGCAATATCTAGCCTTTTGTATTTCTAAATACTTCCTGTAACAAGGTTTTAGTATCAGTTCCACCAGTTCCGTTGTCATTTTATCAATTACAGGACAAGCTGTCCAGCACAAGAAAGATTATAGGGGTGTAAACAAATCAATTAAAGCAGAACTAAACCTGCGATACATACCTATTCCCTTGCACGGTGGCCTCCATCCTATTCTTTATTCTCTTCCCAAAAACAATCTTCGGCCATCTTGATTGACTAGGCAGGAATGGTGCAGGCGCGCTGGAGTTAATATATTCCCCGCACGTGCTGGGGAAGTCGAGACTGCTGGGTATCCTGACAACTAAACTTGAAGCTACGCTAGCCCAGTTCAGCTTTTTTGACAGAAACCCAAAGGGATCAGGCAACTGGGTGGAATTATTGCAGGTGGTTTCCTTTTCTTTTTTTTTACAAAAAAAAGTGGTGGTAGGTCAGCTTTAAGAAATGTTAGCTGTCATCAGGCCTAAGGTCTATTAAAAGCTGCATGTTTTGCTAACCTGCCATAAGGAGGACAATGCTGTTGAAGGAAGTGGAAATATAATGGTTCTACAGGCAGGATCAATAGTTAATAAACAATAAGGGAAACAAGCAAAAACTAATGCGTTAATGATAGTGACAAACTGCATCATAAAAATAATTTTTAACCGACTAATTCAGATTTTCTAGCAAATTAGCCAAGACGTCCTCAACAAAATGTGGGTCCTAAAGTAAATGTGGTATCAATTTGGAGCTATGCATCTACAATCTAGGTCAGTGTTTCTCAACCAGGATTCCATGCAACTCCATGTTCCTTCAGCAATGAGCAAACCAATGCCTCTCTGGTAAAATGCCACCCACACCAATGACCTTTTTGACTATCTGTAAGGGTGACATTCTTCCCAATGGCCAGGACGCTAATGTACTTTGAGCTGTTGAGATTGTAATTATTTGCAGGGGTTCCCTAAGACATGAAAGTTATTTCAAGGGTTCCCCATGTTAAAAAGGATGTCAAAGGCTGGTCAAGGTCACCTCTTATCAACCAGGGTTCTGTAGAACCTTAGGATCCCTTTAGAGGTTTCTATGGATTTCTTGGCGAATGAGCATTGGTTGATTATTATTTGATGTCAGTATATGTGTGCCTGGGTTTGTTTTTGGAAGAAATATATGGAATGTTATACCAGTGTAAGATTTAAAATGCTAGTTTATGATGCTGGTAAAATTTACACTTTTAATTCTATTAGTCATTCACTTACATGATTTACTAACTGGTTTATGTCAAAGAGGATTTTATTATTCTGGAGATTATCTGAAGAAGAAAAAATATATAAAACCAAGGTTGCAAAGCAGGCAGAGATATTTTCCAACACATAGCTGACGTTCTTTATAGTAATTCAGGAAAAAAACTTACAACCATCATGTCATTTCTACATTTTATATATTTTGTTTTATATTATTGTATATATGTTCTATTGTAGTGAGCTCTGCTCTCCATATAACTGTTTATAGGTGTGTACAGTTCCAGTAACATGGGATATGGTCCACTTTTCTCAAAATGTCCACCTAAAAAACACTGGATGGACACTAAAATAAAATACAAACATATAGCTGCCACTTTAAACAAAAAATGTGTGGTGGTTCCAAAAATCACTACAAAATTTAGTTTATCATTCTTTAATCTACTGTCCATCATTTTATGTTGGTAGTATGGACTCAGGTCAGCTTGTGTGGGGAGATGGCTGGATTACATAGAGAAACTGCTAGGGTATAACAAGCTTAGTGTACAATCACAGGAATTAAATTGAGGGTGATAGGACATACAAGGAAAAAAGACTGAAAAAGATCTATTGCCTTGACAAAATGATCATTTCTACCTTTACTTGTAATGTATAAAATAATTGGTCCTAAAGATTACCCTTAAAAATGTGCCTGGTAATTCTCCTGAAAAATCGTAGAATCGAATTTTCTGGTAAGTGGTTTCCAGGTAGTTCATTTCTCTGGAATAATCTTACACGTCCCATTCGGCTTGCTCCTACTTTCTTTTCCTTTAAAAGAGCCTTTAAGACCCATCGTTTCAAACTTGCCTACCTGTTTTCTTCTGTCTCTTAAAACCCTCACTACTTACACACCATATCCTTACCATATCCATACCCTTCTTTGTATTCTGCTTCCCCCACCTCTTAGATTGTAAGCTCTTTGGGACAGGGTCCTCTCCTCCTATGTCACTATCTGGGTCTGTCTGTCATTTGCAACCCCTATTTAAAGTACAGTGCTGCGTAAAATGTTGGCGCTACCGTGTTTACCCGATTTTAGGACATCCCCATTAAGTAAGCCACCCCCGATTTTTAAAAAAATAATTAAAATAAGACACTC